>NC_081212.1:9774900-10078796 GCF_902713425.1 Acipenser ruthenus | reverse complement strand
TTCCCACATTCATAAAACACATGCTGAAGTGTTTCTATGGCCATGCACTCTGTGTCCTAACACATGTATTTGTCTTTGACATTTGTCTTCTATATAACAATTTTTTACAGGGCATTGCCTGCGCTGTTAACCATGCAATATCTTTGTCTATTTAATCCTGAATAGTTAACATTTTCCCATGTTATTTCTGATCTCTCATCACTCAAGACCTATTCTGCATAGCTTTCCACCAGACTCCGTCTTTTTCATTAATTCTTTTGCTGTCCACTTGGCTTCCGCCTCTTTTTACACAAATTATTTTGCACAATAAAATTCATTGTCTTCCTATATACAAATGGCATCTTCTCACCATAGGGCACTGTATGTTAGTTTTACTAAGCCCATTTTTCTTAACTGTCCAAAATAAAACCTAGCAAACTGTTTCTTAATTTCAAAAACTGCTTTAATCATGTAACAAAGAAAGTGAGGCCATAAATAATATTACATTTGGAAAACCTTTCCCCCCCGATTTCTTCGTAACATTACCGTTTCTCTTTTCACTTTCTCAAATCCCCCTCCCCAAAGAAACTTAAACAGGTGTCTAGTTATTGTTCTACTTGATGCAAAGTCAGGTGGAAACACCCTTGCTACATATAACAGGGTAGGCATCAAAATCATTTTTAAAATTGATAATTTCCCTTCTAATGTCAATTTTCTCTACTTCCAATACAATATTTTTTTCTTAAGTTTCCCTGAAACTTCCACCCAGTTCCTTTTATAACATTAATATCTGTATCATACATAACACCCAAACCCTTTATCCCCTCCTCTTCCACCGTTAATTCTTTCTTAATTTTGTCTTTCTCTTTCCAATCCCCTATACACATGGCATGACTCTTTTCTATATTAATTTTTGAACCGGAAGCTCTCTCGAATAACCTCATTATATCCAAAGCTTTACTAACAGAGTAATCATCTCTGCAAATCAGAGATAAATCATCCATATAAGCTAGTACCTTTACTTCTTGCTGCCCTGAACCTGGGATTATTACCCCTGTTATTTGCTTTGATCTCCTTATCTTTGTCAGCACAGGTTCTAATGCAAAAATGTATAACAGAGGCGACAAAGGACACCCCTGTCTTACGCCTGAGTTCACCTGGAACGACTGTGACAACATCCCATTAACCACCACCCTTCCTTTGACCTCTTGAAAAAGCATTTTAACCCAGTCTATAAAAATTGGATTAAAGCCCATACGTTCAAAAACTTTATATAAATACTCCTGGTCTACCCTGTCGTATGCTTTCTCTTGATCAATATTAATTAAACACACAGGATGCCCTCTCTCTCTCTGAGTATAAACACGTATCTCTTATTAAATTCAAATTATCAACTACCGTTCTTCCCGGGCCACCACACACTTGATCCGGATTAATTAATTCTCCTGTTACCTGTTGCAGTCTGCCCATTACTATTTTGGTTCATTTTTATAATCACAATTTTAACAGGGTAGTTGGCCTCCAATTTCTCAAATAATTTCTGTCCCCTTAATTTTATTTAAAAATAATCGGGTCTTCTCTCAGATTTCCCTAACCTTTTCATTTCAAAACATTCATTGAGCATTTCCATTAAATTATCTTTCTGGCATCTTTCTTCCCAGAAGGTTTGATAAAATTCAATGTGAAGTCGGTCTAAACCTGGAGCCTTTCCCTTTCCAAATGAAGAAAACTCTTTCACTTCAATTCCCAGTTGTATTAAATCTCTGTATTATCTTCCTTATTTCACACTCAAGTTTCCTCAAAAACAAATCCTGCACATCTTTCTGTTTCTCTTTTTATATATAACTCTTCATAAAACCTTTTTGCAACATTTAACATATCTTTACTTTCTGTTACCATCCCCCCTCACCATCTTTTAAACCTTGCATGAAACAAACAAGTTCAAATTTACATGAGGAAGTCTGACATTGTATTACTATTTTGTTTTTAAAACAAATAATCTGAAATGTTATTAGTTACAAAAACATTGTTTAAACAAAATTAGAAATACAGATAGGACTACCAAATGCAAGCATTTTGATGCATTCTGTAGTGTCTTATTTCTCAGATACCTTGTTACTAGAGACCCCTTCACAACCATTGCATTCAGCTATAGGGTGGGGATCTCAACTGCGCATGGAATACAGTGCCTTGCGAAAGTATTCGGCCCCCTTGAACTTTGCGACCTTTTGCCACATTTCAGGCTTCAAACATAAAGATATGAAACTGTAATTTTTTGTGAAGAATCAACAACAAGTGGGACACAATCATGAAGTGGAACGAAATTTATTGGATATTTCAAACTTTTTTAACAAATAAAAAACGGAAGAATTGGGCGTGCAAAATTATTCAGCCCCTTTACTTTCAGTGCAGCAAACTCTCTCCAGAAGTTCAGTGAGGATCTCTGAATGATCCAATGTTGACCTAAATGACTAATGATGATTAAATAGAATCCACCTGTGTGTAATCAAGTCTCCGTATAAATGCACCTGCACTGTGATAGTCTCAGAGGTCCGTTTAAAGCGCAGAGAGCATCATGAAGAACAAGGAACACACCAGGCAGGTCCGAGATACTGTTGTGGAGAAGTTTAAAGCCGGATTTGGATACAAAAAGATTTCCCAAGCTTTAAACATCCCAAGGAGCACTGTGCAAGCGATAATATTGAAATGGAAGGAGTATCAGACCACTGCAAATCTACCAAGACCTGGCCGTCCCTCTAAACTTTCAGCTCATACAAGGAGAAGACTGATCAGAGATGCAGCCAAGAGGCCCATGATCACTCTGGATGAACTGCAGAGATCTACAGCTGAGGTGGGAGACTCTGTCCATAGGACAACAATCAGTCGTATACTGCACAAATCTGGCCTTTATGGAAGAGTGGCAAGAAGAAAGCCATTTCTTAAAGATATCCATAAAAAGTGTCGTTTACAGTTTGCCACAAGCCACCTGGGAGACACACCAAACATGTGGAAGAAGGTGCTCTGGTCAGATGAAACCAAAATCGAACTTTTTGGCAACAATGCAAAACGTTATGTTTGGCGTAAAAGCAACACAGCTCATCACCCTGAACACACCATCCCCACTGTCAAACATGGTGGTGTTTCATCATGGTTTGGGCCTGCTTTTCTTCAGCAGGGACAGGGAAGATGGTTAAAATTGATGGGAAGATGGATGGAGCCAAATACAGGACCATTCTGGAAGAAAACCTGATGGAGTCTGCAAAAGACCTGAGACTGGGACGGAGATTTGTCTTCCAACAAGACAATGATCCAAAACATAAAGCAAAATCTACAATGGAATGGTTCACAAATAAACATATCCAGGTGTTAGAATGGCCAAGTCAAAGTCCAGACCTGAATCCAATCGAGAATCTGTGGAAAGAACTGAAAACTGCTGTTCACAAATGCTCTCCATCCAACCTCACTGAGCTCGAGCTGTTTTGCAAGGAGGAATGGGCAAAAATTTCAGTCTCTTGATGTGCAAAACTGATAGAGACATACCCCAAGCGACTTACAGCTGTAATCGCAGCAAAAGGTGGCGCTACAAAGTATTAACTTAAGGGGGCTGAATAATTTTGCACGCCCAATTTTTCAGTTTTTTATTTGTTAAAGTTTGAAATATCCAATAAATTTCGTTCCACTTCATGATTGTGTCCCACTTGTTGTTGATTCTTCACAAAAAATTACAGTTTCATATCTTATGTTTGAAGCCTGAAATGTGGCAAAAGGTCGCAAAGTTCAAGGGGGCCGAATACTTTCGCAAGGCACTGTATATGCAATAATGGGATGCAGTATCTCTAGCTACACCTAGACCGTTAACTAAAATCTGTAGTCAAAACAGCGTGTATTTTAAAATGCCAAGAGTGCTTACTTTCCAATTTCATCATATTTTCACATCATTTGTCTGTATTCTTTTATTGAGATATTTATCAAGATCCTGCTATAATGAGACATTCCCCCTACTTGCTTGTGATATTGGACGTGCAAGTCTCAATACAAAAATAGCAGCGACACGTCGGGCGTAAAAAAGAACAAAAAAAAAAAAAAACACAGCGAATAAACAATAGTGTTTATAGCCCTTTAAGCAACTTCCATTTCTGCCCTCTTATGCACATTTTGAAGTAGTAACTTTTGCTTACATAACACCACTTATTTATAAACGTATGAAATCTCCCTTAAATGTCTTTTTAGTCTGCATTTACTAAGCTTTTTCTAATGCGTGTTTCCACCTGCACCACACCCATCTGTTAACTCATCTTCCACTCTATCAAACTTGGTCTGCAGTCATTTTCACTCCTAATGTACAATCCAACATGCATTAGACAGCAAGACCACCTAATACCATGAGTATCATGTTCAAATTTCTGGGTTTGTGTTTAACTATTGAAATGGAGCAAACATGAAACATTTATAAATGTTTGCATCGTTTTTATGATTTGTAAATGTTTGCCTGCTTATCATATTTGGTATTGATCTCTACTGTGGTTTCTATTTGCCATGGTTACCAACTTTCAGCACATTCTGCTTCAAATGACTCCTCATGGCTGATTTTTGGGAAGTGAGGCAGGAAAGCATATTGATGCCATGTGCCCTAAAAACAAAAGCTGTTGCAATGTGCACTGAAGCCTGTGCAACACTGTAACAGGGAGAGTAGCCCTGTACATTGACATTGTTTATTTATTTTTAGAACTGCCCCTGTTCAGTTTATTGTTTTGTGATTTATTTATGTATGTAGACATGACGGCGAAGCTCTGCGGGTTTTGTTATTGTATTTATTTAAAACGTGTTCTGGCAGAGGTAAGATTAGTGCTCGTCCTCTGCCAGTAATAATTAAAAACCTCATGCAGATTGTGTCCAAGGGGTAATGAGAGAATTGATAGTTAACCCCTCGGCCACAGTAAATAAAAGCCTGCAGTTCTCTGCACTCAAGGTGGTGGGTGTTCAGAGGAGGAGCGGGTGAAATGTATTTTAAAATAATCTAGGAACAGTGAAGGTGATGTGCCAGCTTGACATTTATTATTTTGTGTTTTTGTGAGATTTGTTTTGTTTAAACTTTTTGTTTTGGCTCTGTGAGCAAAGTCTTTTTGTTAAAACCTTGTATTTATTTTTTGTTATTAAACAGACGGCGCTCGGTGCGCATTTGCACTGCAGTACCTACTTGTCAGTGTGTTTGGTTCCTGCATCTGGCCTGACGTCACCACAACGCCATTCCTGTCGCAAACACTGACATGCTCTTCAACCTCCCTCCCTGCATGTAAACACACATACTATAATACTAAACCTGTAACAAATACAAATATAGGACTGTAACAGGGGAGAGATCTGTACTGACTCTGCTGGCGTGTTCACAGTGCTGCAGGAGGGGGCGGCAGTCGTCCAACAACCGCCTGTCAGAAGCCGTGACACGGGGAGGTGGGAGAGTGGGTGTGGACTCTCCCTCTCTCTCTGAATGGCTGCGAGGCGGGTCTTGGGGAGATTGTTGGCCCTATAAGATAATGCTCTGCTGTTTCCTCAGGTCTGCCGTTTTAGACGCGCTGGAGGTGCGGAAAGTGCTGACCGGGAGCGAGGATCAGCGGAGAGAAAGGAGCCTCCGGATAGACAGAATTAGGGAGAGCGGGGTACCTTTGGGCAGAACCCCAGTAGTAAAAAGGCAAGCATAGCGAGCCGGTAGTGTAGGACGGAGATCCGGGTCGTGCGGGTAGCGGCGACCGGGATATTGTTGCCAAGGGCAGCACCTTTTTCTTTGAAGGTTTATTACTGTGTTTTATTTTCTCTTTTTCTTTGATCTTTTGTTTTCATTGTTTTGTTTGAGGCACCTGCGAGTGCTACTGTCCGATCCCTGGTTTACCAGACTCCTGGTATTCTCCGTGGCTCTGTTTACCATCGGTGGTACGCAGACCACGGACCCACAGCGCCATCTGCGGGCTAAAGAGATCAACTCCCTGCTCCCAACAAAAATAAAACTGGGCACCTGTGTGGTGACGCCAAATACACCTGTCTGTCTCTGCGTCAGTGAATTACCCACCACCCTTCCACACGTGGTGTCAGAAGTGGGATTCACTGGCATTGCCCCAAGCAGTGCACCTACCCAGAGATAAAAAAAAAAAACCCACAAAACATAATGGATGCCACGCAGTTTGCTGCCCTGATGGACCTCCTGCGCCAGACTCTCACCGCTGCGGTGCAGGGGGCGGCTAGATCAACAGCCCCAGACCCCCGGTTGCAAAGACCTACTAAAATGACGGCCGAGGATCGACCAGAAGCCTACTTGGAGGTGTTTGAGGCCATGGCGACCTCGGCCGGGTGGGCTCCAGAGCAGTGGGCTAGCTGCCTACTGCCTCAGCTCACGGGTGAGGCGCAAGCAGCGGCGAGGACACTGTCCCCGGAGGCTATGATGGATTACCCAACTCTGAAGGCGGTCATCCTTAATCGCGTGGGGGCCACGCCCGAGGGGTATCGGAAAAAATTCCGGGGGGAACAGTTTGCGGCAGAGGAGCACCCCCGAACCATTGCCCACCGCCTGAAAGATTACGCCCTAGGTTGGCTGAACCCGGACGTAAACACCAAAGCCAGGTTGGTGGAGATGGTGGTGGTGGAGCGCTTCCTGGAGTGTCTGGCCCCGGGTCCTCGGCTGTGGGTCCAGCGACAGGCACCGCTCATTTTATGACGACACTGGATTTAACGAAGGGGTACTGGCAGATACCCCTGACCCCGGAATCTAAAGAGAGGACGGCGTTTTCGACTCCCTTCGGGTTGTACCAATTTAGGACCATGCCCTTTGGGTTGCACGGAGCCCCTGCCACTTTCCAGCGGATGATGGATCACATTTTACAGCCCCATCAGCAGTACGCCGCTGCTTACATAGATGACGTGGTTATCCACAGTGAGGACTGGCCGAGTCATCTGTGTAAGGTAGCGGCGGTGCTGCAATCCTTGCGGGAGGCGGGGCTCACTGCTAACCCAAAGAAATGTGCCATTGGGAAGAGTGAGTCGGAGTATTTGGGGTATCGAGTAGGGGGTGGCCAGATCAGACCGCTGATTGCTAAGGTGAAAGCCTTGGCTGACTGGCCGGTCCCTACGACTAAAACCCAGGTGCGCTCTTTCTTGGGACTAGCGGGCTATTATAGAAAGTTCATCCCGAGCTTCGCCACGCTCGCTGCTCCCTTGACAGACCTCACCCGGAAGGCTGCCCCAAATACGGTTCAGTGGACGGAGCTGTGCCAGAGGGCCTTTCTCGCCTTGAAGCGGAGGTTGTGTAGCAAGCCAGTGCTATGCAGCCCGGATTTCGGTAAGAGGTTTACCCTGCAGACGGATGCGTCAGAGACAGGTCTCGGGGCAGTGTTGTCTCAGGAGGTTCGGGGAAGCGAGCACCCGGTCCTGTACATCAGCAGGAAGCTCCTTCCCCGCGAGAAAAACTACAGTACCATCGAGAAGGAGTGTCTCGCAGTAAAATGGGCAGTCGAGTCACTCCGGTACTACCTCCTGGGGCGACACTTCACCCTTGTTACAGATCATGCCCCCTTAGCATGGCTTCACCGAATGAAAGATAGCAACGCCAGAATCACGCGGTGGTACTTGGCCTTGCAGCCCTATGCCTTCAGGGTAGTTCACCGAGCGGGGAAACTGCATCAAAACGCAGATTTTTTTTCTCGGGAAGGCATGGGGTTGTAGGATTTTCGAATGGACCGGTGGTGCCATTCTAAGGGGGAGGATATGTAACAGGGGAGAGATCTGTACTGACTCTGCTGGCGTGTTCACAGTGCTGCAGGAGGGGGCGGCAGTCGTCCAACAACCGCCTGTCAGAAGCCGTGACACGGGGAGGTGGGAGAGTGGGTGTGGACTCTCCCTCTCTCTCTGAATGGCTGCGAGGCGGGTCTTGGGGAGATTGTTGGCCCTATAAGATAATGCTCTGCTGTTTCCTCAGGTCTGCCGTTTTAGACGCGCTGGAGGTGCGGAAAGTGCTGACCGGGAGCGAGGATCAGCGGAGAGAAAGGAGCCTCCGGATAGACAGAATTAGGGAGAGCGGGGTACCTTTGGGCAGAACCCCAGTAGTAAAAAGGCAAGCATAGCGAGCCGGTAGTGTAGGACGGAGATCCGGGTCGTGCGGGTAGCGGCGACCGGGATATTGTTGCCAAGGGCAGCACCTTTTTCTTTGAAGGTTTATTACTGTGTTTTATTTTCTCTTTTTCTTTGATCTTTTGTTTTCATTGTTTTGTTTGAGGCACCTGCGAGTGCTACTGTCCGATCCCTGGTTTACCAGACTCCTGGTATTCTCCGTGGCTCTGTTTACCATCGGTGGTACGCAGACCACGGACCCACAGCGCCATCTGCGGGCTAAAGAGATCAACTCCCTGCTCCCAACAAAAATAAAACTGGGCACCTGTGTGGTGACGCCAAATACACCTGTCTGTCTCTGCGTCAGTGAATTACCCACCACCCTTCCACAAGGACGTGTAGATCATATCAAATATCCCTTTAAACTGTGGCAATAGCTTAACCCTTTAAGGACTGGGATCACGTTAACAATTATACTGAAGTGGGCTTCTGCGACAAACACGATTTAAAAAAAAAAAAAAAAAAAAGCAGTTTGTTTTGATGACTTACAGGGCCACCGTACTTTGCAGTACAGGCTTGAAACACACATCAATGGATAGGGGAGGGACCTTCACTTCCTGACATCACTGAGACGGGCATTTAGTGTCTAAAGCGCAGAGACAGTTTACAGCAGCCCGGCAGAGACAAAAGCAGAAACAAAATATCACAGGAACTTGTTTAGAGCTAATAAAAAAGGGGAACACTGTCAATCTGATGTATTTGACTTATAATTTTATTAGAACATTTATTCTGTCTTTTGTGTGTATATACAGACATGCTCAAATTTGTTGGTACCCCTCCACAAAAAACGAAGAATGCACAATTTTCTCTGAAAACTTGAAACTGACAAACATAATTGGCATCCACCATTGTTTATTCCATAGTTAATAGAAATCAGACTTTGCTTTTGATTTTTTATTCAACATAATATTGTAAATAATAAAACAAATGAAAATGGCATGGACAAAAATGATGGGACCGCTAACCTAATATTTTGTTGCACAACCTTTAGAGGCAATCACTGCAATCAAACGTTTTCTGTAGCTCTCAATGAGACTTCTGCACCTGTTAACAGGTAGTTTGGCCCACTCTTCCTGAGCAAACTGCTCCAGCTGTCTCAGGTTTGATGGGTGCCTTCTCCAGACTGCAAGTTTCAGCTCTTTCCATAGATGTTCGATAGGATTCAGATCAGGACTCGTAGAAGGCCACTTCAGAATAGTCCAATGTTTTGTTCTTATCCATTCTTGGGTGCTTTTAGCTGTGTGTTTTGGGTCATTATCCTGTTGGAGGACCCATGACCTGCGACTGAGACAGAGCTTTCTGACACTGGGCAGTACGTTTCGCTCCAGAATGCCTTGATAGTCTTGAGATTTCATTGTGCCCTGCACAGATTCAAGGCACCCTGTGCCAGGCGCAGTAAAGCAGCCCCAAAACATAACCGAGCCTCCTCCATGTTTCACTGTAGGTATGGTGTTCTTTTCTTTGAAAGCTTCATTTTTTCGTCTGTGAACATAGAGCTGATGTGACTTGCCAAAAAGCTCCAGTTTTGACTCATCTGTCCAAAGGACATTCTCCCAGAAGGATTGTGGCTTGTCAATGTGCATTTTAGCAAATTCCAGTCTAGCTTTTATGTTTTTCTGTCAAAAGTGGAGTCCTCCTGGGTCTTCTTCCATGGAGCCCACTTTCGCTCAAAAAGCAACGGATGGTGCGATCAGAAACTGACGTACCTTCACCTTGGAGTTCAGCTTGCATCTCTTTGGCAGTTATCCTTGGTTCTTTTTCTACCATTCGCACTATCCTTCTGTTCACTCTGGGGTTGATTTTTCCTCTTGCGGCCGCGCCCAGGGAGGTTGGCTACAGTTCCATGGACCTTAAACTTCTTCATAATATTTGCAACTGTTGTCACAGGAACATCAAGCTGCTTGGAGAGGGTCTTGTAGCCTTTACCTTTACCATGCTTGTCTATTTTCTTTCTGATCTCCTCAGACAGCTCTCTCCTTTGCTTTCTCTGGTCCATGTTCAGTGTGGTGCACACAATGATACCAAACAGCACAGTGACTACTTTTCTCCATTTAAATAGGCTGAATGACTGATTACAAGATTGGAGACATGTGTGCTACTAATTAAAGAAACTAATTAGTTTGAAATATCACTATAATCCAATTATTTATTATCTTTTCTAAGGGGTACCAACAAAAGTGTCCAGGCCATTTTAGAATATATTTGTAGAATAAGCAATAATTCATCTCTTTTCACAGCTCCTTTGCTTTATTCTATGACATACCAAAGGCATGCAAGTATACATGATAAAATAGCTTTTAATTTCATCACTTTTCAGGAGGAATGAAGCATTATTTCAATGACCTGTAAGGGTACCAACAAATTTGAGCACGTCTGTGTGTTTATACAACATTTATAAATATCAAGAAATAAGTGGATATAAGCATATACTATTTCATGAACTAAATGTATCAAGGAAGTTTTCTTTTCCTCATTACTGATTAATAATGAAGTGAGTAACTAACATTTGTTTTTAGAAAATAAATTGTGAGTAGTGTCTATTATGCTTAAAGAGCCTGAGAATTTAAACGTGTATGTCATTACAATTACTCGGCTGAAACAATGTTTTGTAATCTGCCCAAACATCAATATTTTAACAAAACTTTCAGAAGTATTGTAATGTCTCCCAGGTCATAGAATAACACATTTGTATACATGTATCTCTAAGCAGAATATATAATACATAGATATAATAGTATTGAAAAAAAAAAAGCAACATGCTTGAATGGTTTGAGAAGTACTTTTGTAATGTTCCCCAGAGTGTTCTGAATAAAAGGACACCATTTCCAAGAAGCGGCTGAGTTTTTATAGGAAGAGTCAACTACAGCCAAAAAATGCCTGGTCCTGGGGGAGCTTCCCACTAAAAATTCAGGACCAAGCATTAATACAATGTCTCTTCTTCATTGGCAGGAAATAGGCTAACTAAGTCCACCTTTTGGGAAGCAGCCAGGTTTAAAACATGTGATGCGCACCAGCTGCAGGGGAGAGTTCTGCTTCACTGGGTCAATACACAGCAGCTGCCGTGTGGTTGATTCCCAGTCTCTTCCAAGCTCCAGTCTCCAGTAAATGGATGGATATCGCCAGTCTGCCACCTTTACCCAATCCACTGCTTTTTTCACCGAGCCCCAGTGTTCTGATCTGCAAGAAAATAAATCAAAGGCTTGACTTTGTAAGATGGAAAGTCAGAAAATAGTGACTAAAGTATGATTCGGATGGGACTAAAAATGAAACGTCCTCAGAGCTGATGAAAAGCTGAAGACATTTTGTAACCTCCCAGATGTGGACTAGTTTTCAGCAGGAAAGTCGTTAAATTCAAAATGAAATGCAATACTGGTCAGAGCGTTTTTGTGCATGATTTGTAAACAATGAACCGGCTGTAAATAACTTGTGTAAGATGGAGGAAGAATGAAGCAAGCAACAGAGTGCCTTTTCATTTCATTGTACCTTCTTTTTCAAGGGTACCAGACCTTGACCATGTCAAACATTTTGTCCCTTGAGTGATATGCATTTATTTCCAAATGCTTCGTTCAAAACATCCAATTTCTTCAAAGAGTTGCCAATTTATGTGTTGTATTTTCCCCACTCTCCAATTTGGTTATGCATAATCGTAATGTTTTACTGAACTGTAGAATCTCAGGACCGTTCATACCAATGTTAATATTCTATCGCGGTTCATTTTTAAAGGCTGTTATTGCTTTAGGTGACTACCCTGGAAATGCTTCTACCAATTCCAACATAACACTGACATGGCTGATTCACGCGGGACTAATAACACAGGACATCTGGGTTTGACATTTTACAGAGGGACTGTAAAACAAACAAAAAAAAAATCAGGGAGGACCTCTGAGAAGGATTTGGGCTAAAAAGAAATGGACGATTCACACCTCTTGTGGTAATTTTGACTCCTGTGCGAATCAGGCTTAAGTCCTCGTACACCAATCTTTCAGTTGGAATAGCCCCCCTTTCTTACAATTCCCATGGCCTTTCCTAATCTCAGGCCATAATGCTCCAATTTGAAAAGTGTATCTGTGTTATGCAGCTATTATGTCATACTGACCCATCACTCAAATTATTCACAAGGTTTTAAAAACATCCCCAGTTAAGAAAATGTATTAAAGCAATATGGTTAAACAGTGAAAGGATTTTAGACCATTTTGAACACTCTGGCGTGTGTTATTGCACTATAAAATAGCACTCGCCAGATCTGGGTTCAAGTGCATTTAATGCAAATACCTGTAAAGCCTCGGACACACGTGAGCGGCGCGGCTCCGCTCACGGGAGTGAAGCGGCGCAGCGAGCGGTAATACCGCTCTGCTTGATGGACACACATCAACCTTGTGAAGCGGCGATTTAAGAAAAAGACCGCCTACCACCTCCCAGCACTGTACAACAACCCAAAAAATGTATATCATTCTTGAACTTTTACTGCTTGAACCCAGAGTGAATGACCATGTCCATCTCCAGAAATTGTTATCAGGATCTAACTAAGTTCCCATATCAGAACACTACTTAGAAATATTTCCCTTTTATATTTACCTAAGGATATGTATGCAAAATATATTTATTTTGGGATACAATGTGAAAGCCTTTTTCTACAAAGAAACAGCTATTATATATCCAGCACCGCACTTACCAAGACTGGATTGTGGTTCTCTATTTGTAGTTATACATTGTATAGGAGCTGCTATTAAGAAAAAAAGGGATCACATTCTTCGCAGTTGTATACACAATAACCAGTAGGCTGGCAACTGGTTAATTACGTGGCATGAATATCTGACAAATGATAGAGGATGTCAAGTAACTGAATTAATGCAGGTGTAAGCGGTTAGTATTTGTTTTGGATTATTCAATAGACCCAGAACCAACATCCTTGAAATTCTTATTTTTATAATCGCTCGGGATGCTGAGAAACTTCAGCTATCAGTAGCTCCTCCATATTGATGGATATTCTAGTTTATCATGACATGACGTATCCCACACCATGGACCTGACTGGCTAGAACCAGATTTGCCACTGCGGGAAAATGTTTTAGCAGCAAAATATCACTCACTGAGCGATTATTTTGCCATTCTAAAATTCTGCCACTGCGACACTTTTCTGCAACTTCATTTTTAAGTCAATGTGTGTTCACTCCATTTGAAATAAAAGGTGAGCGATATGTGCAGCATTTTGCTGCTCCCCTCTAGCGGTGCCGCGCCGCTCATGTGTGTCCCAGGCTTAAGTCTTACAAACGCAAATACAAATGCAGTAGTTAGTTGCTTCTAAATTTGACTGCAATTGAGACTTCACAAAATGAAAATGAAAATGCATTTGATAACTTTCAGATTAAAATGCAAATACTTCTGCATTGTAATACATGTTTGTGAACAGATATAACACAATCCACTGTTTTAATCTGTCTTGTAAAATGTTTGTTGAACTACAGCAGGGCTTCCTAACCTTTTTTTTTTTAATCATGTCCTCACCCCCCCGCCCCCCCACCAGTTGTCAAAGTGTATTCATACTAGGTTTGGGTTTCTCAATACAATAGAACAAATAACTGAGCTATGAGTAAATATGTAAATCATATACATATTATATTATGCATTTTTTGTATTTACTGCAATGGTTATGTATTAAATCACACACATACACTACCGGTCAAAAGTTTTAGAACACCCCCATTTTTCCAGTTTGTATTGAAATTTAAGCAGTTCAAGTCCAGTGAATAACCTGAAATGGTACAAAGGTAAGCGGTAAACTGCCAGAGGTTAAAAAAAAAAAGTTTAGGTTACCAAAAACTGAAAAATAATGTACATTTCAGAGTTATACAAAAAGGCCTTTTTCAGGGAACAAGTAATGGGTTAACAACTTACAGCTGTTCTGCAGCAATGGAAGTAAATTAAGCTTTGAAAGTTGATGCTAACAATTCCTACAGGTGTCCCAACTTTTGTTGATTACTTACAAACCCTCTGTCTGTATAAAAGCAGTGTTGGAACAGACTGTGTTACTACACCCTCTTAAGCATTATTTGGACAGTATTGTACTGCAAGAAGTAGTATATTGCACTCATAATGGCAAGAAAAAGGCAATTAACAAAGGAAGACAGACAGACCATTATAACCCTTAAAAGTTTAGGTCTTCCCTTTAGAGAAATTGCAAAGAAAGCCAAGGTGTCAGTGAGTACAGTTTCCTACACCATCAAAAGGCACTTGGAAACTGGAGGAAACTCTGACAGGAAGAGGTCTGGCAGACCCAAAGCCACAACAGAATCAGAAGACAAGTTTCTGAGAGTCAACAGCTTGTGTGATAGGTGGCTCACAGGACAACAGCTTCAAGCACAGCTCAACACTGGTCGAAGTAAGCAAGTCTCAGTTTCAACTGTGAAGAGAAGACTTCGAGCTGCAGGTTTGACAGGTCGAGTGGCAGTAAGAAAGCCATTGCTAAGATGGCAAAATAAGAAAGAGGCTTGCCTGGGCCATGAAGCACCGCCAGTGGACTACTGAAGACTGGAATCAAAATTTGAAATCTTCGGTTCATCACGCAGGGTTTTTGTACGCCATCAAGTAGGCGAAAGGATGGTTCCTCGGTGTGTGACACCAACTGTCAAATATGGAGGAGGAAGCATGATGGTCTGGGGCTCTTTTTTGCTGGATCCAGAGTCGGCGACTTGCACAGAGTGAGTGGCACCCTGAACCAAAACTGCTACCACAGCATTTTACAGCGCCATGCAATACCCTCTGCTATATGCCTAGTTGGTCAGGGGTTCTTCCTACAGCAAGATAATGACCCAAAACATACCTCCAGGCTATGTCAGAACTACCTTAGAAGAAAAGAACAAGACGGTAGGCTTCAAATCATGGAATGGCCAGCACAGTCTCCAGACTTAAACTCCATCGAGCTGGTCTGGGATGAACTGGACAGAAGGGTGAAAGCAAAGCAACCTACAAGTGCAACACATTTGTGGGAACTTCTGCAACAGTGTTGGGAAGAACTTTCCGAACAATATTTGATTTCCATTGTAGAAAGAATGCCACGAGTGTGTTCGGCCATTATATCTGCAAAAGGTGGCTACTTTTGAGTCAAAAATTTAGATTAAATTTTGTTAAACAAAACGATTCCATGATTTATCTCCAATTGTTTATTTGTTCTATGCTTTAATTTCAGAGTACATTGAGACATTAAACTGTGTAAATTTCAATAAAAACTGGAAAAATGGAGGTGTTCTAAAACTTTTGACCGGTAGTGTATATCAATGTAATGTAAAGCATCCAAAGATGACAAATAAAAAACATAAATAAGCAAGCTGAGCTAGCTGGGAAAGCCGGGGACAATGGGTGCTGGTTGTCTTTCCTGAATACAAGAGGATCTCGATTGTAGGGTATTCAGGGATCTTTTAGGTAGGTTTTCACTTCTTGAGCATGTAGACTGGTGACATCAACTTGGGGCTCATCTTCAAAGGGTAACATACAGCTTTTCCTGTGCGGAGGGGAAAAATACATCTACCTGGGGTTGGTCTTGTGAATCCATGGTGAAGATGCTGGCCAAGATGAGATGGTGTGATGATTGGTCACTTCATAACAGTGAAGCTTCAGGCATGGATCCAGAACAGCTGCTCTCTGCTAAGTGGTCCTGTCCTCATACTTTGACAGGCGCTTTTCAATGGAACTCATGAGTGCAATCACAAGCTTGCTGTTGTACTCTGCTGGGGAACGGAGGTGTCTCTAGATCCCACGGATAGAGGAGATGCCCAAACTAGCTGTGACAACTTGGTCTCCCTGTATCCTGTCTAACTTCCTCAAAGGGGATCATGATGCTGATGAAATCCTTGGAGAACAAGTCTGTCTGTGGCAGTGAGGGTAGTATTATCTAGGGAGTCAAGCTTTTACTTGACAGTGCTCGACTGTGGCTGTTATGCCCCTGGCCTGTAAACTGCAAAACAGCAATGAGTAAACATACCTCTGATGTACCGTGTCATCTAGTTGAAAGAGAGACTTGAAAATAAGTCCTTCCAGTTGCTCCATATATCGTATTAGCTGCAGTACTAACATCGTTGCAACAAGCCTTAATATTTCTTCGCTTGATTTGACACCTATAAAAAGACATTTGAAGTATGTTTATACAGGTTTTACATGAAATTTGATATTATATATATATATATAAGGTATAAACCACGACGGGCCGTGCAGTTCCCATGATGTATACCACGCCTGGGGTGGTGATAACCACGCCAAAAGTGGTATATATCATCGGAACCACACGGCCCGAAGTGGTTTATACCGCTTATAACACGGCTACCTGTCATTTAGGGGAAGAAAAATAATTAAAACACATTTAAATCAAGACAAAACCAGAAACTTTTATTGTGTATACATCCGCAGTATAATATAGTCCCAAATTTAATTTAATGAATTGTTCGCTTATTAAAAATAAATGGTGTTTGTTTGTTGTGAATTACTGCATTGAAAGTGCCATCTCACTTGAAACTGAGCATGAGCTGTGTTGATGGGCACAGTTTCAAATGACACTAAGGAAGTAAAGGGAGCAGCTGCGATGGAGACTGAAGCCGGATCTTAAAGCGAGTTTGTGAACTCATATGTGAGACACACATATTCTAGTACATTTTCATCCTTTTGGATCTCAAAATAGGTTTGTGTTAGTTGTCGGACACCCTCGCGTCCAAGTCGTGCCAGATTAAGCTGACGATCGAACCAGACTTTACGCACCAATCCGACCGCGGTGTCAGGGGACAGTACCTCAGTTTCTTGCAGACACTTCAAATCCAGGCTGGTAATTCCGGGGGTGGTGTCTGGCCTTGTCTTTACCTGCCTTTCTAAGCGTTTTCATGACTGACAGGAATAGATTATTGCTGGTTTTAAACTCGCTGTCAGCAGAGATGTTAAAACTTATACTGTTAAAAATATGTATTTAGTCCAGCTCAGCGTTATAAAACTGGTGACTGAATACTGGTCCCCAGCTGAACTTCTTGTACTGGCATAAAATTCCCTTCATGTTGTTGATTTTTTGGCCTTAGTTCCATAAAATGAATGTCCATATTTTTTTTTTCTTTAAGTACATTAACCAGCCCATGCTGTGGGTTTTTTTTTTTTCAATCTTTGTTTTCTTCTATTTCATTTAGCTGGTCCTCATCTACTGTTCTGTGTCTACACTTGCTGGTGCACTTATTTTATTTATTTTTTTCAGGTGGTCTGCTGTCCTCACTCAAAGCTGGTGTTGTACCAGTTCTCTGGAGTTTCATCCCCAAATATATTAAAGGAAATAGGTAAAATGCCACTCATTTTTGGCTGTGGTTTTGTAACTAATAAACAAATAAAATGGCAGTTTGTCATGGAATTTAGAATGTGTAGTGATTTATTCAGTGTGAAGCGGCTCATTAGTATGCAAGCCGTGCTATATACGCGCTACATACGCACGGCCATGTGATGCTGTTTAACCAATCAAAGGTGGTTATTTTTCCAATCCGTGTTATAAATATATTTAAGCCCTTCCTCAGCTGTTTAAAAAGAAAAGTAAACACAGTGCAGGAAACTTGTTATTCAAGATTTGTAATTATACAAAAATTCTGTGGATGGGGTCTTGATTATAGGAATAGAATGTTCATTCCCAGGGGTTCCAAAGTTCCCAGTTTGAAGATAAACTCTCGTTCCTTTTGTTTCCGAGCAACATTTGTTCCATAGCACTGATTGATCACACAGACTGTGATGTCTTCAGCAGTGTGATCATCACTGTTGAAGTGATGGGCTACTGGATATGCAGTGGTGTTAATGTGAATGCTTCTTAAGTGCTCTACAAACCGGTCTGCTAAACTTCTTTTAGTTTTCCCCAATATATAATTTGTTGCATTTCTTGCAGATAATGCAGTATACTATTCCTTTTAGAGCAGTGGTTCTTAACCTGGGGTGCACGCACCCCCTGGGGATGCGAGATGCCCTTTCTCGGGGTGCGAGACATGCCAGATTTTTTTAGAGGGTAAATCATCGAACACAAATTAAGCACAGGCACGCAAGTACAACTACTTTGTTTCATCAAACCTTTGTATTTATTAATATTATACATTTAACAATTACTGTAATATACAAACAATACATTTTTCAAGTTTAAGCTAATTGTAGTGAAATTATCTTGCTACAAAATAGTGTACAGCCACGTTGCATTTCGTGACGCATATGCAGATGTGGCAGCGCCGCGGCTTTGATTGAATTCAGTTAGCTGCTAACTGTTAGCGTGTCGGTTACAGTTTACTTCCACAGCAAAACTCTGCAACATCTCTGGGTAGTACTTGTGTATTTCTGTGTGCCTACTGTACTATTATTTGTGGTGAGTAATAACACAACTATTTTACATACATTTAATATGCATTTAAAAGTGTATAGGCCCCCCAACAGCAGAAGAGTCACTGAGCGGTAAAAAAAAAGTGTGTAATTTTTCATATATTCTTAATTTTACTGTGAAATTAAAATAAATATGTCTATCTCTTTCATTCTATAGTTATGATGTATCTTAAGTTTAAAGAACAGACGTACTTCAACGATTTTTGATAAGGGGTGCGCGAACATATTTTGAGAACCAAAGGGGTGCAGGCTGCAGTAAAGGTTAAGAACCACTACTTTAGAGGTACATGTAAAATGTTCATAAATGTTGAATGAAGATGTAATGCCTCTAATCCGTTTCAGAATGAATGTATTTACAGGTATTACATCGTGATCTATTACATGGATATGTGCCTTTCAAAGGTTCCCCAGAAGGACGAATAGCACTGTGTACCACATATTCTCTTATATTCTTGTCTCTTCTATATGACATCAAGGGGGGAGTCTTAAAGAGGCGCTGTAGATGGGTCTTGTTGTAAAGTCTCTTTGCACAATTGTCTGTATCTTTCTGTTGGTCGGGTGGTAAGCGAGGACCAGAGGGATTCTATCATCTGTGTGTTGGATATTGTTATTATATAAAGCATTTTTTCTATTTATATTTGCAATGCGGGATATAGCTTTAGTGATGATCTTGTCCGGAAAGCCACAATTTCCAAAAAACACACTAATTTCCGACTGAATGTACTGTTTTAAATCCTCACTGGAGTTGGTGAAAATTCCAAAGATGTCGTCAATGTACTTCAGA
This sequence comes from Acipenser ruthenus, assembly GCF_902713425.1. Classification (NCBI taxonomy): domain Eukaryota; kingdom Metazoa; phylum Chordata; class Actinopteri; order Acipenseriformes; family Acipenseridae; genus Acipenser; species Acipenser ruthenus. The sequence goes on along the minus strand of NC_081212.1, from coordinate 10,059,509 downwards.
TATAGTTTAGGTGTGTTTCCATTGTATTGCTGTAAAAATTTGTTTTCAACTGTTCCCACAAAAAGACAAGCATAAGATGGTCCCATTTTAGTTCCCATGCTTACACTTCAGTGTAAAAATTACCATCAAAGGAAAAACAATTCAAATGTGAGCACAAGTTCAGCCAGTCTCAGAAGGATATCTGTTGGAGGTTCTTTCACTATCCATTCATCAAGAAAGTGTTTCATTGCAATTAACCCTTCATTGTTTGGTATAACAGTGTAGAGGCTTTTAATGTCCATTGTAAAAAGAATAATATTATCACAAGGGTGCTGTTTGAAATTATCCAATTGTTTAAGAAAATGTGTAGAGTCTTTAACATAGGCGGGCAGTGATTCAACAAGGAATTTGGAGATCAGTTCTGTGGGACAGGAACAGACTGATACGATTGGATGGCCTAGATCGTTTAGTTTGATTTGTATCGATGAAAAATATCGGTATGCATGGAACTAGTAAGGGGAGTAGTGTTGAGTTATTAGGATCAGTTTCTGTGAAGTGGGCATGTAGACACAGACGGGGGGGGGGGGGGGGGGGGGAATGTTGCATATCATTGATGGTTGTGAATTCATCAGCTACTTTTTTGTTGGTACAAATCTTAGTCCCTTGAACAAAATTGATTGTTCAGCACTGGTACTTTCTTTTGTGATGTTCTGATCAGAGTTAGAATGTGTATGCTGCTTTACATTTTCCAGTGCAGACCATTTCTTACTTTTGGTAATCTTCATAAAATCATAAATATAAACATTCAGTTCATGAATAAGGTGACGTACATTGTAATACATGTTGGTATTGTTGCTAAGAGAATTTATTAAAAGATGTTCTAAAGTCTAAATTATATATAATTTCCTGAATAGTAAAATATTGAATACCTCTTTGCATTGCCCTATAGCCTATATTCTTTACAATTGCTGCCACAAACAAAATGTATTCACAGCATACATAAAAGTATGTTAGTAACACACACCCTCTCCAGCTGAAATTGCATAGAGCTATCATAACCACCTCCTCATAACCTCAGATTCGAAGACTCTCAATAGCGAGCGCTAAAGAATGTTCTAACCCAAGCTTTACCACACAGATAAGCATACTTCCACATACTTGCTGTTGCCTCTCCCTATTAACAGGGATATGCATAGTAAACACAGTTGGACTAAAGCTTTTGCACAGTACAGAATTAAAACTTTACCTAAAGACAGGATCCCTTTTTCCTTGAGGAAGACATTCGCAAAATAATCCACATCCATGTGTAGTAGAGAGCCTAACTCTGGACTGAACTGCCAGTAGCCATCCTGCACAACAAGGGAAGACTATAAAACTTGCTGTAGAGTGGCACAGAATATATTTATTATCCATAGTTAGATAATATATTACAGTTTAGTTGTGTACTAGAAGAGGAAATGACACTATATCCCTGTCGCCAGGGCACTTGCTGTGTATTTTATATTTAATATGTTTTCATGTCACAAAGCAGGGAGATAAGGTGCAGGCAGATTTTTATTGTACCTGCATTTAATATTTCACTTTGGGGCTTAAGGAACAGGAAACAGGGTTTAATATTATTCAGTACAATACAAAAGAAACAGCTGGTTTAACATAAAATAATAAATGAAATGATGTCCAGACATACACATGAATTGGTAACTTCTAAATGTTTAAATAATGTTAACAATTACTCATTTCTTAAAGAAAGAAATACCTCAGTTAAGCTCCTATGTATTACAATGGTGGAGAGTACAATCATTCCTCTCAACAAAAATCACTAATCTTAACCGGGTCAGATGTATGCTCACATAACGAGGTAGCTTTACAAACTAGAAGAGTAAAGTGTTTGAGAGAACTCATTACCTGATGCTGGAGGTCAAACAGCTGTGTCCAGGGTAGCAAGGAGGCTCTGCTCCTTGAAGGGGTATCAAGATCTTCCCTCGTTTCTGAACATCTGGAACCAATTCACATTTACACTTCTGTTACACAGTACACATTCCCAGCAACTGGATTTTCATTATCAGTTTATGGTATGGGGGGGCAAATGACACCTATATCATCATCTTCTTTCTACCACTCCAGGAAAACCTCTAAATGAGTAGGTGTATCCGTTAGAATGCCTTTCAGAGTTTGATGTCATATTCCACTTTGCTCCCTAACATTCCAACATTCTAAGCATATTCCAATGTCCACTGTACTTAATGCAGCGATGTGTGTCAATGGCCCAGTTTTCCATGCAGTTTAAAAGCTCTTCACAGTCATGAGTTGTGACGTAGCACGCGTATACCTCACACTATAGGAAGTGTGTGGCCAAAACGCACAACTAAGTAAATTGCCTTCTCACACTAAAAAGCATGGAAACAGGAGTCTGAAAGCTTCGAGACTTCAGCAATGAAATCCCATTTATCATAACCCTGGTTCCCTGAAATAGAAATGTAACCATTACCTCATGGGGCAGGAGCCAGGCCTGCATAAAGGGACTACTAGAATAAAGACCAAGTGCTTGTGACTTATTATTATTTATTTCTTAGCAGATGCCCTTATACAGGACGACTTACAGTTGTTACAAAATATCACAGTACAATGCATCGCATTATAAAACTGTAGTAACAGAATAGGGGTTTCCCCTTGACAACCTCCAAGGCCAGGAAGAAAGGAACTTCCCCCAAGGGGAAGGGGATTTAAGCAGAGGAGAAAGATTTTTGATTTCTGGAGGCCAGACATCTGAGAACTATTGATTTAAGAAAAATTCCACCAAAACAAATAGAAGCAGCATCCGTATGGAGTGAGAGGTTGTGGGGGGCAGAAATGAAGTAATCATAAAAAAACAGAGAAAGGCCATTCCACTGCTGTAGAGAAAGGACCACATCCTAATGTGTTTCCGGGCTTCAGCTTGAGGAATGATGCAAATTGCAAAATTGAAATGTCCCAGGAGTGAAAGAAGGTTCAGTTTAGAAATGGAATAGTTGATCTGAAAGGATTGAATGAGAGAGTGAATGTGTTTAATCGGGAGGCAGTCAGGCTTCAAATCAAAGAGTATCCAAAGTTATTCCTAAGAACTCGACAGTGAACTGGACTGATGGTTTTCTCCTCTGAGAGGGGGGCCTGAGTTCTAAGAGTGCTTCAGCTGGAGGAGCTGATGGAAGAGATATAAGGAGAAAGTGAATGTCATTTTGGATGAAAGTGCAGATGGAATGTGAATGAGCATTTGCACTTATTTGATGTGTTTTCCATGAGAATCTTTGCTTATTGAAAAAGCAGGCGGAGCTGAAGAATGAGGACACAGAGAGGTAGAATGGGTGGTGGAAGCACGGAGATCACTGAAGAATCTATTATAGAGATCCGGATCAGGGTCAGGTTTGAGACCAGTTAATCTGTGTATTGTCCAATGCTAACCAAGAAGCTGCTTTGGCTGAAAAAGCTTTGTTACTCATAAAAAAATGGTACCGCCATATCTGACCGAGAGATCAACACTGTTAAACAAATTAGTTCAGTTCTTGTCGTCGGTGAGCATAAACTTCACAAAGGACATCATGAAAAACAGAAAATGCAAACACAAATTCTCCAAGAGTGAGTTTTTTACACCGCTGAGGATCCCAAGATTTTAGAGTAACAGACAAATCTCCACAGTCAACTACCCTGTGAGCAAGAAATTCTGGGGTTGCAATTAGAGACCAAATTAACGTCTTTACATTCAATAATATTGCACCTCAGTTGAGCGTGGCGATAAACAAATGAACCAGAGGCGGTCGTTAGAGTGAAGACTGGCGACTCGAGAGTAGGTGTGGCCATGGCTGAAGCAGCGGGACAGACGAATGCTGTTGCTGTTGCCACTGATGAGGATGTAATGGCTGCAGGTTCCAAACGAGTGATCCTGCTATCTAGCGCATCAAGGCCATCAGATACTGTAGAAATCGTGGTGGAAAGAGGATGACTGAGCTGCTTGACATCGTTAAAAATCTGATAACACAAATCAGAGGAAGGATCAGATGAAATTGAAAACTGAGGGGTTGTAGTTGCTGAAATCGGAGGCGAGTGAAGCTTGCAATGCAATAGGGGTGGTGTGTGAACTGACTAGTTTGGAGCTCTGCTGAGACTTTTTGAGGAGGAAAGACAGGCTCGGCTGATATGGAATTGCAATATCAAACAAATAAAGCAGCCCGACTGCTCCCGGCTTTCACGAGAGGAACAAAGCCGCTGCGGGAACAACGAAAACCACGGCTTTGTGCACAATACATGTAAATAGCAATTACTAATATCACGTAACAATAAATCGCATTAATACTGTTAATCACACTATTAATGTTCGTAGTCTCTCTCTCTGTCTCAGGTCGGATAAAAGGAAAAACGATAATCATAGCTTTGTAATAACAAAGCCCTTTGCAAAGCACAAGTTATTTTTTTTTTTCATCCTTTACACTTTTGCTATCTTGTTGTTTGGTCATCCAATAACTGATAGCAAAATTACGTTTGTATTCCAAAATGTATTAAGTTCCAGTGGTTTGTATTGCTGCTTCAGCAACCAACATAGTTGAAATCAAATCTCTTTAACCTAATTCATAGAGCGAAATGTGTTTCAAAAGAACCAAAATCATGAAAAAATTAAATGTTGGTTCCGCAAATTTGTTTCAGAACGACAAATATGGGGCTTCACATCACTGCAGGATTTACGGAATGAGGTCAAGAAAGTTACAAAAATGGAGAGTGGATTAGCAACAAAAACATATTGGGAAAAGTTTTTGCTCAAAAGAGCCAACTTCCCAACATTTTGGTATGTCTACATACCTTTGGCAAGGGAAAGTGTTTGAAAACAAACAGTGGAGGTACTTACAGGCTTTGGATGTCATGGCAACCACACATTTAATTCTATTTAAATCTATTACTGTTATTGTGATGTCATTCACCACATACTGTAGGTGATGATGTAATGATCTACTATTCCTTTCTATTTAAACCTTATCAATTTACTTTCTTTCTAGATTATACATTGTCTATTTTTTTCTAAAACTACGAATTAAGTCATTCCTATTCTGCTTGTTCTTTGTAAAGTGCTGAACTACTTACTTTAATTTACTTTTGTATTTCCTATGTTTGATAGGTGATTCTGTCTGCGTTTGTATAATGTTCTACCTGTCTCTCCTACATATTTAATTTTATTACATTTTTGGCAAAATATACCATAAACAAGGTTGCTAGTTTTGCATGAGGGATTTTTTAAGCCAGAGTACTTTTTTTCTCTATTTGTGATTTCAATTTCATCTTTACAAATATACTTGAATACCATACATGTGCTCTTACAGGTTTGAATGTCCTGTAATGTGTCTATGATCCGTATAATTCTACTATGTACCAAAATGTCAGCTAAATTTGCATCCCTTATAAAAACACAATCTGCGCTTTCGGAAATATTTCTTCCATTGTCTCTGAATTATGAAGTATACATAAATGCTTCCACATCTGAATTACCTGACATCTGAAATGTCAGGTAATAATTTTGAATATGTAATTATTAATGGTGCTCTTTTAACCTTTTCTCCTTTTATTATACTCAAGTAGTTCATTTCTATTGAGTTTGTCAACTTTTCTCAATTCTCTCAATTACCTGTTCTTTATATCTGCTAAGATTTATTTAATTCCTTTCTCTGTTTTTATAGTCATATTCATCAGAACAGATTCTTTTTATCCTTATACCCAGTTCTTTAGGAATGGTTCTTTTTGTATGGATAGGATGTGAAGATGATATATGTAGGTACTGATGCATATCAGTAGGTTTTGAGTAAAAATCTGTTTTAATACATCCTTGATGAAGTTTAACCAATGTATCTAAGAATTAAATTTCTGATTTTGTCCACCTTAGACCTACCAAAATATTAGGATGGATATTTGCTAATTCATGAAGAGATTCCTCTCCATGAGGTCTATTCAAAAAGGGTTAACGTCTGTCGAAATGAGAAAGCAGGAGTACATGGTAGCTGCTACGGCCAAATCGTAGCAGTTGGCATCTCTGCTAAGGCAGTATAAAACCTTTCAGGGTAGAAATATCAAGGATTTTTACAAGCAGTAAACTTACCTGATGGGGAAGGTTTCTGATCGCTGTCCTGCCGATACTTTGCGCCTGTAAAGAAAGAAGTTTAGTTAGGAGTTTTGAGCCGCGGTAACTATGTGTGTATATTGTAAGAAATAGATGCACATATTCCTTACAATGGGATGAAGATGTTGTCGGCGTGTTGGTTAAAGCACTCTGAAATTGTTTGCTAAGCCATTTCAAAAATTCTTGTAACCACTCACTGTGTAACACAATTAAATTCTTGTAACCACTGTGGCGAATCTGCGAGCTGGTGGGACCATGTTGGGAGATGCGCATGCTGGTGTCATGTGCTGTTATAGCCGGGGATTGCCTTTCTCACTGTGGTGAATCTGCGAGCCGGTGGGACCATGTTGAGAGGTGCGCATGCTGGTGTCATGTGCTGTTATAGCCGGGGATTGCCTTTCTCACTGTGGTGAATCTGCGAGCCGGTGGGACCATGTTGGGAGGTGCGCATGCTGGTGTCATGTGCTGTTATAGCCGGGGGCGCCTAATGTGGGGAACCAGGCTTTATTGTGGTTTGATTTGTTTGTTGATTTATACTTGCATTGTGAATTTACATGTGGATTAACACAAATGTATGTGTTTGAGCATTTTATATGTTAAGGCCAATAGGGTGCTATGTAAATGTAATTAAATGACAATTTATATTAAATTGGGTTTTGGTACATTTGGGAAGAGAAATAGAGAGTGAGGTGCGCTCTGACTATAGATTTTGTGAGTGCTCTGTTTTGGGAGATCTGTGTGAAACAGCCTGGTATTTTTGTCTAAGTTTTTTTTTTTTTTTTTTTTTTTGCTTTGCATTGAATATTGATTTTTTTTTCTTGATTTTTTGTTTTATTGTTTTGATTTGTTATTCCACTAGGAGGGCTCTAATAAAACACTTTTTGGCATTTAAAAACTCAACTGATTGTCTTGTGCACCCTGCATAACTGCCATAAATTACAGACCAATTTCCATCTAGAACGGCATTTCCTGGCTTAAAGAAAACTACATGGAAACCCACACTACCCGAAAGTTATGACCAAAAAAGCGACCATGGCAACTGGCCCAATGATACTTTTAACAACATGTAGCAGTAAAAAAATAATGGTCAATACTGTCGCATTGTCAAAACTCAGTGTCCCTATATGTCATGATATTTCACCAGAAAGCTGCCACTGTTGCAAAGCTATCATAGAAGAACATGAAGTATACATAAGAGTCATCTATAAATGGGTGTTAGAATCCCCCCCCAAACCCCCCCCCTTTAAGTGGGACGGTCAAACTTCAGGCTTCAGTTCATGAACTAAATGCAGAAGTTAATTGCCATTGAATGTCCCTCACTGTAAAGGTGACTGGAGGACAGCTTCTAATGTTTTGGAATCATCACATTAGTAAATAGGTGTGTTTTGATTTATTTAATACCTGCCGACAAATCCTTCTTAAAGGTAATACTCGCAAAATACGCTGTTTAAAGTCCACTGCTATTGAGCGCCTTTGTTGAGGATGGAAGAATATACATGTGGAATTAAATACAAATCAAGTTCACTGGGTGATTGCACCTGGGGCCGACGGGTTACTACTGTTTGAGTCATTGGGAAGTGTATGGAAAGATTCCATTTTACACAGAATGTAGAACAATCAGAACAAAAGTTTGATCAAATTAATCAATACAAATTGTTCAACGTTGCATTTAAGTGACCGGAAATGGGGTGTTCTTGGTTTCCTCTATGAACCTGGTTTCATCTTAATCCCACATGGTGACTCAAATTATTTAAAAAAAATAATAATACATTTGATTTTACTGGGTATTTAAACAAAATATTGCAGGTAAAAAGTAAAATGTACAAGTGAAAAAATGACTTGCCTCATTTTTCCTTTTCGAAGTTTTGTTTGTAGCTGGTTCATCTCAGCTGTGTCAAGGATTGGAGCAAATTTGGGAGGTAATAAAGACTCATTTGCCAATGAGGTATTTTCAGCATCACAGACCAAATGCTTAAAGCAGGTTAACGATGATAACTTTTTACTTCTACTTTTACTTTTAGCTAAACTGCACTCTTCTGGAACAGCCTTGTTAGAGATTCCCAGACAAAGATCACTGCTGCTATCAAATTCTACAAGTCCTAAATCAATGCAGGGAGACTGTTCAAAGGTCCTGCCACTGGAGAATGCAAAATTACTCGCTGGCTGACTAAAGATGCTATTTTCGCCAAATGTAAAGCCTGATGCGCTGGCAAAAGCTGCATTTGCAGGATCTGAAACTGCAGAGGTATTACCAAAAACACTGCCGCTACCAACCCCAAAAGCACCCTTGGAAAATTCTGAAGAGGAATTTGAAGGAAGTTGCTGTCCAGAGCCAAAGCCTGAGAAAGGTTGAGTATAGCCACTGCGTTCAGGCATTTTCAAGGCAGGTCCTCCTATAGAACTATAGGAGCTGAAAACTACAGGAGCTGAAACTGTGTTCTGTGCTCTTTCTATTCCTGTAACAGCAGAATGCGTAAAGCCTTCAGGAATAGTCTTGCTGGAGTAGAGAGCAGAAGGAGGAGGAGGAGGAGGAGGAGGAGGAGAGGAATGCATCTTTAGACATCTGGCAGCTTGATAGGTGATCACCGGCACTGGAAGACCATCCGGTACTTGGGGAACGGGTTCAAGGCCTGGGAAACTTTGCTGCTGTTGAAAAGAAATATATATTGTTTTACATTTATAAGAAGGGAGCAAACAAAATGTCATTAAGGCTATTGCTATGAAAAGATTGGGGCACATTGATGGATTTAGGAGAAAAGCATTCTAAAATGTGACAGCATCTCCTGGACGTCTTCTCCTGCAAAGAAAATTTGTAAGTAATTTTTTATACAAACTGTGCCAGAATCTCCAAAATGAATTGTAAGGCTGACAATATGAATCTTTTTACGCCTAAAACTGTTATTTGTTGCCTTTTGCTGTACATTTTCTGAAATATCTTTTTCAACATAATCGTACTCTTATATTCACATATCTGATTACCGTAAAACTTCAAATAACTGCCGGGTCTCAAATAATCGCCTGTCTCCAATACACACCGGGTCTGCAGGCAAATATTTTAAATAAACGCCGGGTCTCTGCCATTGCCATTGAAGCTGAGGAAGATGACGAGGAGCTTGAGCAGTAATGAACTGCTAATAAGTGAAAGTGATAAAAGTGACTCTCAGGATTAATAAATAATAATAATAGAAAACGTAATTTAAGGTAGGCCTACATGTAATGCATATTTGTTTTAATTAAGTTATTACGTTAAGATACAAACCTCTTGGTGTATTTTAACTGGTTTTGTTGTATTAACAATGTACAAGTTTGAGATTAATCAATACATTATTTTTGATAATACTTATTACTTTTATTCATTTTTAAAAACATTTTAGAAGTTATTAACAATGGTAGGTCTAATTCTGTTTTTAAATATAAATTCGTACTTCTGCTTGTTCATTTTCCAATGTTTTGCATACCGTATCTTTGTTAACCAGTGCACATAATTTTCAGTGTTTTACCCCGACTTGTCTGCTCTCCTTTAAGAATTCAATTGATATCTGTTAAGCCACTCGTGTATCTCAATCACAACTGAGGAACGCGTTAATAGTCAAACTGATTTCATTTATGTTTTTTTTTTTTCTGTGAAACTAAAATGGGCTTTTAAATCTTTGTCTTTTTAAAAGCAGACGCGACTTAATTTTATTAATGTAAATATAATTACGCATAACTATTGTAAGAAAGTGCCTCCAGTATAAAATACTTTATTTTTTCATTATAGCTTTAATAAAGATGAGTTGCTTATTAACGTTGCAATCTCATTTGTATGTTCTGCTTGTAAATCAAAAATGAAGGCTTGGCCAATTAAAAAGCCAATTTTCGTTGTTTTACAGAAAGAAAAAAAAAAAAACGTCAATTAAATCAATTCTACTATTAACACGTTTCTCAGTTGCAGGTGTCAACTGAATTCTTAAAGGAGAGTATAAAATTGTGAAAATCAGAAGCTCTAATTATAAATCACAGACCTGTCCTGTTAGATCAGGGACACATCTAAAAAATAATTTCTAATGTTATCATTGTGTGCCCCCTGTGGAGTTAGGAATCATACTGCGACACTGACATGAGCTTGTCAGCACAGACCTGATGTCAAATGAGAACTACAGGAGTACTGAGAATAAAAACACAACATCTCCAGGGGATTAATGTAAGGGGAATGAAAACATGAAGCACAATGCATGTGAATAATGTAAGGGGAATGAAAACATGAAGCACAATGCATGTGAATAATGTAAGGGGAATGAAAACATGAAGCACAATGCATTTGTGAGAAAATATCTGTAGCATTCATATGGCCAAAAGATAAAACAGTATGGCATGAAATTTACCAGATAGCATAGTTTTGCTCAACTGAGCTTGATTAAAAAAGGTGAATAAACCCTGCGTTAAACAGTGAATTGAAGATTTTGAACAAACAAGTAATACGATATAACATCTGAAGATGCTGCAGGAATACACAAGGCCGGATTTAAGTATCTTTGCCCCTGGGACATAAGAGGAGAAAAGGTCTTCCCCTCCCCGACACACACAAGCAAAATCCTCAATACTCGCTGCCGGGTAGCATCCCAGCTCATTCTTGAGGAGTCTCATACGAGAGAATGACCGCTTGCTGGAGCAGATGGTGCACATCAAGGAAAGCCACATGCACAAGGCCGTGGCGACATTGGGAACATGTAGAAATCACAGGAGTATTCAAAATGAGACCAAGTGGCCCTCTTCTCCTTATCCACAACAAATGTGAGCATTTCAACTGAGAAACATTCATCCCGATCTGAAGGAGAAGTGGCCATGAGAGCAGCTGCACTCTTCTGAATGTCAAATGCTGACATATTTTGAAACTCAGAAAGCCAAACAAGTTGTGTACACTCTTGACATTAGGCTTTTGTTTGGTGCTGGCAATGCATTGGAAGGGTGTGAAGGATTTTTGTGAAAGCCTCTACATAAACTCTCTCTCTGCCTTGGAGACGCACTTCAGTGTGGCTCGGTCCATCCTGCAGAGTACCGGGCAGTCGTCTCTCCCGGTATGTCTTCACAACTGCTATTTCCATTGCATGTTCTTCGAAATCATCACGAATGTGTTGAAGAGACGATTTTAGAGTCCAGGAATTTAACCCCCTGTGACAGTTCAAGGTCTTGTGCTTCGATTTTACTTAATTGTTTTGTTAAATCTCTCTAGGATTGTTCCCACAAGTCCGCAAGAATGACCGTTTCTATGTGGTCCACCAGACTGCTGAAGTGTATAGCCATACGTCTGCTTTCTGGTAGTTGATGGTCTGTATCTTGAGCGACCGTGTCCACAGCATTCTTTATCTGTGAATATCCTTTCTAAAATGCCCTTTGTGTTTGACAATCACTTTAGACCAATGTATTTCCCATCAATATTCCTGACAGAATCCCAAAGAAAGACATGGCATCCACATGGCATCCAGCTGCTTTGTTTCCAACCAAATGTAATGAATGTCCAGAACATAGAATATAAACAGCGTGGGTTTATTTCTTTTAGCCAGGCTTGGACGCCTTTGTATTTTCCAGACATATTTGATGCTGTAGCGGGGGAGGGAACGTTCCTGATGAAGGGTGCTACAGTCATATGTAAGGCCCTGGGAAATTATTTTTATTTTTTATAATTTTTCGTTTTATTTTTCACAAATTTTGTTTTATTTATTTATTACAGATACACATTAATAAAACAACTCAAATAGATGTATATCAATTATAGTATAAATCATGTTTTAACTACGTACAGATTTTTTTATTAAATATTAGCTGCTTTGCACAGAAAAATAATTGTTACCATAATTTCTCGTTAGCGGCAGTAACTGTAACGTACAGTTCCCCACTCTTAACTGCCTATTTACAGTAAATACTGCCCTGTATAAAAATACGATAAAATAAAATATATTTACACTGCCTTACTATTGTGGGGCTGTCATAATAATTCCACATACAGCAATCTACGCATTAAAAAATATGTTAAAATATAACGTAATTAATTTACAGTCAGTGTGACACCTCGAATAAAATGCGCTGCACCGATAAAGAACCTTGTAGAACACACACGTGGTTGTGCAGGAGTTCAAAGTAACATTGCAGTTAAAATAGAAGGCTCTTTTTTTAATGCCTACCCCATTCCCATTAAAGATTGTACAGTATTTATCGAGATTACTCATGACTTCAAGGTAATGTTGCATTTACCTGCTGAAAGTACATTTTAGTCTCTCAGTGTTAACATTAGAGGGTACCAGACCCAAACCCTTATCTGGAGCGCTGCCCCCATCAGTCCAATGAGCTCTGGGGATACTGGAGAATCGATATGATGAGGTTCCACTTCCTGGATTTCCCAACCCAGCAAGGTGATCCAACTGGAACGGATCAAACTGGGAAATAAATTCCACAATTCCAAGATAGTTTCCGTTATGTGGTGAGCCAAGAGTTTCATTCCCTGCACACAAAGTAAAACAGAAGGCAAGGACAGCAACCACTCACAAACGACGACTTCCCCATTCCGCAGCGTGTGTTTAAAAATGCTTCTTGGAAGGTGACGACTTCAACTTTTTTGCACTGCAGTTTAGCAATGGCGCCGTCACGGTTATTGGTTATGAATTTTTGTGCTGTAAAATCATCCTCTTGCAAGGATTTAAACCCAAAATGTGATAATTTGGGTAGTTTAGCAAGTAAACAATTTTTCATTCGATTGCTTTTCTTTTTGTTTCTTGCATTTAGCTGTGCCTCTCAGTTTTTCCATACTTAACAGTAAAAAAAAAAAAAAAAAAAAAAAACTGTACCCTTTTCTTGGCTGCATCACTTTGATGTGCAAGCTATAGGACATGCAGTGGAGTGGGGCGAGCAGGGTAGTGCACCATGAGTGTGATGGCAGGGCGTGCATCCATGTCAGACGGGGAAACGTTGGAGTATGAAATTAAAATAATCTATTAAAACAGTAATTCATGCAAGTAGTATTGATGATTTAAATGATAATATGAATAAACAGTACTACTTTTATTTAAAAAAAAATATATAAGTTTTTTGTTTTGGTGGGCCCTGGAGTTATGTCCCAATGTCCCCCCTTGAATCCGACCCTGTAAATGCATACAACACAGCAGCAAAGAAAGAGGTTTTGTTGTAAACTTTTCAGTCTGTTCAGTAACACTCCTTTCACAGGAAGCCTCTCGATGGATTTTTATTCACAGGTATTTATCTCCCACTGGGAATGTACACTAAAGTAACTTTTAAAACTGCATTAATATTCAGATGAACTGTAGAACACATGCATGTCTGTGGTTAGGCTGTGTGTTTCCAGTACATCCGATAGGTTTAATGGCTTGTTTGCCAGGTGTGTGTACATCCCTTGAAACTATACTTTCTGGATGTTTTGCAAACTCTTTCTGGATGATCGAGTGCCTATGAATGTCACTGGTGTAAGCAGTGTATTGAAACAACTAAATGTTAATAATAAAGTAAATCTTTACCGCAAAGGCATCGTGATGTTTAGGATCCCTCCATAAACTTGTCTGAAGTTCAACAGCATCTCCTCCTTCTTCTATCCACATATAATCTGATGTGGGAACATTTTGGCTGCCACAGAGGGATAATTCTTCTTCCTGTTTGTCCATGGAAAATGCCTAATTTAATTAGTGCAGTTGAAATATTTGGTAAAGTCTTTTAAAAACACATAACATTAAATAACTAATATACTCTAAGACCTTAAATTGTCTGCATGACTTCCAGATGGCATAACAGAATTATGTCACTCATAAGCAGGAATCCTAGTTTTCCACAATAAAAAAAATTAAATTCTCGGGGGGGAAAAAAAAGAAATCTATGTTATTCTGCAAATAAAATAAAAGAGCTAAAAATGAGTTTTCCCTGCCACATTACAAGACGCACAAACAGTGCTACTGGGTAACAGTTACCACAGGAAGTATTTATTGTTGTTCTTGTTACACTTGCTGTGTCTCTCTGTTGTATTTTAGTTTATAACTTGAATTATTCTTGAACTGTAACCTTGTATTACAGTGTAACACGTATAAGTCACTTTGGATAAAATACGTCTACTAAATAAATACAAAATTAAAATGGTTACACTTTTAAATTCTAAGCAAGTTACAAGCTTACCAGTGCCATTAATCAATAACACAAACAAATGTACCTTTTTTGTGTTCTACAATGGTCTACCTATGAGTGTAACAGCACATTACCATCGACGTGAAATTCATCCTTGCCAAACTCACAGACATGATCTTTAGGGGTGATTTTTATTGTTTTCGATTTTTATTGTTTATCTTTGAACAGCTCTGAATACTGAAGTAAAGTGAACCGTAAATTTAAAGCAAAGTTGCCTGTGTTAATGTTTATATATATTATGTGTATTGGTTTGATTATTATCAAACAAACAAAACAAGCCTTGCATGTTATTTGTCCCTCCCCAAATGTAAAACTAAAATCTCTAAAAACATTAACTCCGTGTTTTTCCATGTTATCGTAAAAAATCAACGTAGTCCTAGGATCCCTGCTCATAAGAATACATCCACTTATTCACATCAGTCACTTCACTTAGATCCACTTTTGGCTTTTTCTAACAGCTATTCTAACAATGCAATGTGTGTGGTAGATTTAATGCATATAGAAGGTAATTAATCCTTGAAACTAGTTTGAATGTATTGTAAATTGCAGGTTGTCATGCACCAGTATAGGGAAAATTGTACTTTCTTTAAGGAACAATAATCAATTTAGCCTTGTGTCGGGGTGCCCTGCCCATGTGTATTTTGTGTTTTATGTTGTATGGTGTGTTACTGTTAGTGTGTGTATATATTGGTGCACGGGGTATATGTTGGGCTATGTAGCGAGTGATTTAAAATGTATATTTGTATTTAGGCACGGGGACTGCACAATCACTTCACATGCAGATAAAGTGTGTAATAGTATGTGAGCACGGGGATTAGTTCACGTGCTGGGATTCAAGTGAATAATTAATTAGCAACTGAGTCACTCACTCAGGCTTGGGTGTTCGGTAAGGAGAGAACGGGAGTCGGGAGGTAAAGAGAACTAAAAAGGCTCCCCGGCCTCCAGAGCCCGCTCCTTCTCCACCCTCGCCCCGGAGTGAGGGAATGACCTTCCCACAGATGTCAGGACTGCCCAGTCCCTGACCACCTTCAGGCGCCTCCTCAAGACTCACCTCTTTAGACAGCACTTGTAGAACTCTTTACTTGCTCTTATCTGCCCATTTTACTGCATTTAATCCTGTACTTTAGAGTACTGTAATCTGTCAAGTGTTATT
Organism: Acipenser ruthenus; assembly: GCF_902713425.1. NCBI lineage: Eukaryota > Metazoa > Chordata > Actinopteri > Acipenseriformes > Acipenseridae > Acipenser > Acipenser ruthenus. Next base: position 10,044,084 of record NC_081212.1, on the reverse strand, counting down.
TAATCTGTAGTATTTTGTATTTAATTATATCCTGATGTAACTATCACTGTTATCTGTTCCATTATTGAATCGTATTTTGTCATACTTGTACTTGCTAGAAACAAAGTCATTGTATTTATCGTGCTCTTAATTGTATTATTACTTGTACTGTGATTCTTGAAATGTATTTTTGTTTACGACTAAGTCGCCCTGGACAAGGGCGTCTGCTAAGAAATAAATAATAATAATAATAATAATAATAATAAAAAGAATTACAATTGCTATTCGTGCTGATTTCAAATCAACACGTTACTTGTTTTGGGTTTGTCTCACCGTGTTTGTTTAGTGTCTGTCTGTTTTGGCCACCATGCCATTTTGTTTTGGGAGAAGTGTTTTGGTGGTGCAACCACTACTAGCGAACCGCACCAGAGAGCCGCATCAGTCCCCCGCGACACAGGGAGAGCCACATCAGTCCCCCACGACCAAGGGAGAGCTGCACCAGTCCCCAGTGATACAGGGAAACTACCTGCTGTTCTCACCTCCACTGCCAGAGGAAGACTACCCGCTGCTCCCGCCTTCGCCGCCAGAGGAAGAAGAGCTGCTCCCACCTCCAGCACCAGAGCGAGACTACCTGTTGCTCCCCTCACAACCACAAGAGGAGCTAAAGCTACCTCTCAAGGATCAGCTACTGCGTTGCCTCCCAAGGATCAACTCCTGCCCGAGCCTGCAAAGCCTGCATCGCTTGGGGCTGCCGAGCCTACACCGCCAGCATGTCTGCTGCCAGAAACACTTGGGCTGGAGGAGCCAGCCTTGCAGCTACCAGCATTGCCACTGGCAGCCTTTCCACTGCCAGTGGTGCCACGGGAGGTGGACCTCGCTCCACTGTCAGCATTTCTGCTGCCAGTGTTGTCAAGAGCATAGCATTTCCGCTGCCAGGATTGCCCTGGCTGAAGGAGCCAGCCTTGCCTCAGTCAGCATTTCCGCTGACAGCATTGCTGCCCATGGGCCCAGTGATGCCTCTGTTCCAGGCCCAGGACAATGACCGGGACAGTTGGGTTTTTATGGGGGGAAGATATGTGGCAAGGTGCCCCGTCTCTATGCATATTTTGTGTTTTATGTTTGCGGTATGTTATTGTTGGTTTATGTATATTGGTGCACGGGGTATAAATTGGGCTATGTAGCACAAGTTATTTAGAATGTATATTTGTATTTAGGCACAGGGATTGCACAATCACTTCATGTGCAGATAAAGTGTCTATTAGTATGTGGGCACGGAGATTGCACAAAATAGTTCACATCCCGGGATTCAAGTGAATGATTAATTAGTAATTGAGTCCCGGCACAGATGTATGTATGTATGTATGTATGTATGTATGTATGTATGTATAGGCACGAATCACTTACTCTGGGTTGGGTGTACGGGGAGGAAAGAATGGGAATCGGGAGGTAAAGAGAACTAAAAAGAATGACAATAATTTTAAATCAACACGTTACTTGTTTTGGGTTTGTCTCACCGTGTTTGTTTAGTGTCTGTCTGTTTTGGCCGCCGTGCCGTCTTGTTTTGGGCAAGTGTTTTGTTTTCTGTTTAAACTTTTTATTGATAAGAATTCTGTGCAGCAGCTTTTCACTCACCAAGACTGTTGTCTGTGTGTTTCCAGGCCTGAGCCATCCTGTTCACAAGCATACATTCAAACTAGCTTCAAAGATTAGCATTAATAATAAACTACACAGTGGACTGCAATTAAAACAATAACATACCAAGGACTCGCCAAAGTCGTCCTCTGCTCTTTCCCATGTTAAATAAGGTAAAAAGTCCACATCCTCCTCTGCAATCCGTTCATCTGTAGTCACTGCATCAATCCCTTCTGTTGTTTCATTCTCACCCTAAACAGAGAAAAGAAACACTTCTAGAACTCCATGTTAAAGAGGATCACGTACTACTGGCTGTGATCTGCAACACATTTACTTCAAACTTCATTAGCAAATAAGAAACAATTAAAGACTAGTTAAAACAGGGGGTGCCCAAAGTTTACAGAGCAGAGGACCGCACCGCAAGGCTACTGTGGGACCGTGGGCCACAATGTGACCAAATTACATGGATTGCAAATTTCAAGTATCATTTTCAAGTGCATTTATTTGTGCTTCAATATTTCAGCTTAATAAATCACGTAATAAATGTATACCATTTCTTAGTATTTACTCCCTCAGTCAATAACTTGCAAAAATATGAACCCAAGGCATTAGCAAGTATTCCTGTTGCCAGTGACAATAACACTCAATTTCAATAAATTAAAAGTATCAAATCATCTACTATATTGCTGTTGTTGATAAAAGTCAATTCAATACATTAAAAAAAAAAGTAACAGTAACAGCAAATTCAATAAATTGTCAAATTCAAATCATTAGCATTTATTCATGTTGTCAGTGACTACAAGCAGCTATAGAAGACACTGTAAAGCGACAATATGAATGAACTGCATTCAAAACATAGCACCGGTGACTGCCACTAATTTATACCGGTAGGCTTTTATTTTTTTTTTCAACGGCTAAAATGAAGCAAAATGCAACAGCTGTATTTTTCCAAAATAAGGTAGGTCGATATTTGATATTTTTAAAATAATAATAATTCCAGCAGAAAAAGCACTGATCAGGAGTTATTTTTCAGGTTTTGTTAGCACACAAATAAAGGTAATGAATGTATGGAAAATGTTTCTAATAAGTAAAATTTTGCCTAGTGAAAGCTTGAAAAGTAAATAATTTGGAAGTATTTGGTGCTCACTATTCTCTTTTTAGTTTATGTATGTATGTATGGTTGTATGTATTTTATCTATTTATTTACAGACACCATCTCTCTTAAGGTAGTTGGTGCTTTGTAGCTATTTTTAAATTTCCCTTTTAAATCCAATTCTGAAGAAAACATTGTTTACAGTACATATTTATTAAGCTGAAGCAAACTAATAAAAACTACAAACATTTGGAAGTTTACCTAAACTAATATTAGGTAGTCCAAGGTCAGTGCTAATCAGGGTCTGTGAAACTAGAGGTTTGTGTTTAAAGTCTTAGTTCAAGTAAGCTAAGGCTTAAAACTTTTGTTTTTCTTTCTTTCCGGTCACATCTTATACTTTAAGTTAAAGTTTGATGTATATGTATATTAAAGACGTGACCAGAGAGAAAGTTTAAAAGATTAATTTGTTTCTGTTCTTTTTTCAGTACAGTATAATGCTTTATAATGCCGTTAGGAATCCATAACACACCTTTTTATTATGTTTTGTGCTTTTGTGAAACCGTATCTGTTACTTAAATGTTTCACAGGTAACATGATTCTATGTTACCTGTGAATTATAGAAAACTGAATTATATAAATGTTTTCTATTTGTCTCCTATGGTGTTGAACATTGAAGTAATATCTCAACATGAAATTAAATAAGTGGGATGAGTATGACCACATTATTGTGCATTCTAATTCTGGATTTTTAACATTTCTTTTTTTTATGTACAGATTGCTAATCTGATTAAATCAAGATATATTGAACTGTCAGAACGAATGACTCGAAGTGACTCGAGCTTGACATGTCAAAGACTGGAATCGACTCAAGTCTTTACTCCCCAATGACTCGACTCAAGTCCCAATTTTGGTGACCCGTTACAACTCAGACACAAGCGCTACAGCTCATTTAGTCTGAAGATGGTACAGAGAAAGGTCAGTTTTTTTTGTTTGTTGTTTTGACAGTGTAAGTTTTGCCACGGCTGCTGCACTTTTGTGAGGGTGTACACATTAGTGGCTATTGACCTCTTGTAATGAAAATGAAGCTCAGATAAAATACTGATTCACAAAATAGCATTCATAATTGAGTATAAAGGATTTGAAAAATTATATAAGTGTATATTTTTAAATTCTGCAACCTAGCACGAAGAGAACTCCCTCCTGAAGTTATTCCTTACACACTTACCCTTTTTTCAATTGCTACAAAGCTTGTGTATTGAGTCACGATGGAGTACTCCTTGCTGAGGTCAATGACAAAGGACTTCAGTGCTGCTTTTCTTACCTATACAAATCAGAAGGCAAACAAACTATTGTTATACTGACACCAAAACAGGATGAAAACAAAAACTGAACAGATACAAGTAGCTACTAAATCACTACAATGAAGTACAGTGCATGATTAACGGAGGGAATATAAACTCATACTCTACAGAGTTTAAACTAGCTGCAGTCGAACGGAATGGTGAGAAGCTCTCAGAAATGCTGATGGACTCCAATGATTTGAAACGCAACATTCTGAATTTGAAGTCTATTGTTTTTTACAAATAAAAAGAAAGTTGATTGTATGTAATGGCTTGTACATTTAAAATAAATTGGTCTGGTGTAGTGAGGGACTGCTGTACTTTGTTTAATATGGGCAGCAGTGTGGAGTAGTGGTTAGGGCTCTGGACTCTTGACCGGAGCGTTGTGGGTTCAATCCCCCAGTGGGGGACACTGCTGTTGTACTCTTGAGAAAGGTACTTTACCTAGATTGCGCCAGTAAAAACCCAACTGTATAAATGGGTAATTGTATGTAAAAATAATGTGATATCTTGTAACAATTGTAAGTCGCCCTGGATAAGGGCGTCGGCTAAAAAATAAATAATAATAATAATAATAATAATAATAATAATATGTGAAGCTAATCAAAGGAAAATGTTGGTTTGCGTTGCCTCTCCGTTTCTTCTGACATGAGTTTGATGTTCATTTCTTGTTTTCTGCAGCCTCTTGCACAGCAGGTTTGTGCTGCTGCTCTGGAGAGACTGATTTAGAGATGGCTATTTGTTTTATAACATCACAAAAAAGGATGTTATAAAACAAACCTGAAAATTAGCGTATGTCAACTGGCTCAGATATGTTATTAATTTAGGAGAGGCCAAATAACATACTAAAAAAGCAGCAGCCGCATAGCTGATGCATAAACCCCTTTACGAATCAGTAAGAAAAGCAACTGCGCTAAATTAACCTTGTGCTAAATAACTAGCCATGCGCAAAACACACTCTTTATGAATATGGCCCTAACACTTCTGGGCTCATATCCCAGCAGTGATTGTGGTTTACCTGTGTGTCTGTGTACAGATTCACCCAGCTGTTACATATGGGGTAAAAGCAAATCAAAATCAACAAACAAATACATTATCATAAAAGAGTTATCAACAGTGTTTCTGAGGGTGATTTTGCCAAGACTAGCCTCATGTTCCGTTTCATCTGTATGAAGATTTCCGTATTCATAATCTCTTATGATGGCTCTCGCCGTGAGCTTGTGAAGCATCTGCAGAATAACAAAGAGGAAAGCCACAGCAAGTCAATGTAATGTAGTTGTAATGATGTCTTCTATGAAATGTTTCATTTAAAAAGTATTTATCCTGAAGAAAATCTTAAAGAATTGGTAACTGGATTAGGGATACTCTTATTTCTATGTACAATTGATTTTTCTAAAGAATTTTGCTTCAATTCTTCTGGTGCAACAAGAACAAAAGTATCGGTTCTCAGTATCAGTTGTACAGATGAAGCGAGACATACTGATGTATATACTTCCAGAGGGGCACAGATACAACCTGATTCGCTGTATTACTGGTGCTAAATAAATCCTTGCCAAATTTCATTATAATGGAATCAACTATATAAACTGAATATAAAAATGTGAGTATGTAAGTATGTGACATATGTACTCGCAGGTATGTTTTCTACTGCAGGGTGCTACTCTAAGGAACTCTCTAACAAGTGCCATTAGATTCTAGATAAATCCCTTACTGTGCCTTTAGTCTTCTGGAGCTCGGTGGTTGAAACCATTGTTTGAATCTCCTGATTGCTGACCACACCAGACAGAGTGGCCTTGAGGGAAAAACAAACAAACAAACAAACAGTGGGAGGACTTCTTTCAAACAGTGCATTTAAGGTTTATATAGAAATCACATAATCAGCCTGATTTTCAAAAGGGGCAGAGGAAAAACAGATCGCAAAACACTTTTGCGACTCCAGATAAGTTGCAAAATGTATTTGCAAAAGTCGTGTAAGTCAGTGGAGGCGCAATGGAATTTTAGGCTTTGCGCTTTTTTGAAGATACACTCGCATTACAGCTTGTTAAGCAATTGAAATTCATAATTGGTTCTATTTTGCAAATAATGCCTTATTTTTAAAAGGTGCAAAACACCAAAATACACTCTGTAATTAAGACACGCCCCCCTCTCGTGTCTTGAACTGTGATCGCTGACAGGGCTGCTGAGCTGTAATCTACAACAGAGAATATCGAAGCATTTCCAATTCTTCAACTGCAGTACGAGAGGGAAGGGAGGAGGAAAAAACGACCCTACACTGAACCCAGAATATTTCATCCCTGTCAGACATTTCTAGATCTAACTCTAAAACAAGTTATGCATAGATACAGATTGGATATAGGCACTATAACAAAGTTGTGTGATCTGCTTAAGTTTGATTTAGAAATCACAAACAGCCCGCAGTCATGCCATACCTGTACCTGTAAAGGTTACTTCATTTTCATGCAACGGGTGCCATCCAGACAACAGCTGGGGACAGATCAGGCAAAATACTGACTGATGTCACAGAAGCACTTTTCCATAGGGCAAGGATATAGATTATTTCCAATTGGGGATGTGAAACAAAATAGAACCAAACACAAACATTATTAGTTGTCTGGCTTCCCAAACGTGCTCGGTGTAATAGACTGCACACATGTTACAATATCCCCAGATCAAGGAATGAAAACATCATCATTCTTTACCTGTGCAAGTTTGATGTGATGCTCAATGTATTATCATGGATGTAGATGCCAAGTACCCTGGCTCATGCCACAACTCATTTATCATGGAGAGAACAGTGCTTCGTTCAGAAAACTCGAACAGAGGCTTATAAGTGGAGGTTGGCAGACGCTTTTATCCAAAGCAATTTAGAGACTAAGGGGTGCATCACAACTTTAGGTCCCAGAATCTTTTTTGGACTTCTTTTTTTGACCTTTTTATGGAACAGGTTGCATTTATTTTTTCAGTTACATCCTTCCATATTTTAAATTTAGCAGTGGCTCTGGACCTTTTGCCAAAAAGAATAGTTTGATGTGCTAAAATATCATCAAGCAAAAGCTCAACTTGGGTGCTAAGAATGAATTTCTCTTTTCTTTTTTCCAATTGTTGTGACTACATGTGTGCTGCCTCGTTGTTTTCCAGTTAAATGGAAGTCCAGACTATTGAAATGTGACTAGTTGGCTTTGTTAATGAACCTGAAAATCAATTGTTGTTCACTCATAAGCAGGAGTCGCAAAGGGCTTTGCGAGTACAAGAAATGAACCTGCCCCTGTTGAAAATCGAGACGTACCATTAGGTGGCAAAAAAAAAAACTTGGTGAAAATGCATTGCAACCTCTATTTTCTCTTTAAAAATGCACCTTCTGAAAATCAGGCTGAATGTATCCAGTCAAAACGTAGCAAAATCAACAGAGTGTCAACCTGCTGCATTGGTTAACATATCAGAAATCTGACTGAAGAATGTAATGGAATAACTTATTTATGGCTGGCATCAAACACACAGCAGCGAAGCAGTGTTGTTGAAAGGTTAGTAAATTGAGGCTTACCTGTGTACAGTGAGGCACAAATCCATAAACGAGAAGCTGATTGCCACTAAACACAGAGTGCAGCTGTGCCGGGGCCTGGACAGGCTGGGAGGCGTTGGGGTTGAACTGCTGCCACTTCACAGAGACAGAGCTGCAGCCCGGCGAGACCATCCGTATCACCTGCAAGGCAATCTGACAAAGAAAACCAAAGGGAAGCACGTAACCCAGACTGCAGTTTATACCAGGCACTAATTACAACTGTTTTATATTACTGGACAATGTCCCTGTCATTTTGTCACATAGGCATGAAACTCATTTCACCAGCCACTGTGGATCAGATAAGGTTTTAATTTTCTTTGTCACACAGAACTCCCAACAATCACTGTTCAAACATTCCAATCTGCTGTATAATAATAATAATAATAATAATAATAATCTTTATTTTTAATAAAGCGCCTTTCACAATAAAAATTGCCGCAAAGCGCTTCACATGAATAAAACATTAATAATTAATAAAAGACAAATATTAATAAAAGAATACAAGAAAAGCAATAAAAACTAAAGAAACACATAGAACAGTAAAACAGGGCAGAGAATAAAAGGAACATCATTTTAGCATACAAACACTACATTATAAAAGTGTGTTTTTAATCTTGTTTTAAAAGCAGTGACACTTGGTGACTATTGAGATGTCCAATAGCAATGGTACAATATAATTTTTTTGCCTTTTAGCTTCACTGCGCTTTGGGTTATCATGATAATGAGTATCAGAAGGCTTATTATTGACCTGTATGAGCCGTCTTCAAATAACCTTACCTTTTCTCTCCAGTTGTGTTTTGTTTTCATGTCAAAAAACTCATAAGCTCCACCTCCAGACTGTGCCAAGGACCTCAACATGTGTCGATTTGCTGTATGGCTAAATTGGGAAGATCCCATTATTATAAGAAGCAGCATCATCCTAGGCATCAGTTTATAGACATTCTTCAGCAGATACAGTAGAACAATAGATCAAAATATTAACAAGCAATGATGCATTTCCATGGTAAGCAAACAAAATAAAAAAAACTCACCCAACTCCACAAGTGAAAATCCTGGTATGATGAGCGTTCTCTTTCACTAGCCGCAGGGTCAAACCCTCACTCTGAATGTGTCCGTCCGAAATTAAGACGATGTTACGGACGCCTTTAGAAGGAGCCAGCAAGCTTAAATTGCGTAAAGGTCTCCAAAGATCAGTGTTGCCCATTAATGGTGGTGAAAACTTTAAAAAAAGATAGAGAAGTAAGAAGAAACAATTCAGAGCTAATAACGGTTCAACACTTAGAGATGCTTGTATCGTACCCAATACAAGCAAACACTTACCATTATAAACTGCTTTGCAGCTTCCAAGACATCATCTTGTGGACAGGGGAACAATTCCTTATAATCTGCACATTACACAGCATTGAAAAAATAAATAGTTTGGTATTAGAAGTTAGGTAGCGAAATTCTGAAAAATACCTTTGTACTCTTGTATGTAACTTCTGGTAGCCTTGTGTTAAATGAATTGCAGAAAAAGACACATACTTCACCTCAAATACAAGACTCCCTTTGCAATGGAGCCATGTCAGGTTATTAGGCATAGCTGAGCTTAACTAGACACACCATTCATCTCCTGTACGTTCACATAAAAACCTGGAATGGATTCAACTGCTATGCAATTAGTGTCTTAAACTAAGTTCTGCAAACTAATGGCTACCAACTTTTATTGACATTACTCAGAGATTTACACAAAACCTCAATAAAATGTAATAATATTTCCTTCCAAATGTAATGAAAATGATTATGCAGGAAAAAAGAGATTCATATTTTTTAACCATGACCTACCTGTACCAAATATGACAACATTGAGCTTGCAATGCAGTGAATTCAGCAGCCGTAGAGCAATCTTTCTGGCTTCCTGCAGCACTGCCCCCCTCATGGAATTGGAACTGTCCAAGAAAATCACAACCTCACAGTCCTCTATAAAACTACTAGAAGCAAACTCTGGGCAAAACACCAACATGCAAGCCTGAAAACATAAGAAAAGAAAACACACTTGACCATATTGAAAATGCATTATTTGTCAGTAAACACATACTGATGCAGTACATTCACCAGCACATTGCTTTATAAAGAAGTGGAATTAAGACCTGTATGGACCACAAAAACATACTGGAATGTTACTGTTGCATTTCTTGCATCCACTAGGGTGGAAGGGAGCAGGTTAATGCTTACACTCTGTTGTGTTAGCTGGACTACCTACTGTAGACAGAGGACATGTTCAAGACCCTTTAAAACAAAAACTCCACAGGATGTGATGACCGAAACAGAAATGTCTATGTTACGGCCAAAGACTGAAAATCGGCCAATGCTGTCAATGACCGTTGCTCTTGGGCTCTGACGGCAGTGCCGGTCACTTTGGCCGATGTTATTTTCTTAATGGAAATGTAGAGTACTTTGGACATTAACCGGCCATTGTCAACAATTCCCAGTGAGTCTCAGGCAATGTATGTAACTATGCCAATCTGCAGCAAATACCTTACAACGTGGGATATAAGCGTTCCACCTGCTGTCTCTTATTTTTAGCAGCGGTAAGCCTGGCCTGGCAATGATATTTTTTTAATAAAAAGGTACGCAGAAAGAAAAAAAATGAGCTCATTGTTTGGTTTTTCTATTTGGAGTGTATCCCTTTAAAAAAGACGCCCTGGGTAGTGCGCAGACTTTTTGAAATGGAGTTGCTTGTAAAGTTTGTAATCCATTGTAGTTCAGTCAGTATAGTTTATGGAAAGATACAAAAAATGTTATAAATAACAACCACAAAACTCCAATGCGGCTGCGTTATTACTGTGTACGCCATGCCCTGCTGCAGATCTTCATTCCTAAGCCATGATCAGCAAAAATATTATCTCTGAAGAATCAGGCTTCTCCATTTGGATTACCAGGGAGACCGAGCTTATTTGTTTTGAATTGTTTGGTTTTTTTTCCCCCAGTTACTTTTTTGGATAAAAAATATATTTTTGGGGGACTGGATATTTTGGGATGTTTAAACAAAGACTGATATATACAGCATTTCGATTTTTTTTTATCCCCTAACCCCCCCCCCCCCCCATGACTCATCTGCTAGTAATTTGTTATTACCGTTTTACTGGTTTTGTGTTTCAAAGCATATACATGTTTTTGTTAAATTTCTCGTTCTTTTCATTCTGAGCATTTACAAATGTTGTGTAAATAAATCTTTTGAGTTTGATACATTTTCCTGTTTCATATTTGCCATTAAGCAGTTGTTCCACTTTCAGTCATGTGTATTGGATCTCTGTTTTTCTCTTATTTAACAATAATAGTTGAGAATGTATTTGATTTATAAAGCTGTTTGTTATAAATTGATAGTCAATAGTTTCTAAAATGGCATCTGCATTGTTAATTTAAATCTGTATAGTTGGTTCTTTTAAATATTCAAAAGGAGGCTGTGTAGTCCAGTGGTTAAAGAAAAGGGCTTGTAACCAGGAGGTCCCCGGTTCAAATCCCACCTCAGTCACTGACTCATTGTGTGACCCTGAGCAAGTCACTGAACCTCCTTGTGCTCCGTCTTTCGGGTGAGACGTAATTGTAAGTGACTCTGCAGCTGATGCATAGTTCACACAACCTAGTCTCTGTAAGTCGCCTTGGATAAAGGTTAAACTACTACTGTTAATTCAACTAGTTACTTTAGATTGCAAAGCCATTGAGTTAGCTGACAAGTATAAGTACCTGGGTATTTGGCTGGACAGTAATCTTTATTTCAAGGCCCATATTGACCATCTAGCAAATAAATTGAAATTTATGATAGGTTTTCTGTAGTTACAAAAAAAGGCTAATTGCTTGTATATTTCTACCACAAATTGATTATGGTGACAATCTATAAGTTTGCTAACATTAAGCAAATTGGATCCCATATATCATGCAGCCTTGAAATACAAATTCAAGTTACAAGTCATTGTGTGTTATATGGTTTGGTTGGCTGGACCTCTTTGGCATTGCGAAGGTTGAAGCACTGGTTAATTTTTTCATACTAGGCTATTCTATGTAAGCTACCTCCATATATATATATATATATATATATATATATATATATATATATATATATATATATATATATATATATATATTATATATATATATATATATATATATAAAAATAACACTACTACTAATACTTTATTATTATTATTTATTTCTTAGCAGACACCCTCATCCAGGGCGACTTACTTTACAGTCGCTTCTAGTAACTACAGTCTTAGATCGCACTCATTTTTGTATTGTACGGTTCCTAAAGTGCGTACTGAGGCTGCTAAAAGATCATTTGCTTATTTTGCTCCATGGTCCTGGAATGACTTACAGTCTAAACTTAACTTGCAGTCCCAAATAACTTTAGTACAATTTAAGAGTAAGCTGCATGATTATCTAATTGAGAGTTGTGCTTGTTTTAAGTAGTTGATTACACCTGTCACTAATTGATTGTCACTAACTGATTGTTTATTGTATTGACTTGTCTGTGTTTTAAAAGTATTTTATTTTTGTATGTTTGTATTGTAATATGTTTTATGCTGCAACCACGTTTGTCTAATCACTGTTTTTTTTTTTTTTTTTTTTTTTTTTAAGTGTAAGAAAGTCTGCTTCTAGACATTTAATATTCTCATAAATCATAGGAAGAGGTGAACTAACATTTTTTAGAAAACAGGTTTTGCAGACCCGATCAGCACCAGACTGCAGAATAAAGACTGACTGCTTTGTGACAGCAAGAAACGCCCTTTTTTTTTTTTTTTAATTTAGTCGTTGCCAATTATTTTTATTATTTTCTCCCAATTTAGAATGGCCAATTATTTTTTAAGCTCAGCTCACCGCTACCACCCCTGCGCTGACTCGGGAGGGTGAAGACGAACACACACAGTCCTCCGAAGCGTGTGCCGTCAGCCAACTGCTTTTTTTCACACTGCGGACTCACCGTGCAGCCACCCAAGAGCTACAGCATAGGAGGACAACGCAGCTCTCGGGCAGCTTACAGGCAAGCCAGCAGGCGCCCGGCCAGACTACAGGGGTCGCTGGTGCGCGGTGAGCCGAGGACACCCTGGCCGACCTAACCCTCCCTCCCCCCGGGCGGCGCTCGGCCAATTGTGCGCCGCCCCCTGGGAGCTCCCATCCACGGTCGGCTATGGAATAGCCTGGACTTCAACCAGCGACGTCGAGGCTATAGAGCGCATCCTGCACCACGCGGAGCGCCTTTACCGGATTCGCCACTCAGGAGCCCCAAGAAACCCTTCTTAAAGGTTTTTATCTGAGATGATGACAACATTCAAAATAAACCATACTGAGAGCTCCACTGGGCTACTGAGTCATTTTAAAACACTGTTTTGATTGTTTAGAAACAGTCAGGTAAAATTAAAGTAGTTCAATCAAATTAAACACATATAAAATAAACCATAATGAGAGCTTGTAACAGGGAGTGTGTTACATGTATGGGTAGTCACTGGAAAACCCTGAGACAGACACAGAGCACTGGTGTTGACAAACCACGCAGGCGCGCAGATTTAATAAAGAAACTAAACAAAAACAAAGCTAAAAATAAATGTTTGCCACACAAAATGGGGAGCGCTAGTCCCACTAACAGGAACGTCCTGCTCCAGAACCACGCTGCTCTACGTAACCATCTCTATACTGTGTTGGGATCAACATCCCCTAAACTGACCTACTTCTGTTCTGTTATTTCCAAAGTCACAATATATACACTACCGGTCAAAAGTTTTAGAACACCTCCATTTTTCTAGTTTTTATTGAAATTAACGCAGTTTAATGTCTCAATGTACTCTGAAATTAAAGCATAGAACAAATAAACAATTGGAGATAAAAAAAAGAACTCGTGGAATCGTTTTGTTTAACAAAATTTAATCTAAATTTTTGACTCATCAAAGTAGCCACCTTTTGCAGATATAACAGCCGAACACACTCGTGGCATTCTTCACACTCGTGGCATGAAATCAAATATTGTTCAGAAAGTTCTTCCCAACACTGTTGCAGAAGTTCCCACAAATGTGTTGCACTTGTAGGTTGCTTTGCTTTCACCCTTCTGTCCAGTTCATCCCAAACCAGCTCGATGGAGTTTAAGTCTGGAGACTGTGCTGGCCATTCCATGATTTGAAGCCTACCGTCTTGTTCTTTTCTTCTAAGGTAGTTCTGACATAGCCTGGAGGTATGTTTTGGGTCATTATCTTGCTGTAGGATGAACCCCTGACCAACTAGGCGTATACCAGAGGGTATTGCATGGCGCTGCAAAATGCTGTGGTAGCAGTTTTGGTTCAGGGTGCCACTCACTCTGTGCAAGTCGCCGACTCTGGATCCAGCAAAAGAGCCCCAGACCATCACGCTTCCTCCTCCATGTTTGACAGTTGGTGTCACACACCGAGGAACCATCCTTTCGCCTACTCGATGGCGTACAAAAACCCTGCGTGATGAACCGAAGATTTCAAATTTTGATTCATTGGTCCATAAGACCTTCTTCCAGTCTTCAGTAGTCCACTGGCGGTGCTTCATGGCCCAGGCAAGCCTCTTTTTCTTATTTTGCCATCTTAGCAATGGCTTTCTTACTGCCACTTGACCTGTCAAACCTGCAGCTCGAAGTCTTCTCTTCACAGTTGAAACTGAGACTTGCTTACTTCGACCAGTGTTAAGCTGTGCTTGAAGCTGTTGTCTGGTGAGCCGCCTATCACGCAAGCTGTTGACTCTCAGAAACTTGTCTTCTGATTCTGTTGTGGCTTTGGGTCTGCCAGACCTCTTCCTGTCAGAGTTTCCTCCAGTTTCCAAGTGCCTTTTGATGGTGTAGGAAACTGTACTCACTGACACCTTGGCTTTCTTTGCAATTTCTCTAAAGGAAAGACCTACACTTTTAAGGGTTATAATGGTCTGTCTGTCTTCCTTTGTTAATTGCCTTTTTCTCGCCATTATGAGAGCAATATATTACTTCCTGCAGTACAATACTGTCCAAATAATGCTTAAGAGGGTGTAGTAACACAGTCTGTTCCAACACTGCTTTTATACAGACAGAGGGTTTGTAAGTAATCAACAAAAGTTGGGACACCTGTAGGAATTGTTAGCATCAACTTTCAAGGCTTAATTTACTTCCATTGTTGCAGAACAGCTGTAAGTTGTTATCCCAGTACTTGTTCCCTGAAAAAGGCCTTTTTGTATAACTCTGAAATGTACATTATTTTTCAGTTTTTGGTAACCTAAACTTTTTTTTTTTTTTAACCTCTGGCAGTTTACCGCTTACCTTTGTACCATTTCAGGTTATTCACTGGACTTGAACTGCTTAAATTTCAATAAAAACTGGGAAAATGGGGGTGTTCTAAAACTTTTGACTGGTAGTATATATTGTGATGATGTCACCCCGAGGTGTTCTTTGTTTATTTATTTTTCATTCGCTATAACAAAACAAAAGCCTAACTCTGGCAAGGAGCACTAACTTAACTTTAAGGAAGCTCGATCTAACCACGGGACGACAAGCCGTTTACCCGTAACAAAACAAATATTAAACTTAATTTCTTCAATAACACGTTTTTTCTCCTTAGTTTTTCTCTCCAGCTCCACACACACACACACACACACACACACACACACACACACACACACACACACACACACACACACACACACACACACACACACACACACACACACACACACACACACACACCCCCTTCCATATACCTCCCTTAGACGGGTTGAACCCGTCCCTTTTTAAAGGGCTTGTAATTACTTGATTTAAGTCCACCTGCCAACAATAAATCAATTAACTGGGCCAACAAGCCAAACCCTGTGGCCTTCTGGGCAATGTAGTCTCTTCCTGACTCCCTTGTAGTCAGGCCAAGACCTCTAGTGGTTGTACAGTGAAATCACAGAGAATAAAGCTCTTTCCATCCTCAAGATTATATAGTGCCCTTGAAATCACTTTATTACAATATACACAATACAGATTTTCACAGAGCTGCCTCTTTTGTCATAGTCAATCCTTACTGACTCTCCGCGCCCCACACTGTGCAGTACCACTGCTCTAGGGCACCGGTGATGACAAGCTACATTTCAGCAGTCTTTACTGTGGTCAAAAAACAAGGACTTACCTGTATTTACAGTAAAGATCAGCCCAGTAAATGTGTTAGAAAAAACATGTACATATTCTGCTAAATATAAATGGCAAGCTTTACAAAATAAGACAATCATCTCAACAGCATGTCCTTGTCCTCAGAGCTCACCTGGCTGTCTTTGTCCGGGTGCTTCTCAACCCACATCCTGGGCAGGTACACTTCAGACAAGTCAATAGTAAGGCTGAATCCACCCGGTCCTAAAGAGCTGTTCTCTTCCGTGATTACAACTGCTTTACATTGAGTTTTCTGAAATAAAAATGTGATTATTATCACTTTCTATTTTCCAACAGCCACAAACCAGGAGTGGCTGCAGGATTAAATTAAAGTGTGCTCCTTAACTGCTAGGAGTATCAGCCACAACTGGTATGCTAGAAATACATCCTGGGGAGTCTAGGGAGAAACTTAATTAATTATTAAAAAACAAGAGGAACCAAAATCAGCTTGTTTTCGCTGTCTGGGAATGTGTATACAGTATGTATTTGTTTGATTTCATTAGTTTGTCTTCCAAGTGCAAAGAACTTGTAAATTCTAATCAGAGCTTGGTAGATAAACATGATTGGACTGGCCAGCACTTGGGTAGGAGACCCCTGAGAAACACCACAAGAAGCTGAAAGTGCTGTTAAACATAGCAGATTATGAACATTTTACTAAGTATACCAATCTCATAGGACTTAGGTGGGTAAATTATTTTGGTTGCCCAGGAAGCATAGTCACCATTTAACAGATATGTAGGTCTGTTTTCTTATTTTTTTATCAATAATTTAACACAAATAATATATAGTACTTTGTACCTGTACATAAAGTAAAAGTATACATGATCAATCTATTCTGGAGGGTCAAACCAATCAACAGATGTTATATAAAGTTGAATTCCCACAATTAAATGTAAGGTTCTGTTTTGAAAGTTGGGCTCCCCAACTGTGTAGTAGGGTTTAGAGCTACCGGTTTTTCAAATGAATGAATCACGTGATCTGCTGGGAGCTTCTAATTCCAATGTCCTGTTTGTGGGCATGACAAACATCAAGGGGATTCCAGTGGGTGGACAACATTTTTTAAAAAATAAAATAAAAACACAACATATGAATCATTATACAAACATCAAATGGGGAATACCTTGACTTTGATTTTGTGGGTTCCAGACCAAATGCTTGTGATCTCATGTGGCATTTCAACCGACATATCCAAGGCAAATCCACTACTTCAAAAAAACACAAATTCAGTTTTTATAATTACAGCTGAACAAAATCTTACAGTATCCCCAATGTTACTAGCTCTAAAGCATTGAAAACAAACATTTCTCTTTTTACTTAAATGCAAACATTTGCTGTGATGGAAAGAAATGAAGGTAGAGAGATTCTCATTTATATAAAATAAAGCCTGTGTTCTCTGAGCATCCCAATCGTTCTCAGACTAGCACAGAGGACCTATATCTACAAAACAGAACCTAGTTTGCTCTTACATTGCACTTAAACTACACTGCGTTAAAAGTATTCTTGAATAAGTACGCACCCAGTTTCCTCCATGTCATTCACACAGATCTTCTCTACTGTGTCCTGAAATACATTTAAAGAAATAAGTGTGATATAAATAAGTTGCGTATGCTTCTTGAATCATCTCTCAGTCTTCTTCAGAGTACACTGGAAATCTGAAGGGCTTTGCTGTTTTGAAAAGCTGATGTAAATGAACTGAATACTTATATCTTTATAAAACTATAGTACCGAACGATCATTATACTGGCGTTTCTATTTAAAAAATTCAATAAAACAGCATCTTCACCAGCTTCATACAGGCCTCTTTATATGCACTAGATTGAACTGAAGTACAATTACAATGCTCATATATTACAGCTATTTCACTGGGATGAAAGATAAGGCTCCAGAGCAGCAAAAGGTTTTTTTTTTTTTGCGTGGTGGTCAATGAAATGGGCAAACCACAATCACAGACGAAACTCCTTTTACAAAGCTTCATGGGCCAAATTTAAAGGTGCAATTAAAATGCAATTTGCACCATCTTTTCCATCTGAATATTAAACTAGTGAAAACTACCTTGAAGTTTAATTTTAGATAATAAAAAGGTATTTTTTACTATTTTTATAGTAACAGTTCCATTGTTAATTAACTAAAAATGCAAAAAAAAAATATTTTGGTGTAAAGACCTTGATAAAATCAAAATGCAAAAAGTCTTTAAGATAAAAAAATACCTGCATTCATTATTGAAAGCGTTTTACTGAGTTTTAAAGCAAAACTGTATTATCGGTCCTCCAAAATTGTGGTGCCTTCATTTATTAATTGAAAGTAACCTCTTGTTAAGATGTAAAATAAATGCAGTCAGACCTGTGTCCTCTCATTCAATGCTTTGCTCTGTTGCCATGGTGCCACACTGCCAGGCAGCCGGAAGACTATAGATCCAAATTCAATAGCAAGCTCAGTCACGTAGGTGATTTTAATCAGGACAGTGGCACTTGGAGGAAGGTTTCCAACACTAATGGTAAAAACATCCTAGAAGTTTAAAAACAAAAAAATAAATAGGTGTTAACAAACAAATGAATTTTAGATGACCATACATTCAAATCTTGTGACAGTTTTATGGAAGATATTCATTATGCAAACATTTACATACTTATTTTTTGATGTAGTTTAAGGTGCATTGCAATAGGTTTACAAAAAAAAAAAGTGTTCATCAATGTGTGTGGTGAATATAGAAGCGGAAGTGTTATGAAACTTACTGGTGCTTCTTGATCCATGAGGTAGGCCCCGTGTCCCTCCTGAATCGCCTGCCTGTACTCTTGTCTTGCTTTCTCTTTTTCCTTCACCTGAAAGACGAATGTTAAAAGCTTTACAGACAGACAGATACTGATGGTTCAATTCCTTAATTCGGATCAGACTGACTTTGATAAGCAGCTGACAATATATGTATATAATAAAACAAATGTGTGTTTTTCTTGGGACCCTTTTGATGTAATGTGTTGGCAGATATATTACTAAAAAACAAACATCCACACAACGAAATGCATGAGCTACCAGCTCATGCACATAAAAAACGAACCCTTTAATAAGAAACAGTATTGCAGATTTTACAAAACAAACAAAAAGTCATATGCTTTTTATTATTATTTCTAATATTTACTTACCTCACCCACTACATGTTTTCCATTAATAAAAGCTTCAAACCCACATACAGCTGCTGTTTCATCCAAAGGAAAGACATACTTGGCCTCTATTGGAACCACACTGTGATTTGTGTATGTTTGAAAGACAATAATCTATAATAAAGAGAAAGAAAAGCAGATGGATTATACAACACAGTGGATCTACTCAAATCAACCATATTTGAATTTTGTGACATCACTTATTTTACCAGAAGTACTGTTCATATTAAACAATCGGCTGGTTTCACAGACCCACTGTTTTAGGTAAGGTCTGTGAAACCAGCTGAAAATGTCTTAAGTCTATATTAGTTATCCTGTAGTATGCATTCCCTTTGTAATTTCTCAATTTACACAAGAACTATGAACCAGATAAGGCCAGTCAGCCCACCGATGCTTGATCAGTTCATAGTAGCTGGTTAAATCACAAAATATTGTCAAGTTGGGTCTGGTCCTGTGGTCCTGACCCCTGTGCTGTGCTTACAGCATTGATTAGGGATAACTTTGTCAACTCCTCTTAATTTTAAACACTTCAGTGAAGTCCCCAATAATCATTTCAGTTCACCTAATGTTATAGCTCTTTCCTTTAAGCCCTGATTGCTCTACACAATGTGCTAACCAGAAATGAATTCAATTGCAGTCTCACTTTCCCATCCTCACCTGTGCTAAAAGATCTACCATTCGGCCCTTCACATGAACACTTTTCAGGGGGATCTTATTCCCAGAGCTGTCCTGGAGGCCCTCTGTTACAGAGTCCAAAGGGTTTGTGTATTCCTCATCGGAATCGGCGTCAGTCACTGCTGCACAGAAACAAAAAAACAGCAACCGCTTCAAATCACATGGAAGAGGACAGCCTGGAATTCTAGAACTGTGGGGATCTCGTCAAGTACACACCACGGCACTCTATCAGTTCTATATTGTATTCATTTTTCTCCAGGGTCATCATTTAAACTGTGATAGCAACTGCTGTTACTAAGTAGCCCCATTAGGGGAGTTGTGTAAGTTTGCAAACCCACAGCCAAACCAGCTGTCCTCTTTCTTTTTCTTACTCTCCATTGTTAGTTTTGTTTTAACTTCTGGCCCCATCAATCAGCTGGTGTACAATATGAAAAAAAGATTATTTTTTAAATGGAGACTAAATTATTATTACTATTATTTTTTTTATAAATTTAGTCGTTGCCAATTATTTTTATTACTTTCTCCCAATTTAGAATGGTCAATTCTTTTTTTAAGCTCAGCTCACCGCTACCACCCCTGCGCTGACTTGGGAGGGCGAAGACAAACACACACTGTCCTCCGAAGCGTGTGCCGTCAGCCGACCGCTTTTTTTCACACTGCGGACTCACCATGCAGCTACCCAAGAGCTACAGCGTCGCAGCTCTCAGGCAGCTTACAGGCAAGCCCGCAGGTGCCAGGCCAGACTACAGGGGTCGCTGGTGCGCGGTAAGCCGAGGACATCCTGGCCGACCTAACCCTCCCTCCCTCCGAGCGGCGCTCGGCCAATTGTGCGCCACCCCCTGGGAGCTCCCATCCACGGTCGGCTGTGGAATAGCCTGGACTCGAACTCGCGACGTCCAGACGATAGAGCGTATCCTGCACTCCACGTGGAGCGCCTTCACTGTATGCGCCACTCGGGAGCCCCCGAGACTGAATTATTTTAGCGTTTTTTTTTTTTGTTTTTTTTTTGGATTTTTAGTTGAGAAATGAGATATACATAATACAAAATGTAACAAAAGAACATTCCCATTCTCCCCCCATGCCACCCTCCCCATCCCACCCCCCTCCCAGGGTGGAAACCCCCCCAACCCCCCCAGGTGTTGGGGGGGGGGGGGTTCCTATTCCTATACAGATGCTCACAATGAGCTGGAGGGGTTAGTGGCACATGTGTGCAGTCTATTGCACCAGAAATGTCATAGAAATTGTTTTTCAAGGCTTGTAAGTACACTCTGCTTTTTTTTAGGGAAAAATAGGTATTTGGGTGTTCATCTCAAAATATGCATTGAGCACAACTGGCAACGCATGAGAAGAAGCGACAACTGGCAACAACGCACGAGAAAAAGAGGACAGGGAAACGCCAGCAACAATTAGAACATAAGAACATAAAGGTTACAACAAGAGGAGGCCATTCGGACCATCTTTCTCGTTTGGTTGTTAGTAGCTTATTGATCCCAGAATCTCATCAAGCAGCTTCTTGAAGGACCCCAGGGTGTCAGCTACAACAACATTACTGGGGAGTTGGTTCCAGACTCCAACAATTCTCTGTGTAAAAAAGTGCCTCCCATTTTTCTGTTCTGAATGCCCCTACCTAATGTCCATTTGTGACCCTGGTCCTCGTTTCTTTCAGGTCAAAAAAGTACCTTGGGTCGACATTGTCAATGCCTTTTAGAATTTTGAAAGCTTGAATAAGATTGCCGCATAGTCTTCTTTGTTCAAGACTGAGCAGATTCAATTACGACGGTTTAAAACATTTGTCAGTCCATACGGGTGATGGCAGTGTCCAGGCAGAACAAGACCAGCAGACTGCACCTCTTGGTGAGGCGACATACAGTACGGGACTAATTAAATTAAACAAGAGGGATTAAACTGGATTTTAAATTAGCCGTGGGAACCCAGAAGTGCTTCAGCAAATACAGTACAATCTGCCAGAGCTGACGGACCTATAGCTGAATCTACTAGGTTTGATAAGCCTACTAATTCAAGGAAATGCAAGGATTCAAGGAAATGCATGCACATGGATTAAGGAGTGGTTAATATGTAGAAAACAGAAAGTACTGATTCGAGGAGAAACATCAAAATGGAGCGAGGTAACCAGTGGAGTACAATAGGGATCAGTATTAGGTCCTCTGCTCTTCTTAATCTACATTAATGATTTAGATTTTGGTATAGTAAGCAAACTTGTTAAGTTTGCAAACGACACAAAAATAGGAGGAGTGGCAAACACCATTGCAGCAGCAAAGGTCATTCAAAATGATCTAGACAGCATTCAGAACTGGGCAGACACATGGCAAATTACATTTAATAGAGAAAAGTGTAAGGTACTGCATGCAGGCAATAAAATGTGCATTATAAATACCATATGGGAGAAACTGAAATTGAAGAAGGAATCTATGAAAAAGATCTAGGAGTTTATGTTGACTCAGAAATGTCTTCATCTAGAGCTATAAAAAAGGCCAACAAAATGCTAGTAAATATAGTGAAAAGTGTTGAATTTAAATCAAGGGAAGTAATGTTAAAACTTTACAATGCATTAGTAAGACCACATGTAGAATATTGTGTTCCGTTCTAGTCATCTCACTACAAAAAGGATATTGCTGCTCTAGAAAGAGTGCAAAGAAGAGTGACCAGAATTATCCCTGGTTTAAAAGGCATGTCATATGCAGACAGGCTAAAAGAATTGAATCTGTTCAGTCTTGAGCAAAGAAGACTACGCGGTGATCTGATTCAAACATTCAAAATCCTAAAAGGTTTTGACAATGTCAACCCAGGGGACTTTTTCAACCTGATCCTTCAAGAAGCTGCTTGATGAGATTCTGGGATCAATAAGCGATTAACAACCAAACGAGCAAGATGGGCTGAATGGCCTCTCGTTTGGAAACTTTCTTATGTTCTTAAAGACAGCACAAAAAAACGCAAAAGAAAAACGAGGCGGGGCTTCGTATAATTGTATTGAATTATGATAAAGTGAAAGATTTTGTTTTTTGCTCTGTGTTGCAAAACAGCTACTGCTGGACATCCCCTGCAAACAACAATTAGGGACAAAGAACGGCTAATGGGTTTTGTGAGTAACGTTTTGTGCTCATGGAACAAAGCTTTAGAAAGGCTGTCATCCCCTTTGCATCACACTGCTGTGTATCTGCATCTGAGAAATAAGACCATGTATGTGCTCTTCTGTCAGCAAGCAAGGAACATGCATGCAAGGATTTAATTGCTGAAGCTGATAACTTTGTTGCAGTTTTTAGCAATTTCATCCAGAGGGCTACAGGGAGACATGATGTCTTTAAATTAAGACATTAGTGAAGACTGCGTGTGTACATGAGTACATGAGTTATTGTAGTAATTCAAAAGTTATTTAATCAGAGGCTGTAACCTCCAACTTCACAAACCAGCCCCCACTTCCCATCCCCTCAGCACATACAAAGCACCCACTGGCAGAAACAAATGCTGGCACCATGTATACAAAAAGCGATGCTGTCCCTGTGCATGAAGCACAGAGCTCTAGTTGGCTAGCAGGAGTGCCACTCACCTGGGGGGTCTGACAGACCTGCTGGGGTTTCTTCATTGGTAACATTAACAGTGGGCTGAAAACTCTTCACCTGGTCTTCTCCCACACAGAACTGGACAACATACTTTATTTGAACCTGGCTAGGGTTGTATACGACATACTCATCATCCTAAAGAAAAGGATCGAACAACTCAACTCAATACAAAAGAAACATTTTCAGAGATCGGCTGCAACAAACACTTCTAACCAGCAGAACACGAGAGAGAACTGCCTCTGAATGCTGTTATCAATGTTTAACTGGCCTTTTTATCTTAATGGGTTTGAATGGGTTTTAATTGCTGCTTTTAATGTGCTATTATTGCATCATTGCATTTTATCTTACTATTTTCATTTTTAATTAGTAGTACTATTATGTAAAAGTGGATATATGTATGTCTACACTGGAACCTGTATTTATATGTACTTATTTATTTTACACTATTCTAAACTGTTATTAATCTGTGTTGTGATCTGACAGTGGTATTATTATTATTTGTTTATTTAGCAGACGCCTTTATTCAAGGCGACTTACAGAGACTAGGGTGTGTGAACTATGCATCAACTGCAGAGTCACTTACAATTACGTCTCACCCGAAAGACGGAGCACAAGGAGGTGAAGTGACTTGCTCAGGGTCACACAAGGAGTCAGTGGCTGAGGTGGGATTTGAACCGGGGACCTCCTGGTTACAAGCCCTTTTCTTTAACCACTGGACCACACAGCCTCCTAAATGTTATGTATAGGCTTTAATTTACCAGTACACTTTTACACCGAGAGCGATGTCACAAACCACCAGGAGCCACGTGCCAGCCGGGTACAGCAGTGTGCTCAGAGTGCGGCAGACTGCAGTCTTTTGCACTCTTTCCTATGCTGCACATCCCACTGAAGCAATGCATCCGATACAGAGGAGTTGCTTCTGGGAGTTTGAGAGTTTCTAAATGCTTAATTTTTTTAGACAAGGACTCTTCCCAAGCACTTTTTTTAAATATACATTTCTCCAGAAAAAAAAAAAAAAAAAAAACTTTAAAAACAAAACATTCCAAATGTTTGCCATGTATTTTCTTTTAAAGAACTCCCTCCCAGAAGCCAGACACATTGGCTCGCATTTGAGTACCAATCACTGCTTTTCCTATGACTGGCTTATTTTAAATGGGGACATGGCTCCTTCAAGCGGCATCTCTGAGTTTACAGGAAGCGTAACATTGCATTGAGCATTCAACACATTTCCTTCATGAACAGCTTTAAATAAATGACCATAAAAAACGAATTCTTCTAAGGTACGCTGATTACAGTACCTGGAATTCCGAAGCAACGTCTGCAGTCTGCCGCACTCCGAGCACACTGCTGTACCCGGCTGGCGCAGATGCCAAGGTGAAATCTTTCTTGTGCAGGTGCTTGCACTCACCGAGAGCGATGTCACAAACCACCAGGAGCCGCGTGCCATCACTTTCACTAGGCTTTGAATACTTGAGAATTGTGCTGTAAGAAATCATTCAAAAAAATAACAAAAAACTAACAGAAATATGACCAAGAAAATATACCAATTAAAAAAATGATAATAATTCCAGACCTCAATGCATTGCTGAAGTAAATGCCACATCCAAGGTTACCAATATCCGTCCTATCAATGCCATGTTGTTCAACCGCAACTTTTGGCAAAAGAAGTCCCCTGTAAAAATAAAGGAATACGTGCAATTTTATATATATATATATATATACACACAGTGCCTTGCAAAAGTATTCAGACCCCTGACCAATTCTCTCATATTACTGAATTACAAATGGTACATTGAAATTTTGTTCTGTTTGATATTTTATTTTAAAACACTGAAACTCAAAATCAATTATTGTAAAGGTGACATTGGTTTTATGTTGGGAAATATTTTTAAGAAAAATAAAAAACTGAAATATCTTGCTTGCATAAGTATTCAACCCCCACACATTAATATTTGGTACAGCCACCTTTCGCTGCAATAACAGCTTTAAGTCTTTTGGGTTAAGTATGTACCAGCTTTGCACACAGTGTCGGAGTGATTTTGGCCCATTCTTCTTGGCAGATTTGCTCCAGGTTGTTCAGGTTGGTTGGACGATGCTTGTGGACCGCAATTTTCAAATAGTGCCACAGATTCTCAATGGGATTGAGATCAGGACTTTGACTGGGCCACTGTAGGACATTCACCTTTTTGTTCTTGAGCCACTCCAATGTTGCTTTGGCCTTGTGCTTGGGATCATTGTTTTTCATCAGTTTTTTAGCGGACTGAAGCAGGTTCTCTTGCAGTATTTCCCTGTATTTTGCTCCATCCATTCTTCCTTCAATTTTAACAAGATGCCCAGTCCCTGCTGATGAGAAGCATCCCCACAGCATGATGCTGCCACCACCATACTTCACTGTAGGGATGGTGTGTCTTGAGGCATGGGCAGTGTTAGGTTTGCACCACACATAACGCTTTGAGTTTTGGCCAAAAAGCTCTATCTTGGTCTCATCTGACCACAAAACCTTTTCCCACAGCTGGGTCACTCTCATGTTTTCTGGCAAACTCCAGACGTGCTTTCAGATGGTACTTTTTGAGTAACGGCTTCTTTCTTGCCACCCTCCCATACAGGCCAGTGTTATGCAGAGCTCTTGATATGGTTGACTGGTGCACCATTACTCCACTCCCAGCCACTGAACTCTGTAGCTCCTTCAAAGTGATTGTTGGCCTCTCTGTGGCTTCTCTCAGCGCTTGTTTAAGCGCTGAGTTTTGAGGGACGGCCTTTTCTTGGCAGTGCCTGGGTATTGTGATGCAGCTTCCACTTCCTGATTATTGATCCAACTGTGCTCACTGGGATATCCAAACACTTGGATATTATTTCATACCCTTTCCCTAATCTATGCATTTGTATTACTTTATCTCTAACTTCTGTAGAATGCTCTTTGGTCTTCATTTTCCTTCAGATTCACAGCCTGACCAATGATCCTTCAACAGTGGGGTTTTTATCCAGAAAATGTGACAGCAACTTTAATGGTTCACAGGTGGAGGCCAATGGTAAGGTAATTGTGTCCTCGTTAGGGCAATTTCTTTCATCGTTGTAAACTGGGAGCTTCCACAGCACAGGGGTTGAATACTTAGGCAAGCAAGATATTTCAGTTTTTTATTTTTCTTAAAAATATTTCCCAACATAAAACCAATGTCACCTTACAATAATTGATTTTGAGTTTCAGTGTTTTAAAATTAAGTATCAAACAGAAAGAAATTTCAGTGTACCATTTGTAATCCAGTAATATGAGAGAATTGGTCAGGGGTCTGAATACTTTTGCAAGGCACTGTATATATTTATAGATATTGTGAGGAAGCAGGTGGAGTGAGACAGCAGGGAGGGGGTTAAAACCTCCCTGCGAGAGAGAAAAGATGTGCGAATGCACATTGGTTTAATTTAGTTGGCTAATTGCTTTATTGTTTTGTGTAATTGTTTTATTATTAATGATCATCCGCACCTGGGCGTTATTGGAAATTAGACCCAGGTGCGGGCAGTTTAAAAGGAGAGCAGTCAGTCTGCTCAGGGCTGCTGAGGAGAGGGAGGCAGAGAAGATGCTCTGCTTCCGAGCAGTCGGATGAAAAGGTACGGTGCAAACCTGTGTGGTTTAATTAAGTTTTGGGGCAGGGAAACGGCTTAGCCGTCCTGCGTTAGTTAGGTTCCTGCGTGTGTAGTTAGTGCTCGATAAGAGCTAGGTGTTTATTTGGTTTTGTGTGTTTTGATTTTGTGTTTATTAAAATTAGCGCAACCACGCTCTGAAAATCCATTTCTGTGTGCTGGGTCAATTTTTAAAGGGGCAACGAACCCGAGAAGGTGAAGTCTTTCACAATATATATATATATATATATATATATATATATATATATATAGTTTCTTATTATTATTATACTGCTTAATAAATCAACATGTTTTCAGGGGCTGGACACACAAAGCAACTGAAGTTAATAAATAGATAAATGTTTCAATAAAGTGAGCCAGAATACCAAAAATTACCTTTTTCATTTTAGCAATTTTCTATGTGTGGTTGGTATTTTGTTTGAATTCCAAAAACAGCCATATACTGTACATGGGGGATTCCTGGCAGGAGGTTATGAGAAGACTGCACTCACCTGGACAGAATACCAACGAAGCTGCTAGCAGAGGAGGCGTGGAACAGTGGCTGGACATTGCCAAGCTGGCTCTGGAAGTCTAACATCTCATTCACTCTGCCAATGCGGAATATCTGATGGATCCTCACTGAAGTCAGACTGACCGGAAATAATATCGATCACTTTTAAAAATGCATCTTTTACACCATCATTTTGAATCAAACATAAAAGTTAGTCTATATAATGTGTAGAAGCATTTCAACACGAAAGAGTATGAGGGAAACAGAAGACAGCAGTGTACCCAATGTAAAGTGTGTGGCATAAAAAGTCACATGACCTCAAGTTTAAGTGAAGAGAACTATTCGATTTTGCAAGAAGAATTTCCATTAACATTAAAAATATGAAGTCTATATCTGAAATGGTTTATGAGTTTTGAACAACTGAAGAAGTGGGAAAGATGTCTAATTATAAAAGGGATTCCTTTGAATGCAGCAGCATCTTCATCCCTGGACCAGTTATTATAATCCTCATCTTCAATGATGAGCAAGCAAAAAAATGCTGGGATCATGGGAAAGACCAAGCAGTTTACAAAACAAAATGAAGATTGCTGATTGACGACTTTTTGCTTGCTCACGATCATCCATTTCTGTTTATAACGGTTTTAAATGCAAACTAAAAGCAAGCTATTTCACTGTTGTGGTTTTGTTCTGTTTATGAGCTGAAAAAATTCACACACACACATGACTGATATATCTGCTGGGATTGATTATCACATTCTCAGTGTGTCACACCTCATAGTAGCAACAACTGCAAGTTAGAGATAGCTAATCTAAACCAAATCTAGGGTAGTGGATTTCTTAGGCTATTATCACACAATAATATCTGGCATTATGATATTCAGGTGAGGGGAAGGCCCTTTATTGCTGGGGAGATGGTGTGGGAGTACCACCTCCCGCGTAAATGTGGTCGCTGCCCTCAGCAGAACTACATATATTCCATGGCAACATGGAATATATATACACACACACACACTGTAGATATAATATATGTTTGGAAAATATATTAACTTTACCTTTCATTCCTATGCATTAGAAGCTCCTTAATGGTAGAAAACTCTTCGGTGTTTGGGGCTACATGCTCCACACTGCACCTCAGAGCCTGGTATTTAGCAAGCGAAGACGGTGTGGGGCTCCATAGAGTGGCTTCACTTGCATTGACAATGTCTCGAATTAACTACAGGAAAGCACAGGGCAAAGATAGACAAGACCACAGAATGCAATGCACAGTAAAATAACTGCTCAGCACATACAAGAAGAGAAGGAGTCTGATCAATACTGCTCAGCACACACAAGAAGAGAAGGAGTCTGATCAATACTGCTCAGCACACACAAGAAGAGAAGGAGTCTGATCAATACTGCTCAGCACACACAACAAGAGAAGGAGTCTGATCAATACTGCTCAGCACACACAAGAAGAGAAGGAGTCTGATCAATACTGCTCAGCACACACAACAAGAGAAGGAGTCTGATCAATTTTACATTTTCAAGATTGTTTCATTGTATCTACTCTTAAAAAGAGGTCTGGTAATTGGATTCAGTCTTTATAACAGCTTTTTGTCTGGCAAATCAGGAAAAGAATGTACCTGGCAGAGGTCAAGTTTTGTAGAGATCATCTTCTTGGTAATGTTGAAGTCCATCCTGTGTTTATGTTGCAGGATTGTGTAGAACTCGGACATGATGCCTCTTAACCCGTTCTGATCAACTCCTTCATCCATGGCTTTCCGTGCCTGCAGGAGAATGCCTTCGGCCCTGCTCACCTGAGGAGGGGTATGACACACTGTGTGTAGAAAGCCATGCTTTCAAACACTACCCACCTCAAAGCGTCAAACTCATAAACATTCCCATACATCCGCCCTGCTCACCTGAGGAGGGGTATGACACACTGTGTGTAGAAAGCCATGCTTTCAAACACTACCCACCTCAAAGCATCAAACTCAAACATTCCCATACATCTTCTATTGCCATACCAAATGGAAAACAATCAGTGGACAAAATTAATAGGCACATAAACAGAGAGCATAGCACATGAACTGAACATTAGGGAGAGTCACAAAACAAAAGCATGTGCCGATATGTAGATGGATACCATAACAGATAGTTTAACTGTAGAGATATGCTAACGTATTTGTTTCACATTATTTCAAAATAAATTCTGAATGAATTTTACACTTTGCCATTCAGGCTTTTTACAGATAGATCTTACTATTAAAACCAAGTTAGGTTTAGAATTGTCATTACTCACAGAACTATGTAAGTTTAGTATATAAAGTAAACTTACATCATTGGGACTGATGCTATTGACAGGACTGGCAAGCACATCATCAAAGCAACCAAGGGCTTCGGTCCAGATCAACTCCACAAAAACAGTGACTTCCTGGGAGATGCTGCTGCTGCTCAGAGCTTCTTCAAGAAGTAGCTGCCACATTAAAGACATTAGGAATTACTGGTAACTTGGCAAAAGAGTTAAGAGTTGATTTTCACCTATTATATTATTATACAGGTCTGTCTGGTCTTGTTAGACAAAGGAACACTTTGTCCTTAGTTCTGTACTATTTTATTTATTTTATTTATTGCAGTTATATAGCGCTTTTTATACAAAGCATCGCAAAACACTGTGCAGTACATAGCAGAAAAAAAGAACAAACCACAATGGATTTGTATAGCATGTCACACATACAACTGCCACAATCAGACCATTTAAATATTTAAACAGTATATACATAATACAAAAGCAGCCATTAAGCAGTTTAAATTCTTTTAAAGATATTTGTTGTCTAAACATGGGCAGGTGATAGTTGATGTTTAAGATGTTTCTGAAAGTATTGCTAATATCAAGTAGTCGATTATTTTTCTTTATCTATTAAACAAGCACGCTCAAGCACTGAGTGGAACACCAGGCATGAAGATACTGTTAAATTGAGTGGTTCTAGAAGTACAATGTCTCACATGTTGGAAGTACAAATATATGTTCACAACTGGGTAAGAAATGTCGATCCCACTAAAATAACAAGGTCTGTATTTCTACTTTCAATACCTGTATTTGTGGTGGACCACTGAAAACCTCATAAAACACAATAAATACATTTGCCTCACATTAGACAGAATGTTCAGTTTGTAAGAGAGGGGCAAGATGGCTTCATCCAGACTAATAATAATTTTCCAGTGAGGTTGGCTTTCAAAGCTTTTTACTACAACTGCATACATGCCAGCCTCTATTTTAAAGCCCTTCTACTGCATACCAAGTTTCAGTGCTAATCCTACCGCCTTTTGAAAGGACTGAAAAAGCCAATTTCTTGACAACTGGGTGGCCTAAAGATCTCAGCCAAAAGATGGCCTTGTTTGTCATTATCAATATAACATTGTACAGTATAACTCCACTCCACCCCTCCTCCCCCCCATGGCCAGTCCAACTACGTTCCCCCCCTCCCCAAACGTCTTACATTATAATTAGGTATGATTTGCTTAGAATGTCAAGCATGTCTAACTTGTATTCTAATGCAGACCTTCTTAACTTTCTCAGAAGCTAGAAGATTCAGTTCTGTTGACAATTTTGTCTGCTGCTGGAAATCCTTATCTTGAAGATCCTTTATAAAAAGCTCATAGGCCTTTACAGCTTCCTCTGAAGTGGGGGCGAATATCAAGTCTTTCCACATCTGCATCACCTGCAAAAGAAATTGTGGGGTTAACTGACTAGCATTTATTTTCAAATATGTTCACCATTTCTTCCTTTTAAATGAGATTATTCCTTTCTTTATACATGAAAATATACAGCTGGTAATCATTGGCCTAAAGCACAGGTTCTTGTTGTGGCTTTCCTAAATTAGGCAGTGTTTCCTCCTTTCCCACACAACCAACCACTAATAGGGTACCCTCCCTGTAAACACTGCATCAAAGTAGAGTACCCTACCTGTAAACACTGCATCAAAACAAACAAACTCTCTGTGGATTGTATTGCAAACCAAATTCATATCTCCAAATATTAATTAATATTTCTAATACAGAATTAATCAGTACTAAAATCCATAAATTTGCAATAACAATGGCAATTGTATGTTGGCAAAAATATAAAAAGCGTTACGATATGTAGAGTGTAAATGGAATCGGCATTTGTAATTCTGCATGTTTGTACTCCAAATTTTACGGGCACTAGTGATGAGCGATTAATCAAAAATATGGTTAATTACCGTTTATTAAATTAAATACCGAAAATGACTTCTAATGATTAATAAACTGCATAATTCCAATTGATTATTAAAACTATAAAACTTCACGATTAATAAACTGCACACTTTCGATTGATTATTATATTATAAAACTTCATGTTTTCCTTATGGTCACTCATCATAAAAGTTATTTCCGCATTCCAGCACTTTGGATTAACCTCGAGCCCTGTCCTCCTGTTAAAGCTCCCATAATGCGTACAAAACGGTGTCCGTGTCATGAACAAAACCATACAGGCAGCGTAGCGCAGTATCAGAACTCTTTACACAGGCAGCATAGCGCAGTATCAGAACTCTTCACACAGGCAGGGTAGCGCAGTATCAGAACTCTTCATACAGGCAGCGTAGTGCAGTATCAGAACTCTTCACACAGGCAGCGTAGCGCAGTATCAGAACTCTTCACACAGGCAACATAGCGCAGTATCAGAACTCTTTACACAGGCAGCGTAGCGCAGTATCAGAACTCTTCACACAGGCAGGGTAGCGCAGTATCAGAACTCTTCACACAGGCAGGGTAGTGCAGTATCAGAACTCTTCACACAGGCAGGGTAGTGCAGTATCAGAACTCTTCACACAGGCAGGGTAGTGCAGTATCAGAACTCTTCACACAGGCAGCGTAGCGCAGTATCAGATCTTCGTTATAAATACTTGTCAGAGACTGAAGGTGAGCGAGTGTTGAAATACTGCAAGTTCATGAATACAAACTATTTTTATTTTCTTTACACTTATCAATAACCTAATTAATGTCGTTTCATTCAGCAAGACAAAAGCGGCAGACATTAAATGATATGTCCATGTCAGATCAATCACCCTTGAAACCGAAGGTTCAAGGATGTTGATATAAATATGTATTTATAAGTGACCTACTGTGACAGAGCGCGAATGAATCCGAGTCAACAATCTCCCTCCCGACCTGTGAGGGCACAGTATAACAGGAACAGTGTGCCCCGGACTGGATGGTTTGAAAGTTAATTCCAGGGTCAGTCGGAAGTCGGCCATCCAGAAAGGGGGAGAAGCCACAATACTAGAAGTCAGCGCCTTACTGCGGTAGGCGATGTATCAGTCATGGATTGGAGGAGACGTAATTGCACTCGCTACCAAAGGGGGCGTGACTGAAGGTAGATCAGGGGATGTGGCCGAGCGATCTGTTCCTTTGTTATGGCCAAGGACAGACCAGTAAAATGATTACAGATATAACCGTGAGTGTTTCGTGTCAGCCGGGAGCTGTCGCTAAAGGCCAGCACCGAACCCGGACTACACTGCACCACTGTGTTTCACAACTGCTGTATAGCACCACCTGCACAAGGAGCACTCACTGTTTGGATAAGTGATCATGTCTGTGTTGTGTGTTATTATTACTGCATATTTCAGGATTGAATCCCGTGGTTTAACTGAGCGATACAGCTTGGTGTGTAGAGCCAGTTATTATTATTTACCAGCAAATAAAGAGCTGTTTAACCGTGAACTGTGTTGTTTCAAATCATTCCTGAGCACTGCATCACCTCTACACCTGTGCACAACAAACCACTTTGCCACACCTACCCAAAGTTATTGTACTGTTTTACTGGGACTTTCAGTTGTAGGTATCTGTTATTGTTGACTCGGTTTCTCATTTTAGTTTAGTCAGCGAGGCAGGTTAAGAAATTACTTTTTTTTTTTTTTTAAATAATAAACAAAATCTTTCAAATTACTATTTCTTGTATTACATTTGATTTAGTAATTAGTAATTATTAAAAGAAACGTCATACAAGAATGGTAACCTGAAACAAAAGATTATAAAAAAATAATTATTAATAACGAACAATTATTTTTATAATATTTTGTTTCAGGTTGCCATTCTTTCTTGTATTATGTTATATTGAATAAGTTAATCAACTGCCAGCCATTTATTTTTATTATTTTCTGTTATGCAGCATTATCAACCCTACAGAGTTAGAGATTCAAAAGAGCTTGAGAGAAGGTTTCAGGCAGTTGAGAGCAAGAGAGTGCTTTGTCAGACTGTGTGTGCTTTTCTTCTTTGTTTAAAAATGGTTTCTGAGAAGTGGTATGGTTTATATATTGCTTATGCTGCTTTAGTAGTGACTTCAGTATAATGTATTGTGTATGTTTTGTAGGTTTGAAAGTGCTGTTGAAACAAGTTACTGATGTTTTATTGTAGTTTTTAATTAGAAATAAAAAAAACATTTAATCAGGAACCTTTTTGTGACTTTTCCCCCTGTAAGAATGATGTTATTAGAATAATCGATAATCACAATCGTCATCAGGATTATTCTCAAACATCGAATCGATAATCGAATCGACTTGTAAAAGTGATAATCGCTCATCACTAAGGGGCACTTTTAAAACATAACTTTATAATTCAAACTCAAAAGCAGTAAATGCCGCCATTTACTCCATTATGAACTTTGATGATATATGTCATTAAGACAAAATTTGAAAAAGAATAACCATTTACAACAAACTGTTTGATCACAAATACAAAACAGGCCCTATTCACATCATTGAACTAACAACTAACTAACTAACATGAGATTAAGACACTGACCTTACTGTTATTCCACTCCCCCCAGTATCGAGACACACAGAAAGGAAGCGCAGGGTTTCCTATGGAGCATTGTAGCTCTACAACAACCCCGGCTTCACTGTCAGCAGTGACCTAGGATGGATGTACACAAGGAAAAGAGAGTGAGGAAAGCATGCATGTTTGTATCACCCCAGACTTAGAATGTTCCCTCATCATGGCAACACCCCCAGCACCTTAGAATTTAAAGGTCAGTGTACGGCCACCGATCCAGCCACCAAGCCAATTGTCCCCCTACATCAATGAGCTCTACAGAGGATGTCTGAGAGCTATTTGCCCCTTGAGGTCAAAGGCCAGTACTGCAGGTTACCGCTTTGAGGTCCTGGCCAGTAGGGTTTGCTCTAGCAGAGTGAAGTAAAACAGTGGCTAATGATTCTGTCTTTGGAGTGCCAGAGAGAAATGAACTCTCCCTGTGGAATCCCCTGAAAAGATCATAGCCAAGGTGCACAGCTGAGCTGCCTAGACTAGCCTTGCATGACATGAGGTTGTGCCTTTACCAGGTGACAACCTGGGGACCCAAAGTCTTGTTGTTACTTTTCAGACTTGATTTTCACTTTGACTAAGGTGAAGCCCATTAATCCCTCCACAACACTATGGACTGCTCTGCAATGGTTGCAAAGCTTTACAGCACTTGGTTGGAAATGGATGCTTTTTAACTCTAAATTCATTGAGTTGTGGTCCACTGATACACTTAATATACAGTCAGCACTCGGATATCCGTTACCCAGATACACATCAGCCACGTTTTACCGTCCTTGTATAATGAATGAAATCAAATTCCCATTACATGCCATATTCTTTCAAATTTAAGACACACTTTTTAAACCAATTTTTTCTTTTAAAAAATGGCCTGTGTCTTAATTTCGAGTATAGTGATGGGTGTATTTAAATTGCTAAAAAAAGACGTGACTGTCCAAGTACACAAACAGGAACGTGACTGACCGGCCGAGAAAAGAGGAACAAAAACGTTACTGCCCGATCTCGAATCATCCATGACACACAGGCAGCCATTTCAAAGCAGTGGGAGTCATGGATACAGGCATGCTAATTTACCAATATATAACATGCTTCACCAATATGCCTAATAGACACGTTTGTAGCATTTATTTGCAAAAAATTGTATTTATTTGATGTTTTATTTTTTTTCTCAAATTGAGGGTGTGAAATTTGGGCTGTGTCCACAGTTGTCGGTTTTGGTAAGTGACATTTTTCAGAACCACATCAGTTTGAATTCAAATATTTCTGTTAAAATATAGTGCTGTGCCACAAAACCAACTACAACACATTTAAACGGTAGTCTACTTATTTTAAAACTGTCCTTTCAGCAATGTATTTTTGTTTGTGTGCCCTGAAAAACAGACAAGGGTTTGAGAAGGCCAAAATGAAATAATCAGATATGCATCACACCCACATTTATTATTATTGTTTTTTAATAAAGCTGATCTCACAATACAAATATACTTATAAACATGCATTTTTACCTTGTTAAAAAGAGAATATTTGGCAACTTCAAAAACTGAAGGAAAGTGAGGCAGACTTCCTTCACGACCACTATAAATTCTAAAATGACAAAAAAACAATATAAATACATTTAAAACATCAATTATTTGAAAACAGATCTGATTTGTATTACATGTGTTTCCATGGAAAACAAAGTCTTTTTCTCACGCTATTTTGGTTGTATCTTTTAAGTAAAGTTTTATTTTAGCCTGAGAAATTGTCCTTCCAAATGGAAATGACCCTATTAATATTAAAGTACAGGAGGGTACATTCAAATGTTTCTGTTTGGAGTTACACACTTTTTTTTCTTCGGTAGGTAAGCACGATAGATGCTACTTCAGGCTGTACGCTGAATTTCATCTTATTGCTAAGGTACAGAAAAGTCCAGGCTTAAGGAATCTGCTACCTCATGACCAAACACCAAGAGAACAAAAGTGTAAAGGATGAAAAAATATATTTCTGTGCTTGCAAAGGGCTTCATTATTTATTTATTTATTTATTTATTTATTTATTTATTTATTTCAAAGGGCTGCACTTTGTTTTTTACTTTGCAGTAGCTTCAGTATTTTTTACAATCTTGCTCATCATCAAATCAAAATGTAATTATAAAGCACCACTTACACAAAGGCATCTCAAGGTGCTGTACAGCAACAACAATTCATAATCAAATACAATCCAAAAAACACAAACAATATACAGGAAAACAATGTTTAAAAAGACAGTAGAGGCACACTACGATAGAAAGGCTAATGTAGACTTCAGCCTACATTTAAAAGCTGTAACAGTCCAAGCCTCCCTAACAAAGGTAGGAAGGGTGTTTCATAGCTGTGGTGCTCTGTGTGAGAAAGTCCTTCCACTCGTTTTAATTGTACTCACCCTCAGGACACTCTGTTTGAGGGTTATATAGTAGCATTCCTGGACATACCAGTGTTGAGATGAATGTCTAAAACCAACTAGTTAATCCCTGGAAACAAAAACTTGTTCAACTACAGAACTCTGCTCTTTAAAATGTGAATGTGAGACAATATGATATTCACCCCCACCCTTTCTAAACAGATTTAGTCCTTGGAAATACCTGAATTTGTCCAGAGAGTCTTTGTTCTTCACTGTTTCTTCCTGATCATCACCTGGAAAAGCTTCAGAAAGTGGGCTGATCTCCTCTCCTTCTAATGAAATCAATAACCAGCTTACTCCCAATGCCTCATGAACCAAGTTTCAAGTAACAACCAGAGTACAGAGTAAAGACAGAATTCTGAAGCCCAGAAAGAGAACAAGAATGATAAAAACTGGACTTTGGGAGCTACACTCGAATGGCTCTAAGTTGGTCAGACTTCATTTTCACTCAGGTGCTGTTGAACTTATTTTCAATGATTTGGTTAATACCCCTTTAAGCTGACGTCAAGCAATCTGACATAGTGAGCAAGCACTTCCTCCATATCACAGGACCACTGCAGCCTTTACTATTGTGTTTCAGAGGTAAGTAATTGTAAATGCTGTTCAGATAGGTGTTGTGTATATTTAGTAAATTATCTGTATATGTTAATAGGGATTGGGGAGCTGAAGCCTTTTTCCACAATTAGCCAGGAAAATAGGCAAACCAGAATTCTATTGATCTATATAGGGATGACATCAAGGCTAATACCCTGACTTCTCTTCAAAAGGCCAGCAGGTACACCAACGTGTAAGCATTACCTTCCCTAGCGGACCTTAACATCTGTAAGAAATGCATCATGGAATTCTTATACCCACTGTCCTGTACAAAATACCTGGATTCTTGCAGTTTGTATTCTGAATTACATCTGGATGCTCAGCAGGGGCATAAGCATCCTCATCCACAAGTCTTCCCTCTTCAATGCATTTTGAAACATATTCCACACTGACAACAGGGATCTGGAACTGCTGAATGCTCTTTAGACGATGAGAGCTCACATCCTTCATATGACTCACAATAACATGGGTACACTGTGAAATGAAAACAACAATGTATTGGTGCTAAGAATAAGCCATTTGTAAAGATGGCACAAAACTCTGGCTTTAACATCTGATTTAAAAATTATATGTGTGAAAAACAATATTTCTGACAATAAAGTTTAGTGGCAATTGCGCTTGTTTCACATTTATCCTGCATACATTATATCATGTCTTTTCACATTGTAGCACATGTACAAAAGTTGGTTTGTATCTTGGAATCCTCTGCCTCTGTCTCAGCGTTATGTCAAAGATATTTTTTGTTTCCGTTGTCCGAGCAACAATCCTTCCTGTTGCTCTTGTCTGTGCCTGTTTGATGCGGACAGTGGGGGCGTTGCACACTAGCTCCTCTGGAGCAGGACAGACCTGGGCTGGACCTACGACGGCTCCGTTACACTACATAAAAAAAGAACGAAGTCGCCTCAGAGCTGGGCTAAATGTGGCTAATGTAAACTGGGAATGTAAAAATCTTAAGTATGACCTACAATGTTGAAAGTGTAAGGGCGGAGGCTGGGTGTGAACTGACGACCCTGCACGCCTCGAGCAAGCGTCTTAATCTCCATGCAAAACAGCCAGGCTTGTCTGCATTAAACATCCACTCAAAGAAATAAAAACTGAAATTAGTGGCATTCAAACACGGTACCTTTTTATCTAACACATAAGAAATGATCCCCCCATTTTCTTTTATTTCAGTCTTCAGTTTGTTCTTTTGCTTTATCGGTAAGGTCTTCAGTTCTAGAACCATCACACACTTCTCAAAGACACCCATGATGAGTTACTGAAGCAGAAACAAGTTCAATTAATGACATTAAAAAATACACACAAGCACACCACAGAATAAAGTCATTAAAGCATACAGTAGTAATTAGAAGCTATTACTGTCAAGTATTTTGTTTCTTGTTAATAAGGTCATTGACTGCACTGGATTATATTTTAAAGCTGTGATGTTTTTTCGGGGGTGGGGGAGATAATTGTCAAAGCTTCTGAAGTTAAATAATTTATGATGCATTACTGATACACATATAAAAAGTAATTACAACTGTAATCTTGCTATTCACAGGCATATTCAAAATATTTTAGAGGTAAAGTTGGTTTGAAGTTCGATATTCATTTGATATTCACAACCATATCACCTAGACTTTTCAAGCCAACTTTAATGTGAAGCTGACCATGGCCTAGCTTCACCTCTTTGAAGGAGATCACATGATTTCCCCGATTTTCTCAAGCAACCGCGCCTACGTTAGAAACGTACCAAGCCCAACACATAGACAAATACTGTGAATAAACATATATAACAAAGGCAAAATAACATTATTTCGCTAATCTTTGCTTTTTATCAAATA
The DNA here is from genome assembly GCF_902713425.1 of Acipenser ruthenus. Taxonomy (NCBI): domain Eukaryota; kingdom Metazoa; phylum Chordata; class Actinopteri; order Acipenseriformes; family Acipenseridae; genus Acipenser; species Acipenser ruthenus. Next base: position 10,005,153 of record NC_081212.1, on the reverse strand, counting down.
TCAGTGCAAATATAACTGGACAGGAATTCGTGTTTATTGTACAATCTCAACGATAGGATCTGATGACAATAAAGTACGATTTAAAGACAAGTTAGGTCCTTACCGGAATTGCAAATGCTTACAACCTGGCACTATTGGTCTTCGTAAAGAAAGGAACAAACCACAACAATATACAACATACAGTGCGCATTGGAGGAACTCGAGCTTCTGCAACAGTTCTACAGTACTTCCTGGATCCGAGCTAGGACTATATAAAGAAGGATAGGAAAATGATGTCACAAGTGGGCGGAGTTAGTAAACAGTGCAGCATTTCTTTTCTGGAGCCCGTATAGCACTTTAACACAGCGCACTCGCAATGTTTTTAACTTATTCGCGCACGCCCTGGCAAAATGTTTCTTGACATAAGCAAGCGTTAATTCGCATAAATAACAGTCAGTCACTTTATATTAACGATATTTTGTATTGTTATTAAAAAAAATACCGGTATATCCTGGCGCTGCCACACAGCATCGCCGCAATGTATTCAGTACTGAGTGGGCTCCACAAATGGCGCCTGTAATTGAGTACCAAACTGCATCCCGAGATTGACTGTCCTATCCTTCTGTATATATTCCTAGGATCCGCGGCAGTATAGGTGCGTTCTTGTAGCACAGATTTCCATAATTCTCCACAGAATCCAGTTCTGCGAGGTATACTGCGTGACGTCACGAAGCTCCACCCTCAAAAATCTGTGCAGATCCTGCCCAGCGCAGCTTTGAAAAGTATGTAGGGTGCTGGCTGCGGCTGTGAACCAGAGACGATACAGAGATCACGACTGACCTGCCAATACTGCTGCCCCCATGTTAGTGGAGGGGAGCGACATGTTATCTTTATGCAAAGGAGGGTGAACAGCCTCGCCAACGCTGTATTAAATAATTGGTAACACTTTAGAATAAGAGTTTGTTCATATGTAATTCGTGATGAATTGCAGACACGGAATTACATTTAAAAGTGTTACTCACTGTGACAGGAGTGAAAGGAGTCCCTCTTGTAATTTGCCCTCCCGACTACTGGCAGCGCTGTGCAGGAAGGACCGAGACACAGGAGAATGGCTGAGTCATGGTTGGGGCAGAAGCCACAGTGGGGGCGGCCATCTTAACTTGGGGCAGGACCTCATGGTTGAGCCCCATTATTGCAATCAGCTGTGCTGCGCTCGACGATTGGCTGAGGTGGGGCAGTGCACTGATTGTAGGGGCAGGGCTCGGCACTATTTAGGCTGTGGGGTTCTGCCATTTGGTCTCTCTATCCTGGACTGAGGCAGTTGTGCTGCGTGAGCTCTGTGAGTTTTGTTCTTTTGTTTGTTTTACGTATATTCAGACTGAGGATTCCCAGACCGGCTGCCTTCGAGTCTGGATTTTCCCTGAGATCTACTTGTCCTGTTGTGTTGAAGAGGGAGCCCGAGCCACCTGCTTGTTGTGGATCATTGGAAAACCCTGTGGCAGTGTTTCTCTTTTGTTTGGACTATTTGTTTTTCATTTCAAGCCTCTGCTTACCATAGCTGGTAACAGAGGCAGTTTCTTGTGGGAGTTATAAATAAAAAAAAACAACCCCAACTACGTGCTTCCTGTCTCCATCACTTCTGTATCACATCACTTCCTCCCATAACCCACCACACTCACATAAATAAATAAATTAATTAATCGATATATCTTCCTTTTCTCGCCAAAACTCTTGAAAGGGCTGTTGCCAGCCAGCTGACGAAACATCTCACAGATAACAATCTGCTTGAATCTCTGCAGTCTGGCTTCTGGCCGCATCACAGTTCTGAAACTGCTCTGCTCTGGATTGTAAATGATCTCTTGCTTAATGCTGATGCTGCAGCTCCCTCTGTGCTTGTCCTCCTTGACCTAACAGCTGCTTTTGACACCATAGATCATGACATTCTTCTTGACCGCCTTCAGAAGTATGCTGGGATCTCTGGAACCTGTCTCTCCTGGCTGTCCTCTTATCTATCTGGATGCATGCAGTCTGTCTTCTATGAAAACCCGGTCACCTGTGGTGTCCCTTAAGGGTCTGTTCTTGGGCCTCTTTTCTTCAACGTCTACATGCTTCCCTTGGGTCACCTCATCCGCCAACACAGCCTCATGTTTCACTCCTATGCTGATGACACCCAGCTCTACCTGAAACTAGACCCTGGATGTCCCTCTGCCATGGTCCGGCTCTCAGCTAGCATCCAAGACATTGAGACCTGGATGTCTGGCAATTTTCTTCAGCTGAACACAAATCTGAACTTCTAGTAGGATCGAAAACTCAACGCAAGAATCTCAATATTGCTGCCTTGAACCTCGGAAACTGTCTGCTGCTGCCTTCCCCCACAGTACGAAGCCTTGGTAATTTCTCCTTTGATGCCCACATCTCCTCTGTAGTCAAATCCTCCTTCTACCACCTCTGAAACATCTCAAAAGTTAATGTTCAACAATTACATCAAACTGACTCTGTATAGTCTGATAATCCAGAAGCTAACTATAAGAAGTTTAAAAATTAAAGTGATGTTATAATGGACTGCAAATGAATGCTATCCCCATGTGTGATACATTGTGATAAATTAAATAAATTAAATAATGAAACGTAATTACGCTTCATGATATACATCGAAAAAATTGAATAATTCATTATTCAATAGGTAATGTTGCTGGAAGTTTCCCAAAGGTTTGGAGAAGGTGTTACTAGTAGCAACGTGACATTTAAACTATAAATGAAGGGGGGTGAAATTAACAAAAAAACAGAAGGGAGACCACATCAAAACAAGGGCAACAACTCAGGGGCAGCAGTGTGGAGTAGTGGTTAGGGCTCTGGACTCTTGACCGGAGGGTTGTGGGTTCAATCCCCAGTGGGGACACTGCTGCTGTACCCTTGAGCAAGGTACTTTACCTAGATTGCTCCAGTAAAAACCCAACTGTATAAATGGGTAATTGTATGTAAAAATAATGTGATATCTTGTAACAATTGTAAGTCGCCCTGGATAAGGGCGTCTGCTAAGAAATAAATAATAATAATAATAATAATAATAGTAAGACAGCCATTACATGTATTTATCTAAATGCTAGAAGTATTAGAAACAAAATGTTAGAACTTGAAGCTACTGTACTAACAAGTAACTACGATGTGATAGGTGTTACAGAAACTTGGTTATCTGAGAGTAATGAAGACGAATATAATATTAGTGGGTATACACTATATAGGAAAGACAGGCAGGACAGAAGAGGCGGAGGGGTAGTGCTATACATAAGATATAGTCTTGAAGCCCAAGTGTTAAATCTGGACGAAGAAAACAACGCTGAATCAATATGGGTCAGAATAATGGACAAAAATTCAAAGGGCATAATAATAGGAGCATGCTACATACAGACCACCAAATTCAGACACCAAGCAAAATAATCTGTTATACAATGACATTAGAAATACGTGTAGCAAAGGAGAAGCCATACTAATGGGGGATTTCAACTTCCCCCATATAAAATAGGAAAACCCGGTGGGGAGCATGACAGATGAAATTGAAATGGTGGAAATGACAAATGACTGCTTCCTAACGCAATTTGTCAAGGTACCGACTAGAGGGGAGGCATGCCTTGATTTAGTCTTTTCTAATAACAAAGACAGAATAACTAAAACAGAGGTCAGAGAACCATTGGCAAACTCAGACCACAACATGGTCTCATTTTAAGTGATTTTTAAAACCCCAAAAATAACAAGGCAAACTATAAAGGTATGAAACAGACTAATAGAAGTTGGAGTAAATAGAGAAAACATCCACAGAAAAAGGATGGCTGTTTTTTAACAATTACATCCCAAAAGTAGACCAATCTAAATCTAAAACAAAATGGCCAAAATGGTTTAATAGATCAATTAAAACAATATTCAGCGAAAAAAGGCGCTTTACAGTGCGTTTAAAAGGGACCAAGAAAAAAGTACACAGAAAGAGTACTTGGAACTGCAAATGCAAATCAAAAAGGAAGTTATAAAGGCCAAGAGAGCGATAGAAATGAACATTGCTAGGGGGCATAAAACCAATTCCACAAAGTTTTTCCAATATTATAATAGCAAGAGAACATTCAAAGTGGAGGTTAAATGGCTAAGAGATATACATTGCAAAATCATAGACCAAGAGAAAAAAATAGCAAATATATTAAATGAGTACTTTTCACAAGTTTTTACAAAGGAGGATACGGACAACATGCCCCACATGTCTAACTGTTCCTATCCTGTTTTAAATAACTTTAGCATAACCAAGGCAGAAATGTTAAAGGGACTAGGAGCTCTTAAAATAAACAAATCCCCTGGGTCAGATGAGATCCTCCCAATATTGCTCAAAGAAATGAAAGAAGTTATTTCCAAACCACTAACCAAGATCATGCATCAGTCTCTTGAGACAGGGGTTGTACCGACAGACTGGAGAATTGCAAACGTAATACCGATCCACAAAAAGGGAGACAAAACCGAACCAGGTAACTACAGACCAATAAGCCTGACATCTATTATATGTAAACCTATGGAAACTATAATAAGATCCAAAATGGAAAATTACCTATATGGTAACAGTATCCTGGGAGACAGTCAGCATGGTTTTAGGAAAGGGAGATCGTGTCTAACTAAACTGCTTGATTTTTTTGAGGATGCAACATCAACAATGGATAATTGCAAAGCATATGACATGGTTTATTTAGATTTCCAGAAAACTTTTGACAAAGTCCTGCATAAAAGATTAATTATCAAACTGAACGCAATAGGGATTCAAGGAAATGTATGCACATGGATTATGGAGTGGTTAACATGCAGAAAACAGAAGGTACTGATTAGCGGAGAAACCTCAAAATGGAGCGAGGTAACCAGTGGTGTACCACAGGGATCAGTATTAGGCCCTCTGCTATTCCTAATCTACATTTATGACTTGGATTCTGGTATAGTAAGCAAACTTGTAAAATTTGCAGATGACACAAAAAAGCAGCAAAGTTCATCCAAAATGATCTAGACAGCATTCAGAACTGGGAAGACACACGGCAAATTACATTTAATAGAGAAAAGTTTAAGGTACTGCATGCAGGCAATAAAAATGTGCATTATAAATACAATATGGGAGATACTGAAATTGAAGAAGGAATCTATTAAAAAGACCTAGGAGTTTATGTTGACTCAGAAATGTCTTCATCTAGACAATGTGGGTAAGCTATAAAAAAGACCAACAAAATGCTGGGATATATAGTGAAAAGTGAATTTAAATCAAGGGAAGTAATGTTAAAACTTTACAATGCATTAGTAAGACCTCATCTAGAATATTGTGTTCAGTTCTGGTCACCTCACTACAAAAAGTATATTGCTGTTTAGAAAGACTGCAAAGAAGAGTGACCAGAATTATTCCTGGTTTAAAAGGCATGTCATAACAGGCTAAAAGAATTTAATCTATTCAGTATTGAACAAAGAAGACTACGCGGCGATCTGATTCAAACATTCAAAATTCTAAAAAGTATAGACAATGTTGACCCAGGGGACTTTTTCAACCTGAAAAAAGAAACAAGGAACAGGGGTCACAAATGGAGATTAGACAAAGGGGTATTCAGAACAGAAAATAGGAGGCACTTTTTTACACAGAGAATTGTGGGAGTCTGGAACCAACTCCCCAGTAATGTTGTTGAAGCTGACACCCTGGGAACCTTCAAGAAGCTGCTTGATGAGATTCTGGGATCAATAAGCTCCTAACAACCAAACAAGCAAAGATATTTTGTTATTGTAGAATTTGTTTGGTTAATTATATGTAAGGTAAGAATTCTTAACATTATTACACGTGGGGTTGGGAGGTGGAGATTATGGGGAGTTCTTGTTTCTTTTTTCAGGTTGAAAAAATCCCCTGGGTCGACATTGTCAATACCTTTTAGAATTCTGAATGCTTGAATCAGATCGCCGCGTAGTCTTCTTTGTCCAAGACTGAAAATATTCAATTGTTTTAACCTGTCTGCATATGACATGCATTTTAAACCAGGGATAATTCTGGTCATTCTTCTTTGCACTCTTTCTCGGGCAGCAATATCCTTTTTGTAACGAGGTGACCACAACTGAACACAATATTCTAGATGAGGTCTTACTAATGCATTGTAAAGTTTTAACATTACTTCCCTTGATTTAAATTCAACAGTTTTCCCAATATGTCAGAGCATTTTGTTAGCCTTTTTTTATAGCTTCCCCATATTGTCTAGATGAAGACATTTCTGAGTCAACATAAACTCCTAGATTCCTAGATTTTTCATAGATTCCTTCTTGAATTTTAGTGTCTCCCATATGGTATTTATAATGCACATTTCTATTGCCTGCGTGCAGTACCTTACACTTTTCTATATTAAATGTCATCAGATCATTTTGAATTACCTTTGCTGCTGCAACAGTGTACATTTCAGTCAAAACACAGGGTAGCCCATTTGGTGCTGTCATTTCTGCTTCTCCAAATTAACTTCCTTGCATTGTTCGATCTAGGTAGCTAATTTAGAGGGGTGGCACTACTTATCAGACTAGTCTGAAAACCTGTGCTCCGGGAGGCCCATTTGGAGGGGGAGGCTCCGATTTTCAGAACACCGGCACTAATGTTGTGTAACTTTCTTCAAAAAAGAATCTGACGGCTGTTATAATTTTGCAAGTGTACGATTGTAAACCTGCCTTTGTGAGATCTACGAGTAGTTGTCAAAGTATTCTCAGAATTATGAGAGGGTGTGAGTAAACCGATTTGGATATAGTATTTGGTAAAAAGTGACACACAGGCTTGGTATACGGTGTAATCCCCGACAGCCTGGCATTCTGTAGAGTAGGGCTTTGTTTGTTTATTTTAGTTTTCATTCCTCATTGTAGAGAAACGTCCCTGATTTTAGCCTATTTTATGTATTGTGTTTAGTGGGACAGGTTTTTAATATCCTGTGAAGTACCTGTCTTGTAATGTAATTTCTATAAATACATATTTACAACTGACTTGGTAATTAAATACACCTGCACTGTGTTAGCAGTGATAATTCACCCAGTAAACTATTTGTCTTGCTTTTTGGGTAAAACAATTTCTATGACGCAGACTTGTAGGACTCGAGTCCGGGACTCGGACTTGACTCGGACCCAACCTTGTGTGACTCGGAGTCGAACGTTTGGGCTCTGTGACTGAGATATTAACGACAAGTCCTTTTTTATTTTCTATTGTGCAAATCATATTACAGTTACTAACAATAAAAACCCACCCAACAAAACATTATCCAATCACTGGTTAGCCCTGTTGTCTTTGCAGCCAATCATAGTAAAAATAAGAATAAGAAATTGGAAGCGAGTTAGGTTGCAGCATAAACACCCCCCCACACAAATCCAACTGGTAAACACCCACAAACCCATCTGCAGCTATTGCAGACCAAGTTTGTTTTTCATCTTTTGCATTAAGTTCTATAAGAAGTAAATTATGTCAGCATGGTAAACAAGTAAATACTTATTTGTCTTTACTGCTTTAAACTGTGTTGTAAGATTTGTAAGCACTGTAGAAATACATTAATAAAACGTTAGGTTACTTACCGTAACCCTAGTTCCCTAAAAGAGACGACCACCAACGACATTATGTATAGGATATGCCTGCCCATTGGGTAGGTAATTGCTGAGCTCTCTATACCAGAGTTGCCGATAGGCCCCTTCCTGCGATGACGCTCTCGGTCCCGTCCACAGAGGGATTAAAACCAGGGTTACGGTAAGTAACCTAACATTCCCTTTCAATTCAAAGACGACCACCAAAGACATTATGTATGGGATAATGTATACCAGAGCCATTGCAAGGGAGAAGGAACAGCAGCATATGAGGGACCAATCTCAATCTCTCATCCTCCGTAGAAGCTAACAGGGGTGGATGGAAGGACTCCAGTTCCACAGACTGATTCATGTGGAAGGCTGTGATCACCTTGGGGAGAAAAGCAGGGTTGGTGCGCAGAGACACCCTGCTGCCATCCTCCCAAATGTGCATGCAGGAGCTGTGCACAGACAGCGCCTGCAGCTCACTGACCCGCTTAGCAGAGGTGATAGCCACGAGGAAGGCTGTCTTCATAGACAGATGCTTCAACTCTATGGAGTATATGGGCTCAAACGGGGCCTTCGTGAAAACCTCCAGTACAATATCAAGGCTCAATTCGGGGAGAACAGTCTCCTGGGAGGGCATAATCGCAGAGTGTCTTTAAGAAATCAGGTAGCCAAGAAATGCGCACCTGGAGACACCGAATCTATGGGTGCATGGCATGCAGAAATAGCTGCTAAATACACCTTCAAAGTGGAAGGTGACTGTCACAAAGACGGCCGGAGTGGGTGGCGTCAGACCAGAGCCAGGAAATAAACAGACAAAGATGTGTGGTTTGGTGAAGCTGAGCGAATGCTTTCGCTCAGCATTTAATAAACAGAACAGAAAATAAAAGGTTGGAACACAAAAACACAGGACACGGCACTTGCGCCAAAATAAATAGACAAACAAAACGTACTAGACACTTAAACAAACACGGTGAGTGAAAACAACTACTACTTCTTATTCTTTTCATTAACATTTACCTCCGCTCCACACCCGTTCTCCACTCACTGAACACCCAACCCTGACTGAATGAAATGTGCATCTATATATACTGTTGTGCTGGGATTCAATTACTAATTAATTATTCACTTGAATCCCAGCACGTGAATTAATTCTGTGCAACCCCGTGCTTACATATTACATTTAACCAGCACGTGAAGTGATTTGTGCCCTCCTCGTGCCTAAATACAAATCTACACTTTTTAAATCACACGTGAAACACAGACCCGTTTATATCCCGTGTACCAATCTATACACCAACATTAACACACGCACGCAACATACAACACATAATATGCACACAGGGGCGGGGCACATTGCCACAGTGACCTACCAGCATCAAGCAGTTCATGCAGAAACTGTAAGATAACCGGCATAGGGCAAGAGATTGGGTCATGGCTTCTAGCCAGACACCAAGCTTGAAAATACTTCCACTTGTAGGTGTAAAAAAACGTAGTGGAGTGTGCCCTAGCATTCTGCAAAGTACCCACAACCGCATCTAATAGCCCTAGGGCTAACCAGCGGTCCCTTTCATGGGCCAGACCCATAGCCGGAACCTGCCCGGTTCCAGGTGCCAAACAGTGCCTCTCGTCTGACTCAGGAGATCCATGTGCAGAGGGTCGAGAACCAGATTATCCTTGGCCAACTGGGGGCCACTAGGAGAATTGACGCCAGACCTTTTCGAGAAAGGCCGGGAGCAGCGGTATAGGTGGGAAAGCATACAAAAACGTTTTGGGCCATTCGTGAGTGGACCACCTAAGCGGTGGAGGGAGTACCACAGGGGGCAGTGTGTCGTCTCCACCAAGGCAAAGAGATCGACCTGCGACCTCCCGAATCGTTCCCAAATGCGCTCCACTACCTGAGGGTGGAGTCACCACTCTGATGAAAGGGGATCCTCCCTCAAGAGGAGGTCCGCTGCCCAGTTCACTGCTCTGGGAATGTGCGTCGCTCGCAGGGACAGCAAGTTCCTCTGAGCCCACATCAAAAGCCTGAAGGCCATGCGATGCAACCCCGGGGACCGTAGGCCATCCTGGTGGTTGACATACACCACCACTGTTATATTGTCCGTCCGGACCAACACATGTGTACCTCTTAGCACTGGGAGGAAATGGCAAAGAGCAAGGGAGACCGCCTGCAGCTCCAGCATGTTAATATGCAGGGACGTCCAGTGGTCCGACCAGGATCCGCGGACTCCTCTGCCTTCCCAGACTGAAACCAGGGAAGCACCCATTCAATCAATCTGACATCGTACCACTTTCTGCTTACAAGTTGTGGTACACATACCACATTCTGACAATGTAACACTTTCTAACACTACACCGGCTCTATAATCCAGATCACGGCTTCTATCAAAGTGAAAAACAATGTCCACAAACATGAACTTGAAGCTTATCTATAAACTTCAGGTACATTCAAACAGTAATCCAATTCCAAAAGAAAAGAAGATAGTGACAGACAAGATGAAAAGGCATGCAAGGCTCCCGAGTGGTGCATCCAGTAAAGAAGCTCCGTGTGGAGTGCAGGATGCGCCTTATAGCCTGGAGATCACAAATTCGAATCCAGGCTATGCCATTGCCGACCATGACTGGGGGTTCCCAGTGGGCGGCGCACAATTGGCCGAGCACCGCCTGGGTAGGGAGGCCTTAGATCGGCAGGGCAATCCACAGTTCACTGCACAGCAGCGACCCCTGTGGCTGATAGGGTGCCTGCAGGTCTGCACTGGAGCCATTCAGATCTGTGTTGTCCTCCGGCACTATGGGTCTGCTGGCTTCGCTGTGGATCTGCAGTGCGAAAAATGACAGCTTGGCAGAAAGAAGTTTCGGGGAACACGTGTTTCAGCCTTCATTTCCCAAGTCGCCGGGGGTTGCAGTGGTCAACCGGGATTAATAATAACCCAATTGGCGATTCCAAATTGGGGAGAAAACTGGGGTAAAAATTGGCAACGACTACATTTAAAAAAAAGAAAGAAAAGAAAAAAATAGTAAAAATAAAGAAATGCTAGTATGTTCTTATTGTTCTCTATACATGCAGAGTAAGAGGGGCTCCGAAGTTGAAAGTTCATAGTGTCAGGTGATTTGGAAGGAAGGCTGTTAAGTGCCAGCTCTTCTCCAGAGAAGCGCAAAGCAGGTTCAAGTGGATTTGAAGATGAAATGATAAGAGCTCAGTATTGGACAGCAAAACCCAGAACCATTGAGAATGATTGCAAACACCATATAGAGGGGAATAGAACACGACGAGAAGCTGCTGAAGTTGCCTACATTGGACAGCAAAACCCAGAACCATTCAGAATGATTGCAAACACCATATAGAGGGGAATAGAACACGACGAGAAGCTGCTGAAGGTGTCTACATTGGACAGCAAAACCCAGAACCATTCAGAATGATGGCAAACACCATATAGAGGGGAATAGAACACGACGAGAAGCTGCTGAAGGTGCCTACATTGGACAGCAAAACCCAGAACCATTCAGAATGATGGCAAACACCATATAGAGGGGAATAGAACACGACGAGAAGCTGCTGAAGGTGTCTACATTGGACAACAAAACCCAGAACCATTCAGAATGATTGCAAACACCATATAGAGGGGAATAGAACACGACGAGAAGCTGCTGAAGGTGCCTACATTGTTCACCCTCCTGTGCTTTGTTCTTCTGCACAATCTTCACCTTGTTAGTTATCTAGTTTGTTTACATTCCCTAAAGATATTTGCACCCTCTGGAACTCTGTTAAATATCTAAAAGTGTAAATTTATTCAAATAATTGAATGTAACGTGTGTTGGTCTTCCATTAGCACCTATGTTTCCAGTGTGCAGTTATGAAATAAACGTATTACAGTCAGCACTGCTTAATAGGGACACCTCGACAGAAGGAAAAATATCCTGAATAACCGGCTGTCCCAATTAACTGAGAGGAGAATTTAAAAGGACCCTAGTCACACTTATATTCATCATTTACAACATGCACAAGAGAGGAGAAGTATTTTGTTATTTCTCATGAAAATAAACAGTACTGCAGTACCTGGAAATGTTAAATGCATCATTTGAAATAAGAGTAAGTTGTGCGCTGTTTCCGTGACTGAGCTGCTTCGGAGAATTGTGGGAGTCTGGAACCAATTCCCCAGTAATGTTGTTGAAGCTGACCCCCTGGGATCCTTCAAGAAGCTACTTGAGATGAGATTCTGGGATCAATAAGGTACTAACAACCAAACGAGCAAGATGGGCCAAATTGCCTCCTCTTGTTTGTAACCTTTCTTATGTTCTTATGAACTTTGTCTTCCCCCATCCTCAGAAGGGGCAACACAGCATGCATTCAATGTTCTGCATGATTTGTCTAAGATGGTCCACCGTTTGCAACTTCTGGGCTAAGGTGAGAGGTGACGGTGCACTGTCATCATCAGAATCAGAATCTCACCCTGCCGTTTTAACTTTGACATGCTTGCTGTCATTTGCAGCCTCCAAAAGCTCAGCACTGGTAAGTTCGCCAGCAATTTCAATGTCATAATTTCTTTGCCACAGCAGCCTGAGAAACCACAGGAGACTCCAGTTCTTTCAGCAGTTCAAACTTCTGAGCCAGAGACAAATCAACTCGTTTTCTCTTCTCAGCCATGATGACAGGCGTTACACAATTACACAAGTCACAGCGTAATCACAGACTCACTGTACTGCTCTGAAAAGCAATCTCCATTCATCATTTGAAAATACTGTATCCCAATTAAACGAAGTGACGTCTCAATTAAACGACATAAATAGCATTGGAGAGAACCGTCTCCCAGAGCTGTATTCCCATTTAAGCAGCAATCCCGATTATCAGTATAACAAACATGTATTTTCATTTTAAAACATGATATTTGATACATTAGGTTAAAGAAAGTTCTTAATTGCTTTATGTCTGGTGGGTTACTGACAGGAAAGAAGCAATTCAATGATTGGGGAAATTACCAAGGAAGCACAACACCATTTGAAAGAATAGCTTGCAGAAGTATGTATTGAACCTAGTATAGCACCAGCTATCACATTTTAAATAACAACACATGGTTACTATAACATGGGTGTCTTTCAAAACTGTACAATTGAGGCCTGTAACGAATGGAAGTGACAACAGGTAAGATTTAGGGAATTATTTTGTTAGCTACAACCCCTTTACTGTAAGTACAATGTAAGAGAATATAATATTTGTTTTTGGCTGTAACAAACATCAAGAAATTACAGGTAAGTGTACTTTTGTATTGTTCACCATCACCTAAAACACGATTGTAACAGATTGTTGTTAAACTACATGTAGGATATATAGGGATTTTTTTTAAAAAAACTACAAGTCCCATCATGCATCCGTGTATGAGACCATACTTGGACCGCCCTCCCTTGGTTTGAATGACATGTTGTTTGTACACTGTACCCAGCTGCTGGACTATTCCAACTCCTCTCAGCAGAGAAAACACGGGGACTTTCTCTCTCTCTTTCTCTTTTTTCTTTGCTATTTTCCTAACTCCGCTTTTTCTTTTTCTCCACTTGTGTTACTGCTGTTTCCGTTTCTCCCTTAACCGAGAACTTTTTTTCACTACAGTCACTAGCTTTTCAAAGCTTTATTTTAGCGATATAAATACAAATATAATATAAATACATAAAAAATTGATATCCAGGATTTTAGATATATGCAAATGAGAAGACGTAAAAGATGGAGCTGCATATTTTAGAGCACAGTTTAAAAGTAGCTAGCATAGCAAAAGAAGGGATCCAGTTTTTCACACACGGATTAATCAAACTCGCCTTCCTGCCCTCCAAAACAAGGTAAGCAGAACAGTGAAAAACATGAAAAATGCAGCGATTATAAATGCGAACCAAGTGATTTGCAAATAGAGTTACTAAAGTCGAATTTGTCACAAGTTACCGGATACAGTGTCAACAGTGCGAATAATTAATAACTTCGTTCTCTGTGTTGCTGATATGCAATAAAAATGCTGCTTAATGTGTTTTATGAGGGGGCGGGGCTTTGAAATACCGGCCCCCAGTGTTCATTTTTGGAAACGCGAAGAATATTTAAATACAGAATGCATGTCATTTGTTTGCTTGTTTTAAAAAGGGGCCTGTGTTTTGATAAACACGCTAGTTATGTGTGTCAAAACAGTTGGGGTTTATTAATGGAATGCTGACTATGCTACAAGGATTTACGCCACAAGTCAGGTTTATAGTTTATTATTCTTATTGTTCTTATTATTCTTATTATTCTTAATAATAATAATAATAATAATAATAATAATAATAATAATAATAATGTGTTTATAGAGTGCCTTTCATGCCGCGAGGTTCAAGGCACTTCACACAAGTTAAAATAAAACAGGCAGATATTATAAAAACACTAACAGAGGACAAAAATACTCATAAAATGAAAATAATAATAATAAAACAGTTAAAATAACCATGACGTAAGCCTTAAGACTTGATTTAAAAGTAGCCACTGTGGGCTAACCTCCGACATGATGGGCAGAGTTCCTCAGTTGTGAAGCCCGAACACAAAACGCAACCACTCCTTTCTTCCTAAACCTTACCCTCAGAGTGCAGAGCGGGCCACTATCAGGGAGTAGGGATTTGTACTCTTTGTCACTGTGCTCCCACTACGGCTGACTAAATTAAACAGAATATCGCTGACCAACCTCCTATATAAATGAATGGTTCAATCACAATGGGGTGCCCTCCAATAGCAATACAACAACACGGTTTATTAGCATAGAGAAGTACATGATTTGTTAAAGCATATTTGATTCATAAGGAGACTGTATCAGGTTTCAAGCCCTTCCTTACTTTAAGTCCAGTTTGTTTGGGCATTATAGTACATTTTGAAACACAGCTGAATTTTAACCTAGGGTAGGGGCCACTTGAAAGACCTAGATTTCTCCCTGGAATCAGTGCCCATGGTTTATTTCAACAATTCCATAGACTTGAGCTAGAATGAGCCAATAGTTAACCCTTCTGCACTGCACAGTCTTTCCACCAGGTGGCGAAAGAAAGCAGAAAATGCATTAAACAAAAAAGCAGGGAACTCTAGATTTAAAGAGGCTTCAAAGACAATCATGCGTTTTGTCAGAGCGCTGCTAAACTGCACGTGGTTTGGAGTTATGCTCTGATGTTAACTGACTGTTCACACAAGGTTGTTCAAACGGGAGGAGTTATAATTATTTTACTAAAATCAATGTAGCAGGCTGTGTAAAAAGTTCTTGGAAGTATAAATACCCCACAGAACTCGCACCCTTTTTAAGCGTACAGGAGATGATTAATCCAGCAAAAATCTGAAACGATCTGCAGTGTCCTTATTAATGTAAATATGTATTTATACTACTGATACCGTACTTGTACACGACCAACTATAACGGTTCACTACTCTGAGTCAAACTATTATACAGTCCTGTTCATTTTGTATTTGTTAATGGCACAGATTTCGCTTTGTAATCAGGGTGTGAAAAATCATACAGTATATGTTATGAACATTAGTCATAGCTTGTGTCCTATGAAGATACAGTAGTCAGTGTTTTTTTTTGTTTTTTTTAATTGTTGCTATTCTGGCTTTAGATGAAATTAGTTTAACACTAGAACCGCCACGGTTATACTCATACCTAAACCCACCGCCGGTAGTCATTATCATGGTACATTTTAAACAACATTAGTATTAAAATGAAAGACAAACTATTGGATACAACTCCAAAGTTTTATTCAAGCACGTCATATCAAACATCTGCACAGCCGAAACGCCGTATTTAAATTAAACATAAGTTTATTTTCTAACTTATAAACACATATAAAGCAGTGCTTCAAAAAATGAAAAACTATAATAAAATAAACATTTCAAAAGAAACTAGTTTGTAAACAGGTATATGTACGTACAAAACTTAAAACGAAAGTAACATGTTTTCTCTTGCGTTTGTGTCACTCGGTGCAGCACAGAGTCCAGGTTGAGCTGCTGCAGCCTGCTGCTTTGCAGTTTTCTGATCAAAATGTTTCTGCTGAAGCGCTGTGGCTAGCTTCAAGAAGAAATCTCTCCTACTGATATTTTCCCTGGGGCATTCCTTGTACAAAACGAAGGAATTGATGGCTGCCAGGTCCAGTAGAGATAGCAACAGGCGTGTATATAAAAATAAAATAGACTATTGTAGGTTATATTCAAAATAAAAACATGTATTGTAAAAGGCAGTCAAAATGACGGCTTTGGTGGTTCTGGGTGGGTGGGATTATAACTTCCTTATTTTCGTGCTCCTGCCTTTCAAATGCCATCAGGGTATACACTGGGAGAGGCAGCTACATTATCCCTGACTAACTCTAAAATCGCACCCTAGCAGCACATTAGGTTGTTTCAGCACATTAGGCAGCAGTGTGGAGTAGTGGTTAGGGCTCTGGTCTCTTGACTGGACACTGCTGCTGTACCTTTGAGCAAGGTACTTTACCTAGATTGTTCCAGTAAAAACCCAACTGTATAAATGGATAATTGTATGTAAAAATAATGTGATATCTTGTAACAATTGTAAGTCGCCCTGGATAAGGGTGTCTGCTAAGAAATTAATAATAATAATAATAATGTCATGCATCTTCTTGGTGTAAATCAGTATTTACAAATGCTTGAGTGGGCCACATTTTTGCTGAAAGTTGATAAATACTTAGCGATAGCTTTTGTAAAAACTCTCTCCCGTTCTCGTAGGTGTAAATTCTTCACTCTGACAGAAACACCGGAGGACTATACCATTATTGTGGATGAAGAGGGGTTTAAAGGTAAGTTATGTTTTGAATAGGGGTGTAATGATTCATTGTGTATTGATGAATACTTTAGGTACATGATACATCGTATCGGAATAGCGGTATGTATCATTTGTGTCGTGGTACAAGACCACACAACATACTTCACTGGAGTTCACCAAGTGGTTCTTGAATGAAGAGTAAGTGGATTTTATAGTCGGTATCATTACGTAGTCTCCCTGTCTCATTTAAGGTTTGTCTTTTAACAGAAAGATCAACCATTTGATCTTTATTATGTATCATACAAATAGGAGGACCAGTTTACCCTGGTTTGCCATGTTTGAGATGGATGCTGTAATTGTATCAATTAAATATGCGATTAAAACCAAGGTTAACTAAGATACATTTTTTTTAATCGTTTGACAGACCTACTTAGGAGTGATCTTTGACCCAGATCATTTTTTGAACCGCACATTAGAAATGTTACCAAAATCTCTTTCTTTCATCTAAGAAATATCGCCAAATTGAAAAGTATTCTTTCCTGACCAGATGCTGAGAAACTGATGCATGCTTTTGTATCTTCAAGGACTGATTACTGTAATGCCCTTTTCTCTGGTATAGTCATGTTATTTCTTGTCTGCAGCTTGTACAAAAATGCTTCTTTTGACCTTTTAACCTAAGAGACAAGAACACGTTACCCCTGTGTTAGCATCTTTGCACTGGCTTCCTGTCCAGTTTAGATTTGAAGGCCTACAAGGCTTTAAATGGCCTTGCCCCATCTTATTAAATTATCTTTTAACCCCATATGTTCCTAGACACTCACTCCGTTCACAGGATGCAGAGTTACTTCATATTCCCAAAACTCAGAAAAAAACACAACAATAAAGCCCCTAAATTATGGAATGACCTGCCTAGCACTGTAAAGAAAGGGTCATTCCATATGCCGTTTTTCACTTGACCTCCTCTGATTGTGGTAAACTTTTGCACATGGTTACACTGTGAATTGTAATCCTGAGTGACCTCCCATTCATGAGATACAGGTCATCAAAGCTTGACCTGATTTGGACCACCCACCCTACCTTTACATGGTCATGACTTCCTCCAGAATTGACATAGAAAGCTGATGTTGGTGTCGTTTTAAAGCTCCCAAATAGGACTATCCATTCAATTGATGTGAAATACAAGATAAAAAAAAAAAAGTTGTGTGACCTTTGACCTCACCCAGGTCAAATCGTGTAACTGTGGTTTTTTGTCAGTTTTTGATAGATTGTAGCCTAGACCCTTATCTACATTTCCTGCAAGTTTCATTTTGTGCCTGCCATTGGTTGATACACAGCACAGAGTTGAATGCAGAGTGTCAGGTGAATCTTCTAAGTGAAGCGATTACACACCTATACAATTAAACAAATATATTTATTTGCAATCGAGTATACTCTCCTCTCCTGTTAAATTGAAGCTGCAGTGAACTGGTGCTTCTGTAACAGCTATTAATATATTAACAAATTAACCAAGGTTCCCTATTTACACAATTGGCTGAAACAAACAAATAAAGGTGAATTAAATATAAATCAATTCTGAATTGTGCACGTTTAATTTTGTCCCCACCAGTGGTACATCTGTCAGCACATGTTTGGTATTTTAAGTGATGCTTCTCCAGGAGCTGTAATTACCACTATTCAAATCCAATGAATCACTGAGCCTGGAAAAGAAAATGTATTGTTAGAAGTGGTGGAAATGTAGATATTTCATTTTCAGGTCTCTGTCCTTATAATTCTGCAAGCAACACAGTTTACCACTCACCTATGCTTAAGTTGCCCTTTTCCTTCGTTGCCACTCTGTCAAGGCTTTTGATGCTTTGGCATCTCCTTGTCTCTCAGGGTGTATGTCCTTCCTGTTACAATTGTTGGCTCCACTGATGTCAGCACATCCCTGTGTCTACAATAAATTGATCTGGACGATGTGAGAAACAGAAAGATTGTGCTGGTCCATTCGGGTGCAGGAAGTTAATTTCAGCCTCCTGTTTCTTCTGATCAGCAGACACCACCAGCCCGAGCCACCAGTGACTGTCATACTGAACAGTAACATATTCTTTCACTTGGTCAAATGGTAGGACAACCTCTTTGACTGTGATTGATTTTTCTCTTTGCTTTGTTGACTGGGAGAACTCTCATGCAAGTAGAGATGCCGTGTGCCAGGCATGGTTCTTACCTTGAGGAATCTTTGCTTCAGAAAATCTTGCTCCGTTTGCCATTGTGCTATCGTGAAGTATTCTACTTCAAGAGCAGGAATGTTGTCTTTTTCAAACCTATACAATTGGTGTGGAGTCTGGATCTGGTCATGGTATGGACGCTGCAAACTGGCTTTTGTTGCCATTCGTTTAATGGTTCCTCCTACACCATCACTGGGTGCTTTGCCATGAGGTGTTGCAAAGAAGTTCCACTCTGCTTCCACGCCAAAATCTTCCAAGTGCTGCCAAATGTTGAGGACATTTTTACAGTTTTTATATTGTCCTGCACACCCGTCAGAGAATTAATAGATTTTTCTTGAGCGCCTAAATTAGTTCTCCAAGAACCTCAAAATATGCTTTTGAAAAAGATAAACAAAGGCTGTGTCATGAGTCTTGCATTCTGATACTGCAACATATGAGATGTGCTGAGAATTCTCATCTTTGTCTTGCCAATAGCAAACAAAATAATGTATGGTTGCCTTAGAGTTGTGCCAATGGTGTGATTGTGCTTCATCTTGCATGACGAAAGTCAAGTTTTCTGCAAAATCACCAACAACGAGGAATTCATTTTCTTGAAGGAGTTCATCCCTCAGCTGTTGATAATATGCAATCTGCATCTTTACTATGAGATCATGTCGACGAAGACGTTGCAGATGGCTTTTGAAAGTCTCTATGAACTGATCAACAGGTTCATTGATTGTCTGAAGGGTGGATCTGTCAGTTGTAGCCCACTTCCGATACTCTACTGAGTCCACCAGGCTATCTTGAAAGAGCATTTGTAGATGACTCGTGAATAATGGACAATTTTCATACTTTCCTAAGTGGCAATCGACGTTAGGTGGGGAACTCCTGAGATAAGGTAAGAAATGTTGATAGTGAATCAAAGGCACTTCTGTACTGGCACTCACTTGTGGAAGAACAAATGAACATCAGCTTTACATTCTGGTGTGCTGTGCAGACACACACAAAATGTGTACCGCTACTGCCTGCCAATACACTCTCCTTTGGTTTCAGCTCTGCAGATTTGGAGAAGCCGATCTTAATGTCAGGATGCTGTAATCTGAAGAAACGACAGGCCTCTGAAAGATAGCATAGAACAAGCCGTTTGTGTTGGTGCTTCCTCCTTCCCGACTCTTTATTGTAAACAGAAACAAAATAGTTCTCTCCAGCCATGAGTCGACTAACATCTTCCCTGTTGTAGAACAATTTTACCATTTGAGCAAGCTCCTCTGTGAGTGTTCTCCCCCCAATGTTTGGATTTGAATCCGATAGGCATCTCTTCTCTTCCTGTAAAGCCTCGGCTGTCCTGGACATGTGGGAGGTAGCACCAAACTCAGCAGCAGTCCTCCGTATAGACCAAGACATTGAGGCAGCTGTCAAAATATGAACTTACTGACTTCGTCTGATATTTGAATTACATTTTTCCTTCAACTGGGCCATCATCGATGCCTGAGCCTGCTCCTTGATTGTTTCACGGTCTTCCATTTCTGTTTGTGGGAAAACCTTTCTTAGCTTTCTCTTCATTGCTTCTCCGACCTTCTTTACTTTCTGAACTGCATTTACCTTTTATGACAGTTTCCTTCTCTTCAGTGGAGATTCTTGCATTGCCTCCAAGGCCTTGTTTATTTGTGAAATCTCATGTTCCTTTTCAGCTTTGAAAATGTCATTGCTTTCAGGTTGTTTGTCTTGAACAGCATGAGGGCTGGATTCTCTGAACTAGACACCTTGTGGTCACTTTGTGTTGAAGGTGATGTTTGGTCTTGGTCAGGAGGATGATGGGCTAGCAACTTCATACAAGGGTAACAGAACTTCTGGCCATACACAACGTTCAGCTTCTGGTGGTCCTTGATCTGCTTCTTTGTTAAGGTGCGACCTTTAGTGTGGCGCTCTCCACAATGCTTTGCAAATGGTTCACAGCAAGCTTTGATGTATTTAATGCCAAGAAAGACATTGGAAGTACTTGCCATTTATGCAACAAATTGTCTTCAATGTGAAATAGACTGCAAAACTGCAAGAATTTTAGCTACAAAATTTAATGTCAAGAATGTTCAACTTGTAAGTGTAATATATACATGTTTAAAATATATATAAAAAACCAGAACAAACATGTTTGCCATATTTTCTGTAAATCAAAGAAGAAGAAAACACACACATACAATAAAGCAAAGAGAGTTCACTTTTTCAAAAACTCTTACAGCACTGACTATTGGATGCTATTTTTAAAAAATACACTGTGGCAGGGGAGGGGTTAAAATCACCCTGCCATACAAAAATGTGTAATTGATAGATTATGTGTTAATTGTTTTGGCAGTTGGCTCGTTATTGTAAATTAGAGTCAACTGCCAGTATTTAACAGAGGTCGCGCTTGCATTTCTGTTCATGCGTTCCTGAATCGCACATGCCCAAAAATCTGCATCCCATCCATCAAATACAACATTTTAACACAAAGGTGAATAAACTGCAGGGATGTGCATTTTGGTACATTTTTATAAATGTTTAAACTCTGTGCTATATCATAGTTTAAACAATCTCTGTCTGTGTACAGATCTACATATGAACACAGACACTCTTTTTTTCTTTGTTACATACTAACAGTAGGCCGTTTGCATGACAGCGAGACGGGATTCTAAGCACTGTTTGTTGCCTTCATCTACATGTGTTTTCATATTTTTCTGCTTTCCAATAACAGCAACAGCATCACCGTGTCTGTGTCTTAAGCGAAGATTCTTGAAAATCTGTACATTTGTGTGTATATGCTTTTTTTTTTTTTTTTTTTTTTTGCCCAGCAGCTTTTTCACACACAGTACATCTTGCCGTCTCAATAAACAGTCCATGGATACTTCATCTCCCATTCAAAGAAGGTATTTTTTGTTTGCGTTTTTGTGCATTACTACTGCTTCGGTCACTGTAGTACTCGTACAGTCAGAAGTAGATGGCTGAGATGCAGAGGGGTGATCTTCTTCATGAGAATCCCCTGAAGATGCTGACTGCTTAGCAAAAAAACTTCAGATTGACAATTGACTTGCTATCAGTGTACACTCCGCACTAGGTATTCATTTCTATGTTTAACAAAATCTGTCAGGATGTTAAACTAGTGAGGAAAATAACAAAAGCACAACGTTAAATTAGGTGACTTGAATTAGGTGACTGTGTGTGGACGGATTACGCCCGACTAAACATGAAACGGTACTTCAGTGTGGACGCTAAAGTTTGAGCAGGTTTAATTAAAACGTTTTTGAGTACAGTTCTCGAGATTGGTTATGTAGTATGGACAGGGCCTTAAAGTAAATGACCTTAATATTGCTGGCAAAGCCAAATATGAGGCTTTTTGTACAGATGTAACAGGGTATTTTTAGAAACATGTGTTGTTCACCAAAATGTTATAATTCTAAAACGTATCTACATCAAGACAGCATATAGAAATAGTTTGGAAACTGCAACAAGCGCTTGGAAACAGTGACAGGCGACACTGATTGGCTGATAAACTAGCTTTTATGTTTCTTTGACCACAATGTTAAAGTGCTACATCACATACCACAAAACAAACAGGAAAGTAACGATTTTAAAAAAAGAGGATTTTCACAAGAATGTTGTCATCCCAAGTAATCGGATAATATCTAATATAGTGCGCTGCCCCCTTGCTTTTTGAGCATTTATGTTACTACACCATGTACAAAATACGTGTGTATTTCCATATATAATTAGAATGACATCTTTCAGGACCTGCAGCATAGGGAGTACAAGCAAGGTACAAGCAATGGTTTTTCTCTGACCTTTCACATAGGAGTAAGAGAACATTGCTTCACTTTGAACTTGCGACTAAACTATGAAATCCTTTTGTAAAATAATAGTAATAATAATAATCTTACCTTATTTCGTTCTTTAGTAGCCACTGTTTGTCTTTCCATGGTCGTTGTCACGGTCTTCTGCTGTTTTAACAGGAGCTATGGTGAGTTATTGGAAATACTGGACTTGCATTTTGCATTTGTGCCCTATCTTTTGCCATTATATTCGGTGCTAATTTAGATTTGTTTCTGGAGCTCACCGATGGCCTTAGGAATGTCTCCATGGCTGAACTAAAGCTCGCCACATTCCTCACTATACAAATAGCATGCATGCGCTCTAGTGACATGTACAGGGAAAATTCTGCGAGAGAGAACAAATTCTGTGATTTTTTTTCTGCGATCGCGGAATCCTGGAAGGACTATATAAAGGACACATTTCACTATTCATCTGTATTTAATTCACCTGTGCTACACTTTAGTCACATGTGTTAATAGGCCAAATTGGATTTGGGGAGTAATCAACAAAAAAACAGAAGGGAGACCACATCAAAACAAGGGCAACAATTCAGGTAAGATAGCCAGTAAATGTATTTATCTAAATGCTAGAAGTCCCAGAAACAAAATGTTGTACTAACAAGTAACTGCGATGTGATAGGTGTTACAGAAACTTGGTTTATGATGGAGACGAATATAATATTAGTGGGTACACACTGTATAGGAAAGACAGACAGGACAGAAGAGGCGGAGGGGTAGCGCTATACATAAGAAATAGTCTTGAAGCACAGGTGTTAAATCTGGACGAAGAAAACAACGCCGAATCAATATGGGTCAGAATAATGGACAACAATTCAAAGGGCATAATAATAGGGGCATGCTATAGACCGCCAAATTCAGGCACCGAGCAAAATTATCTGTTATACAATGACATTCGAAATGCGTGTAGAAAAGGAGAAGCCATACTAATGGGGGATTTCAACTTCGCCCATATAAAATGGGAAAACCCGATGGGGGGCACGACGGACAAAATTGAAAGGGTAGAAATGATAAATGACTCCTTCCTGACGCAATTTGTCATTGCACCGACTAGAGGGGAGGCATGCCTTGGTTTAGTCTTTTCAAAGAACGAAGACAGAATAACTAAAACAGAGAAAGAATTTGCAAACTCAGACCACAACATTGTGTCATTTGAAGTGCTTTTTAAAACCCCAAAAGTAATGACTAAAGTTAAGGTTTACAATTTTAAAAAGGCAAACTATGAAGGTATGAAACAGAGACTAACAGAAGTAGATTGGAGTAAAGTAGAAAAAACACCCACAGGGAAAGAATGGCTTTTTTAAAAAAAATTTAGTACTAGAGGCGCAAAACAATTACATCCCAAAAGTAGACAAATCTAAATCTAGAACAAAATGGCCAAAATGGTTTAATAGATCAATTTAAAAAAATATCCAGAGAAAAAAGGCACTTTACAGAGCGTTTAAAAGGGACCAAGAACAAAGTACACAGAGTACTTGGAACTGCAAACGCAAGTCAAGTTAGAAAGGCCAAGAGAGAGATAGAAATGAACATTGCCAAGGGGGCTAAAACCAATTCCAAAAAGCAGACACATGGCAAATTACATTCAATAGAGAAAAGTGTAAGGTACTGCACACAGGCAATAAAAATGTGCATTATAAATATCATATGGGAGATACTGAAATTGAAGAAGGAAACTATGAAAAAGACTAGGAGTTTATGTTGACTCAGAAATGTATTCATCTAGACAATGTGGGGAAGCTATAAAAAAAGGCCAACAAGATGCTTGGATATATACTGAGAAGTGCTGAATTTAAATCAAGGGAAATAATGTTAAAACTTTACAATGCATTAGTAAGACCTAATTTAGAATATTGTGTTCAGTTCTGGTTACCTTGCTACAAAAAGGATATTGCTGCTCTAGAAAGAGTGCATAGAGAGCGACCAGAATTATCCCAGGTTTAAAAGGCATGTCATATGCAGACAAGCTAAAAGAATTGAATCTATTTAGTCTTGAACAAAGACTATGCGGTGATCTGATTCAAGCATTCAAAATTCTAAAAGGTATTGACAATGTGGACCCAAGGTACTTTTTTGACCTGAAAAAAGAAACAAGGACCAGGGGTCTGGAACCAACCCCCCAATAATGTTGTAAAACAAAGCTGACATCCTTCAAGAAGCTGCTTGATGAGATTCTGGGATCAATAAGCTACTAACAACCAAATGAGCAAGATGGGCTGAATGGCCTCCTCTCGTTTATAAACTTTCTTATGAATCTGTTACAGCTGCACCAGTTCACTGCAGCTTCAATTTAACAGGTGAGTATACTCGATTATAACTAAATATATTTGTTTAATTGTATAGGTGTGTAATCGCTTCACTTAGAAGATTCACCAGACACTCTGCATTCAACTCTGTGCTGTGTATCAACCAATGGCAGGCACAAAATGAAACTTGCAGGAAATGTAGATAAGGGTCTAGGCTAAAATATATCAAAAACTGACAAAAATCCACGGTTATGCGATTTGACCTGGGTGAGATCAAAGGTCACACAACTTTTTTTATTGTACACTTCACAGAACCTGAGAAATGAGAAGATAGTGCTATTAGAGAGCTTTAAAACAACACCAAAACTACCTTTCTGTGTCAATTATGGAGGAAGTTATGACCACGGAAAGGTTGGGTGGGTGGTCCAAAATGAGTCAACTTTGATGAGCTGTATCTCATGAACGGGGTGTCACTCAGGCCTAAAATGTACACTGTAACCACTTGTCCCAAAGGCAAACATGCATGGACATTTGTATACAAATCAAAGGAGGTTGAGGTTTTTGGTGATTTGATTTCATATGGAAGCTCCCACTGTCGCTGCTTTGAAAACTAGATTAAAAACACATTTTTATAATCTAGTTTATATATCTTAATGTTCTTACCCTTACTTGCTTGTTTTACTGTTATATTGTTTTGTTTTTACTGCTTATTGTTAGTTTTTGTAATATTTATTGTTAGTTTTTGTAATATTTATTGTTTGTATCCTTGTAAAGCGCTTTGCGGCGATCTATTGTGAAAGGCGCTATTTAAAAATAAAAATTGATTGATAATATACATTGACAAAAAAAAGCTGTATTTTCTGGTTAGGCTACAGTGAGGGAATTTGTATTTTACACTGGGAATAAGGTTTAGAAAAGAGGCTACTGTTTGCTTTTGGACACACGTTGGATTATAACTTTTGGATTCTTATGAAGAAAAGGTTATATACAAAGCAATGGGAAATGTATTATTATTATTATTATTATTATTATTATTATTATTATTATTATTATTATTATTATTATTCAAGTGACTGGTTTAACTGTGCCCGCTTGACTACATTATTTTAATACTTCAAGTACTAGTAAATGTAAGTTAGTATTAGGGTTGGACGATAATGACATTTTCATCTATAAATTATCACAATAATCGTGATTATCATCTGAATAAATAAAGTGCTTGTATGCTTATCAAATTTATACTTGAGCAGCATTATAACTGTCAGTCTAATAGTCATTGAGTTTAGAAGAAAAAAAACTAGACAGTGTATGCGCAGAATTTTTAAATTTCTGGTAGGTGCCCAGAACAAACGTGAGTATAAAAATGCACCTATTGTATATATGTGTGTGTATGTATATATGTGTGTGTATGTATGTATGTGTGTGTATATATATATATATATATATATATATATATATATATATATATATATATATATATATATATATATATATATATATATATATTCTTATTTAAACATTTGTTAATTTGCCACCAAATGTATTAAATATAACGAAACAAAATTGCTAACGTTACCTGGAAGCATTTGCCATTAAGAGAATTAAACTAGGTTTAACAAAAAATATATATATTAGGAACATACTGAGTTGCACATGGCTGCTTGAATGCAGACAGTTTAATAAAATAAACCACCTCTCCTTCCATTAAAAGCCAACTATCTTTCATTTATACCTTTTTTTTTTACAATAGCAACGCCATGGGAACAGATTTTCTACAGTAATTTTACAGTGCGCTAGCGTTTATTTATTTTACAAACAAACATATTTGTGTTCATGTTAGAAAACCAGCCATGCTTTGCCAGTGTACAACTTCTTATCAAAATGAAACCATGACGCAAAGTTAAAAGCATATTGTTTAAAATCAGTACTTCCCAATGTACGCAGTCCTCACACAGATCATGTTTTACACCTTGCACAGACAGTTCAGTGACGTTTCCTGCTTCACTGGGTCACAGACGGCAATTATGATTACCGGTAATATTTTCTCAACGTGATAAAATTATCACTGCAAAAAAATTATATTATCAATTTATTGTTCCAGCCCTAGTTAGTGTGTGCATGTTTTAATGACATGTACAATGCAGTGAAGGGTCAGCTGTTCACAATGCTTTGAGGACAGCTCCAGTGCCACTACTCCCTGGCTTCATACACTTTAGTGCTGATCTCAAATATTAAAATGAAAACTGCTTTCTTAGTAATATAAAGACCATATTTCATGCCTGTGTTTAGTAATTTAATCCAGATCATTTAATATTTGTAAGTGCATCTTTTCTTTGTGTGTCAGGTTTGAAACATATATGCAGAGATTAAGAAAACCGACAGCAAAATAATAAGTGCATACGCACATTTAAAAAAGGGTGCACTGAATTACTTCCAGAGATTAGGAAGTGTGAGGTGTAGTCCTGTGTTTAAAAGTTCATGCAAATCTTTATTTTTCACAGCAGCTATAAAGTTAATGAAGCCACGTTCCAAATCACAGCTCCAGATGTTAAGATATCTAGATATCTAGATTGCAGGAAGTATAACATATAAAAATAATGTTCATGCATATAACGAAACACTGCAGTCACATGTGCGAAGTGAATGTAAATATGTCTAAATACTGCAACACCATGATGCAAGACATGTAGCCATTCTTCATGCTCACCATGAAAGACTGGCCCTTCTTGAAGATCTTGAGATACGCAGCAGAATCCACACAAAACTCAGGTGCACACAGTGCGGTATGATTGAAATTCTGACTTTACTGTGAGTGTAAAATACCAGCAAAAAAAAAAAGACTCAATGGGTCCTGGTCCTGCGGTAGAAAAGTCGATGCTCCTTTATCCCAATTGAACCGTACTTAATGTGTCCTGGTGTTGTAGAAAAGTCAATGCTCCTTTATCCCAATTGAACCGTACTTAATGTGTCCTGGTGTTGTAGAAAAGTCAATGCTCCTTTATCCCAATTGAACCGTACTTAATGTGTCCTGGTGTTGTAGAAAAGTCAATGCTCCTTTATCCCAATTGAACTGTTCTGTTTTTTCTGCTTGTCAGGGTTCTAGCACCATACAAAGTATTGAGTTTCTTGACCGTTTTGAAATTTTGGTTTGTTAAAAGATATAATAATATAATTTATAATGTAAGTCTTTTATTAAGGACATTGATTTACAGAATGTTTATTTGATATTTTTACTCTCAGGGTACACTGGGAGACCCCATAGTCTTATGAACAATGTCTGTACATATTTTTAACACACAGGACTGTAAAATGTGTTTCCCTTGAGTTTAATATGAGATTACATTTCTACTGCTGTGCAGACTGGGGATGTGTTTCCCTGGAGTTTAATCTGAGATTACATCTCACCCAGGATAACAGTCCCCCAGTTCACTGCAGAGAGGATGCATTTCTAACATTGTGAAATCAAAATGATTGTATAACAAAAGTATAAAAGAAAGGGAAGACACTTATAGAATGAGTAGTTTTAGTTTGTTTGATCATGACAGGTTCTAAATTAAATCTCACTTTCAGATTGTTATTGATCGGTCGTCAATAGTTCTGTAGCCAAGGGCAAACGAGGGAATGGTTTATTTTGTGTTGAGTGACTCATTTTATTTAATGAATGAATAACTAACTTAATTACTCACGAACATGAGTATCTGCTCACCTTTATTACATTGTCGAAAGAGTACAATTCAGATTAGATTATGGTGACACCCTGGTCACAGAAATGTAGGCTCCGCATAAATGGGCGGTATAGAACTAGAACAGGCCCACAAGAGAAAGCCCTCAATGTTGTGTTAGACTCGTCGCTGCAGCAACCCGACTGTGCGTGGAAGCAATCAAAAAGGCAAATGCTTGAGCAGACTTGGACAGCCAGAGTACAAATCCAAAGAGGTTATGATGAGGTTTTACTGTATAATGCACTGGTAAGACTATAAGAAAATCAAGTACCAGAAACAAGACTGGAGAATGTCAAGTGCTGCAATATTCAATGCTAACCCTATCCTTGATGTGTGAATGTACTGAGAGACAGATATCTATGTGTATTGATGACATGTATTTAATTCCTTGTCATGTACAGCATGTTACAGAAATAGATTGTGGAACTGTTAGGGGAGACTTTCCAAGAAGACGGTGCAAGGAGTTCCTGGAAGCACTGTCTTGTGTTACTGCTGAGCGGGGGACATTACCGCAGCAAACTGCAGAGGCACAGGGGCTATGAGGCCTGGACTGAAACCCGGGTTCCAAGTGGTCTCAACTCTAAGTGGACATTGAACAATTAATACTGCACTGGTGAGATTACACTTATAGAGTACCGGATCCAGTTGTGGTCACCACAGCACCAAAAGGTCACTGTGGCCCTGGAGAGAGTCCTATGAACCAGACTAATTCCAGGGCTAAAGGAATGTCCTAGAACACTGGTCCCAGCCTTTTTCAAGGCAGGGACCACCTTGGTGTTTGGACTTTTGCCACAGACCGCTTGCCATCTCTATTTTTTCACAACAACATTTTTAATCTAATTTGCATGTGTGTGTATAAGTACACATAGAAAGTAAAGTATTTATATAACATACCTAACTTCATGAGATTCCTGGGCTTGAATCTTAGTAAGGAATTTTGTCATTTTGCACATTGTTTTGTTTTGTTTTGTTTTGTTTTGTTTTGTTTAAAAGTGTTTATTTTTTCACATTCTGAATGCTTTGTAGATAAATGGCATTTTAATTTTACAGGTTTAAGAGTTTTGTTTGACAAAACCTCCTGACAAATAATGTACTGGGGCTTGGGTTGTCCTCAGATCCAGTAAATGTAAATACATGCTGGTCCCCGCAACCGTTACCTCGTGCAGCAAATTAATCTATCCATATCTAACACAACTTATTGCACTCAGGGAATACAAAGACGAGGTGGGTGGGAAGCAATTAGAAAGATGGAAAAATGATTGGAGAGTGTACAGCAGGGCTCTTCAACTGGCGGCCTGCCGACCGTCAACACAAATGATAAAAATTAACTAAAATAAATATGAAAAACAAAAAAAACGAAAACAAAATAGTAACATCATAAATCAATTTGTGATTTAAGATGTGTTTTATTTTTGAGTCTGGCAAAGCAGCGCTCTCATCACACCGCCCCTTTTCATCCCTAGCCACTCTGCACGACTCGTGCAAGCCAGTTCCACTGAGCTTCGCTTGGTGTACTCTGTGGGTGGTTTTTTATTTTTTACTCGTTTTGCTATTACATTTTTGTTTGTTTGTTTTAAGTGATATAAACATGGCTCTCTACTCTAGCTAGTAAGAAGAGAAAACATCGGTGGAAATCGTAGATTTAACAATGAGTGGACCAGTAAATACTTATATTTTTTACCAACTGTACCAAGCGCAAAGCCAATGTGTTTACTGTGCAATGAATGTGTGTCAGTAGTTAAGGAATACAATGTGAAAAGCCATTTTAACACAGAGCTTTTGGAAATGGGTATACAGAGGGCTCAGCTGTTAGAAGCTAAAACGTAGAGGCGCTGATCTCTCCCGACCAACATGCTTGTGCAGCTCTTGTGAGATTGTGCACTCATCGATTTGTGGTTTGAGATTTATTAAAAAGTATACCATACAAAGCAGATTAACAGTCTGGTCAGAAGCATCAAATGTCATTATTTGGGAAATGAACCAAAACATAGAAACGTGATCACCGGTACATCCCTTTCCATGGGACTGATCTGTCTGTTCTTAACATATTCAGGTTTTCATTGCTGTGTCAGAGATGAAATAGAAACAAAGACACAGGTTTATTTGTTTTAAGTGGCACGTTGAAAGTTTTTAGTGTCACATCATTACTTACAACCACACAATCACACAGTTCACACTCTCAGACTTAGATGATTATTATTATTATTATTATTATTATTATTATTATTATTATTATTATTATTATTATTAATTTCTTAGCAGATGCCCTTATCCAGGGCGACTTACAGTCGTAAACAAAAATACATTTCAAGAATCACAGTACAAGTATTAATACAATTAAAGAGAAAGATAAAATACAATTACTTCGGTTCTAGCAAGTACAAGTATATGACAAAACACGATTCAATAACGGAGAAGATAACAGTGTCAGTGATAGTTAAATCAGGATATAATTAAATACAAAATACTACAGATTAAATAACACTTGTGACAGATTACAGTACTCTAAAGTACAGGATTAAATGCAGTAAAATAGGGAGCAGATAAGAGCAAGTAAATCGCATTTAAGGGAAGAGTGATAAGTGTCCAGAGGGAAAATAGGAGTTCTACAGGTGCTGTCTGAAGAGGTGAGTCTTGAGGAGGCGCTGGAAGGTGGTCAGGGACTGGGCAGTCCTGACATCTGTAGAAAGGTCATTCCACCACTGCGAGGCGAGGGTGGAGAAGGAGCGGACCCTGGAGGCAGGGGAGCGTAGAGGAGGTAGAGCCAGTCTTCTAGTGCAGGAGGAGCGGAGAGGTCGAGTGGGGGTGTAGGGAGAGATGAAGGTCTGGAGGTAGCTGGGTGCAGTCTGGTCAAGGCATCTGTAGGCGAGTACAAGAGTCTTGAACTGGATGCGAGTGGTGATCGGGAGCCAGTGGAGTGAGCGGAGCAGTGGAGTTGTGTGGGAGAAGCGAGGCAGAGAGAACACCAGGCGAGCAGAGGAGTTCTGGATGAACTGGAGGAGACGGGTGATGGACGCAGGAAGGCCGGCCAAGAGGGAGTTGCAGTAGTCTATG
This sequence comes from Acipenser ruthenus, assembly GCF_902713425.1. Lineage (NCBI taxonomy): Eukaryota > Metazoa > Chordata > Actinopteri > Acipenseriformes > Acipenseridae > Acipenser > Acipenser ruthenus. Next base: position 9,973,769 of record NC_081212.1, on the reverse strand, counting down.
CGGGAGTGTACCAGGGCCTGGACCAGGAGCTGGGTGGCGTAGTTGGTGATAGTTATACTATTAATGTCACACATATTTTAAAATGTTTACAGTGGTACTCTGTTAAATGTTCGCACTGCTCTATTATTAAAGTACTATTCATATGGTAACATTTATAAGTCTTGTTCAATATACAAACATTACGTTATATCATATTTATTATATTGCTTAAAAATGTGCAGAGTAATATACTTCTGGCCCACCTATTCCTAACTTTTTTCCAATCTGGCCCCTTTAAAAAACTAGTTGAAGAGCCCTGGTTTACAGGATGTTACTTACCACTGCTGGTGGGCTGAAACAGGATTGGTGGTGCACAGTCCATAGGATTTATAGCATTTTGGTTAAGTATGATGGAGTCAAGAACAGACTGTACACATTGTTCCCAGAAGTAGTGTTAATAGAATTTTCTTTGGCATAGCCTTGTGAGATATTAAACCTGAATAAACCCATAGAATAACATGGAACTGAAATTGATCATTCACACTATGGTACAGTTCACAATGCAAATATAGCCTCTTTTTAACTTCTGTTATTATATGCAGCTAGCCTCTCCAAAAACGTATTGAAGTAATGGTGTAGTGTATTCCTATACCCCTGGCAAGACTGTGGGACATATATTGACAGTACTGAAACTTGGTTGAAATCTTTAAAATCTTAAAAGGGGTTGACATAGTTAACCTGAACCAGTAGAAGTCATGCAGCACAGAAACAGGACCAGAGGACACAGTTGGACATTAAGTGGAGATAGACTTAGGACAGAGGGTAGGAGGCACTTCTTTACACAGAGAGTGTTGATGGTATTGAATGGGCTATCTAGCCATGTAGTTGATGCTGAATCATTGGGATCCTTTTAGACTAAACTCAACAATTAGCTATTAGGAATTTGACAAGCTTAGATGGGCCGAATGGCCACATCCTTGTTCGTAAATGTCCTTGTTCGTAAATGTTCTTGTAGTCTTATAGGTTTGAAGGGGCATAGTGTTACAGGGGGACAGGTTGATGGTTACACTCTGGTGAACCAGCTGTTCCTAGAGAGAAGAGATGTGTGAGAGCTCTGTGAGGCCACAGGGGTGCTTACACTAAAATTTTAAACTTGAACACTTCAGGAATGTTGGTAAATTCTAAGCATTTAAAGTGAATATTCATAGGTATGAAAGTTTACTTTTGTTGTGCTTATCATTCGTGTTGGCCCCACCCTGGCCTCCAAAGTTCTGAGGCTGAATGTGTTTTCACTGCAAGAGCAAAGTGATGTATTATCGTCATAATGTTCAAACTGCATCCAAAAAGAGTGCTGTGATTCAGAGAAGGGAAAACCTGCACACAATGATGGGAAACTTTTTTTGTCCGACCTATAATTTGTTTATTTGTTTATTTAGCAGATGCCTTTATCCAAGGCGACTTACAGAGACTAGGGTGGGTGAACTATGCATCAGCTGCAGAGTCACTTACAATTACGTCTCACCCGAAAGACGGAGCACAAGGAGGTTAAGTGACTTGCTCAGGGTCACACAATGAGTCAGTGGCCGAGGTGGGATTTGAACCGGGGACTTCCTGGTTACGAGCCCTTTTTCTTTAACCACTGGACCACACTGCCTCCTATGAATAAATATTCCCTTTTAAGGTGTGGATTACATATGTGTAGGGATCCCTTTAAATTACTTCTGCAGAAAGTCTTTCATTGGTTTCTGTGCATCAGAGTGAAACACAATCTGGGCACCCAACCCAGATTGGACATGCCATGTTTCTCCCCCCGTGCTCTATATTGCACTTCTCGCCCGATTAGCTGAAGGGATTTTCCACCCAATTTCCTTGTGCTGTGGTAAGGGGAAACATGTGACTCGGCTCAGCACCTGTCTATCCCCTAAAACAAATCTGTTTTAAGTCTTTCTATCTTTCTATCTGTCTTTCTTGTTTTTTTCTTTCTCTTTTTTCCTTCCTTTCTGTCATTGTTTATTCTTTCTTTTATTCTTTCTCTATCTTGCTTCTTCCTTGGTCTTTCTATTCTTTCTTTCTCGATGCATTTTGTTTCACCTTGACTTTATTTTTAAAAATTGCATCTTTTCTGTTCAAACACTAAACCTCATTCATTGACGTGAATGTGACCAAGCTTTTAGTTCTTTCTTTTGCTTTTCCATAAAAGAGTGAAAGGCAAATGCATTACAGAGTACAGTTTCCTGTAGGACTACTGCAGGCTACAGTGTAATGCAGGCATACAAATCAAAGTTTACATCCAATGTTTTTTGGGAAAATTTAAAATTAATAACGTTACATTAAAAAATAATTATATGTACATTTTATGATGTGGGTCTCTGTGACAGAGACACAATGATTATTGGTGATAAATCTCTCTCCCGACCTGTGAGGGCGCTGTGTAAAGGGAACAGAGTGCCCTGGACTGGATGGCCAGACAATTCATTCCGAGGGGGCAGAGCTACAATACACTAAATCATCGACCCAGAAGGGAAACGACGTGGCAGCCAGCCGTGGATTGGAGGAGCGGTTGCATTAGTTAACCAAGGGGTCATGATTGACGGTACAAAAGGGGGCATGCTAAGTGATCTGTTCCTTTGTATTGTTATGCCGAACCGGAAGGAAACCTGTGTTATTATCCGGAAAACACTACTTTTCACGATAAACTGTGTTTGCACTACGAGCACTAGAGCACGCACTGTGGACTGGTGATTGTGTTTGTGTTATGTGTGGGGGTAAAAAGAATGGGACTGTTATTATTTCAGGACCAACCCGTGGATTACAACAAAGCAATGCACGCCGCTGTATTGCTTGTTAATCATTATTATTTACTGTGTTCTGTGTCATCAGACAATTGGATTGTACAAATAAAACACCATTGCGCCTGGATTATCGTTGTCTGTCTGTTCATTGATCACTGCTCCATTACCTGCACCTGCACACTTTTAACCACTTTGCCACAGTCCCATTCTCCTCTATTAGATTTTTAGCTAATAATGTATCAAGCAACACAAATTACTTGGATTCTTTAAGACCCAACTTGACAAAGTTCTGAGATCAATCTGTTTCTATTAACCGGATGACCTTAGATGGGCAGAATGGCCTCCTGTCTCTGTACATGTTCTTAAGTGGTGCTGTAAAGTATCTCTTGATGCTAATCTGTTTGATTTGGAATAGCAGCTGCTGGTCACAAGGGTAGAGCAGTTAGCTGTTAGCCCAAACAGGCAGAAACTCGAAAGGAGTGACGTGGGTAGGAGGGCGGGGGAGACATCAGATCTCATCTGTATCAGCTGATGTAATTTTATGGGAGACCGTGTGATTAATGGGTTAAGAATGGTGTCACTTATAGGCACTAAGATTAGCTGGGGTAGGGAAGGAGTTGTGTAAAATTCACGATCAGGTAATACTGACAAGCAAGGCATGTGCCAAGGAGATAGGGCTCATGCTGTGATCCAGTGAACTAACTGGACATCAGAACACAACAGTGTTGCTAAGAAAACACAGAACATAGAGTGGCTTCTCATGTTTGAATATTCTTTCAGAATTTGATCCGTACCATATTACAGTAAAATCTTTGAAGTAAATGAACCCTGATACCCCATTCAAATGGACTATTTAAAGAGAAGAACAATTGAACAGCTGAATATCTGGAGAACTGCGTATCCAGTTGTCTTGAAACTTGATATTAACATTATTTGGCATAAGTTAGTGAGATCAGATTCTGGATATATATGGGGTGTATTCACCAATTTCTAGCAAAGGTTTCTTGACACCAAGCAATTGTTGTTGTATAGTATATGCAATACAGTAGGCCAGATTAATGTTCTAAAGATTGTCATGCACATTCCATTTGTTACAAAATTTAACAAGAAAGCCTTGAATTATTTCAAGTTTTTTTGGGTTTTTTTTACCATTTTGCCACCTTCTGTTTTTTATTAACCAAAATATTGACCTTTACAACAAATATTAACCAGTGCATGCACCTACCTCATAATTCCATACTAATGGCACAGTATCTGAAACTATTTGTATAAAATGAAGTTTATCTCATTACAGCCTATCCGAAACATCTATAGTAGGCAAGGAATGTATCTTAATAATGAGCACTAGTCTAAACACCCCATTCTCAGCTCTCCAGTGCTGTCATTACCCTGCATCATAATAATGAGCACTAGTCTAAACACCCCATTCTCAGCTCTCCAGTGCTGTCATTACCCTGCATCATAATAATGAGTACTAGTCTAAACACCCCATTCTCAGCTCCCCAGCGCTGTCATTACCTTGCACCCTAAAGTGTACCTACCAAAATAATTTCAAAAGTCTTCCCTGTCATGCACTTCCATTAGCTACATAGGTCTCAAGTGTGCAGTTTTGAAAGAAACTCATTCTAGCAAACCTGTATTTTCATTTTAACGGATTAATGCATTTTACGGGTCGCTTTAAACATTTTAGTCCCTCAGCTTGAATTACAACACTGCTTTCTTCTCAGTCACTAAAATCTAACCTCTAGGCCGCATTTCCTCCCTCCCAACCCCTCTGTTGAAAACAGTAGGCCACACTGTCTCCCTCAGTCCCTCAGTTGTAACCACCAGGTCAAATTTACTGCCAGGCAGTTTTCTGTGTGTTTGTGTGTGCAGAGTGAATCATTGCCATTACAGTCTGGTTGTCAGGTGACCTTTATTTGTCACCATGGCTACTGAAACCCTGGTGTTGTGAAACAGGTGCCGGTACATTTATCAAGCAGGAAGTTTGGTTTGCAAATAAATGTTTTACAGAATCCTTCTTCTATGGCAATACCAGACCAAAAACAATCCATGAATAATGAGATGTATGTAGCTGTGGTTCAAATTGGAGGGCCTGTCTGACAGTTTGTATCTTGACCATTCTTAATATCACTTAATGTCACTCTGCTTCTTATCACCGCATTAAAATGTCCTGGACAGAATATAATGGGAGTTAATGAGGTTCTGATAATATCAGTTTGATTGTTACCACACTTAAACCACTCTGGGAAATAAAAACAGAAGATTAGAAGGTCTAAATGCAAGTTGCTGTACAGTATGGTTTCCCAATATAGCATTGTGGCAAAGCGCCCCGCCCCTGTGTGCATTTGTGTTATGTGTTGCGTGTTGCGTGTGTAAATGTTGGTGTATAGATTGGTACACGGGATATAAACGGGTCTGTGTTTCACGTGTATTTAAAAAGTGTAGATTTGTATTTAGGCACGAGGAGAGCACAAATCACTTCACGTGCTGGTTAAATGTAATATGTGAGCACGGGGTTGCACAGAATTAATTCACGTGCTGGGATTCAAGTGAATAATTAATTAGTAATTGAATCCCAGCACAACAGTATAAATAGGCACATTTTTAGTCAGTCAGGGTTAGGTGTTCGGGAGTGGAGAACGGGTGTGGAGAAGGAGAGTTAAAAAGCGAAAAGATCGTAAATATAATAGTTGTTTGTACTCACCATGTTCGTCTGTCTGTCCTGCACCGTCTGTTTAGTGTTTAGTCCGTTTTGTTTATATGTTTCTTTTGGCTACCAGTGCCGTGTCCTGTTTTTGTACTGTTAAACCTTTTTATTTGTTAATAAACGCTGAGTGCAGCCATTGCACTCAGCTCATCATCACCACCGTCTGTCTGTGTATTCCTTTTCTGGTCTGACGCCACCCACTCTGGCCGTCTTTGTGACACGTGGTGTCATCGTGGGATAATAGCGCCTCCAAGCGTCAGACCAGGAGAGGGGGTTTTGTGAAAAAAAAAAAAAAAAAATAGTAAAGCGAGGATGGGAAGAAAGAGCTGCAGGAAGCAGCAGAAGCAGCAGCAGCAACAACAACAGCTGCAGCCCTCATCCTGCTGGGAGGAGGACAGCCACAACGGGGCAGTAGCCACCCCTCTACCCCCACTGCCACCGGGTTCCCCACCGTCCCGGGAAATATGGGACTGGCTGGTGCACCCCGAGGGGAACTTCGCCAGTGACCTCCCCATGGTTATTCACGCACTGCAGATGCGAGATGGGAAATGATGGGAGGACTGGGAGCAACAGCACAACCCGGCATCCGTTCGTGACCTCACCATTGTGGTGCTGGGTTACCTAGCTGCAGACATGGGAGGGATGCCTTCCAGTGAGCAAGAGGGAGAGGAGCAGTCGCTGCCCTCTCCAGTACCTGAGTGGGAGGAGCCTGAGCGTCCACAGCCCGAGTGGGAGGAGCCTGAGCGTCCACAGCCCGAGTGGGAGGAGCCTGAGCGTCCACAGCCCGAGTGGGAGGAGCCTGAGCGTCCACAGCCCGAGTGGGAGGAGCCTGAGCGTCCACAGCCCGAGTGGGAGGAGCCTGAGCGTCCACAGCCCGAGTGGGAGGAGCCTGAGCGTCCACAGCCCGAGTGGGAGGAGCCCGAGCGTCCTACGCCTGAGTGGGAGGAACCCGAACGTCCTACGCCTGAGTGGGGGGAACCCGAGTGTCCACAGCCCAAAAGGGAGGAGTCGGGGCGTCCACAGCCCAAAAGGGAGGAGGTCGAGGATGATGGCTGGGAGGTTTTTTTAAAGAACCTCGCAGCAGAGTTATGCCCTGGCTGTGGGGCTTATGGGCACACGTTAGCCATATGCCCCACCCAGTATGAAGAGGAGGAACCAGCGCCCAGACGGGGGGACCGCGAGCGTCCAGCGCCCAGACGGGGGGACCGCGAGCGTCCAGCGCCCAGACGGGGGGACCGCGGGAATCCGAAGCCTGAGAGGCAGCTGTTCCCACCTTCACCAGCAGAGCAAGAATGCCTGCTGGTTTCCCCATCACAACCAGCAGAGGAAGAATGCCTGCTGGTTTCCCCAGCCCAACCAGCAGAGGAAGAATGCCTGCTGGTTTCCCCAGCACAACCAGCAGAGGAAGAATGCCTGCTGGTTTCCCCAGCACAACCAGCAGAGGAAGAATGCCTGCTGGTTTCCCCAGCACAACCAGCAGAGGAAGAATGCCTGCTGGTTTCCCCAGCACAACCAGCAGAGGAAGAATGCCTGCTGGTTTCCCCTTCAGAAGCAGAGCCGCACCAGTCCGCTGCAAGAGAGGCAGAGCAGCACCAGTCCCCTGAAAAAGGGGGAGACTACACGCTGCTCCCACCTCCATCGGCAGGAGACTACACGCTGCTCCCACCTTCACCGACAGGAGCAGAGCAGCCGGAGCTGCCTCTGCCACTTCCAGGAGCAGAGGAGCAGGAGCTGCCTCTGCCTCCGCCACCTACAACGGCAGGAGCAGAGCAGCCGGAGCTGCCTCTGCCTCCGCCACCTACACCGGCAGGAGCAAAGGAGCAGGAGCTGCCTCTGCCACTTCCAGGAGCAGAGGAGCAGGAGCTGCCTCTGCCACTTCCAGGAGCAGAGGAGCTGCCTCTGCCTCTGCCACTGCCAGAAGCAGAACAGCAGGAGCTGTCTCTGCTTCCCATACCTCCACCACGGGGAGTACGGTGGCCGGAGCCCCAGAAAGGGGAGCTGTCGGCCACGAAGAAGGGGGAGGAGGTCTGGAGACCTGCTCCCACTGCAGCAGTTTCGCTGCCGGAGATCGTGGGGGAGGTCAGGAGACCTGCTCCCACTGCAGCAGTTTCGCTGCCGGAGATCGTGGGGGAGGTCCGGAGACCTGCTCCCACTGCAGCAGTTTCGCTGCCGGAGATCGTGGGGGAGGTCCGGAGACCTGCTCCCACTGCAGCAGTTTCGCTGCCGGAGATCGTGGGGGAGGTCCGGAGACCTGCTCCCACTGCAGCTTCTTCGCTGCCGGCAGTACTGTGGTCGGAGCCCCACCAAAGGGAGCTACCGGCTACAAAGAAGGGGGACGAGGTCTGGAGACCACTTTCCCCAGCAGCAGTTTCGCTGCAGGAGGTCTTGTGGCCGGAGCCCCACAGGAGGGAGCTGCCGGCTACGAAGAAGGGGGAGGTCGGGGGACCACCTGCCCCCGCAGCTTTTTCGCTGCAGGATGGGACCAACAGGCTGTCAGCCGTGCCACTACCGGCAGGGGTGCTGACAGCATGGCCAGCCATGGGCCCACTGAAGCCTCCCTTCCCAGCCCGAGACTTTGTCCTGGACTGCTGGATTTTTAAGGGGGGAGGTGGCCGTTGAGGCCATGTGTGCTGCGCACAAGGGGGGGTATATGTGGCAAAGCGCCCCGCCCCTGTGTGCATTTGTGTTATGTGTTGCGTGTTGCGTGTGTAAATGTTGGTGTATAGATTGGTACACGGGATATAAACAGGTCTGTGATTCACGTGTATTTAAAAAGTGTAGATTTGTATTTAGGCACGAGGAGAGCACAAATCACTTCACGTGCTGGTTAAATCTATTATGTGAGCACGGGGTTGCACAGAATTAATTCACGTGCTGGGATTCAAGTGAATAATTAATTAGTAATTGAATCCCAGCACAACAGTATAAATAGGCACATTTTTAGTCAGTCAGGGTTAGGTGTTCGGGAGTGGAGAACGGGTGTGGAGAAGGAGAGTTAAAAAGCGAAAAGATCGTAAATATAATAGTTGTTTGTACTCGCCGTGTTCGTCTGTCTGTCCTGCACCGTCTGTTTAGTGTTTAGTCCGTTTTGTTTATATGTTTCTTTTGGCTACCAGTGCCGTGTCCTGTTTTTGTACTGTTAAACCTTTTTATTTGTTAATAAACGCTGAGTGCAGCCATTGCACTCAGCTCATCATCACCACCGTCTGTCTGTGTATTCCTTTTCTGGTCTGACGCCACCCACTCTGGCCGTCTTTGTGACAAGCATACATACAACATGACTAGGAAACCCATTCCATACCCTCACCACTCTCTGTGTGAAGAAGTGTCTCCTTCAACAACATGACTAGGTAACCCATTCCATACCCTCACCACTCTCTGTGTGAACAAGTGTCTCCTTCAGCAACATGACTAGGAAACCCATTCCATACCCTCACCACTCTCTGTGTGAAGAAGTGTTTCCTTCAACAACATGACTAGGAAACCCATTGCATACCCTCACCACTCTTTGTGTGAACAAGCATCTCCTTCTCCACACTTATCTTCATAGCTCATTCCTTTAGCCTTGCGGTTAATCAGTTTGCTCTTCGTTGGACTCTCTTCAAATATTGTAATCAATACAATACCTAGTTCCACAGCAAAACAGAAATCTTTCCAATACTTTCCTATACTACTAGAGCGCTCTGCAGTGTTGAGTGGAGTTCTCTTTCCTATACTACTACAGCGCTCTGCAGTGTTGAGTGGAGTTCTCTTTCCTATACTACTAGAGCGCACTGCAGTATTGAGGGGAGTTCTCTTTCCTGTACTACCAGAGCACTCTGCAGTGTTGAGTGGAGTTCTCTTTCCTATACTGCCAGAGCACTCTGCAGTGTTGAGTGGAGTTCTCTTTCCTATACTACTAGAGCGCTCTGCAGTGTTGATTTGGAGTTTTCATTGCCAAGTTGGTCTTAAAGGATTCCAGTGATTCTGCCTGAACAACATAACTAGGTAACCCATTCGATACCCTCTCGCCACTGTGTGAAGAAGCGTCTCCTACCCTCTGTCTTTAAATGTGTCTCTACTTAATTTTCAACAGAGTCCTTTAGTGCTTGTCTCTGTTACCAATGTCATTGCTTAGGTCTTAAAATGAATGTAACAGACACTTGGTTATTAATGGTTTTTGAATGCATTTACTAACTTTTATCCAATAATCACAAGTTATTGATAATATCAAATTCTGGAGCTATAGGGGGATGTCTGTCCGTACATCCACCCATCTGTATATCTCACTTACATTTTTGCATATATCTGGATAATCACTTTATTGTGTACTATTCTGTACATGATGTTGATAAATATGTTTCCCCATACTGCTATCTCTAGTTTTGAGTTTACAGCAGTGACAGGGGGTGGATGTTACTGACAGACTTGTTTAAAGTGTGCATAAGGTGTGAAGGTTGGTAAACACTGCTGCAGAAGATGGCATGAGGTCCTGGATCTGTTCCAGCGCTGTCTTCCACAGGGGGCCTGACACACTCTCTCTCTGTCAGCACTTCACAAGAGTCAGAGAGAGAATGTGTCATTGAGGTGGGGGAACTATGCATTAGCTGAAAACAAATGCTGAACAACAAAAATATTCTCTCCAGTATCATGAGCAGTTCAAATATAAAGTGTCATTTTCTTTCTTTTCTTTTTTACTGTCCTCTTACATTTTTATGATGTTTGGAGTAAGTTACTCAAATACAGTGTGCTTCATCTTGTAATACAGTGTGCTTCATCTTGTAATAGTGTGCTTCATCTTGTAATACTGTGTGCTTCATCTTGTAATACAGTGTGTTTCATCTTGTAATACAGTGCGCTTCATCTTGTAATACAGTGTGCTTCATCTTGTAATACAGTGTGCTTCATCTTGTAGTACAGTGTGCTTCATCTTGTAATACAGTGTGCTTCATCTTGTAGTACAGTGTGCTTCATCTTGTAATACAGTGTGCTTCATCTTGTAATACAGTGTGCTTCATCTTGTAATACTGTGCGCTTCATCTTGTAATACTGTGCGCTTCATCTTGTAATACTGTGCGCTTCATCTTGTAATACTGTGCGCTTCATCTTGTAATACTGTGCGCTTCATCTTGTAATACTGTGCGCTTCATCTTGTAATACAGTGCGCTTCATCTTGTAATACTGTGTGCTTCATCTTGTAATACAGTGTACTTCATCTTGTAATACAGTGTACTTCATCTTGTAATACTGTGCGCTTCATCTTGTAATACAGTGCGCTTCATCTTGTAATACAGTGTGCTTCATCTTGTAATACAGTGTGCTTCATCTTGTAATACTGTGTGCTTCATCTTGTAATACTGTGCTTCATCTTGTAATACAGTGCGCTTCATCTTGTAATACAGTGTGCTTCATCTTGTAGTACAGTGTGCTTCATCTTGTAATACTGTGTTAAGGTGCTTTCATCTGAGCTCTAGGGCTAACAAGGTGATTCCATCAATCTTACCGTTTTGCACTTCCATTAGCTACATGGGTTTCAAACATTCCTTTTGAAACACACAGGCTAAAGAACGTTCTCATGTTTCTTGCCCTGCCTACCAGGAAGTCTGCTACTGCTTTTTGGTCATTTCACCTCAGCAGTGTCCTCTGGGTCATGTTACTGGCTGAAGGCATGTCAGTCAATAGGGAGAGCAGCTGGTTGGCTAGTGACAGGAAGAATCCGGTGAAGGGACGGAGACAATTTCACCCTCAGGTGACCCAGGAAGTGAAAGACGGTCTAAAAGCATGGCTGCAAACAGATTTCATAACCTAGAATAGTACCAGATATTTAAAAATAAACAGACTTGTTTGATAAAACAGATCTTTCTTTCAAAACGGAACACTTGAGACTCATAGAAATGAATGGATGTGTTCAGTTCTTAAAGGACATTGTGACTGTGGAGAAAGTCCAAGGAAGAGCAACCAAATCCCAGGGCTTACAGGAATGAGCTGTGAGCTGTGAAACAATTGAATGTTTAGCCTAAATAACTAGGGGGGACTTGATTAAAGTCTTTAATATCTTTAAAGGAATTGACAAAACCCTAACCAATACTTTCTGAGCACAGGACCCAGGAACAGAGGGCACAGTTGGAAATGAAGTGGTTTATGGAATGGTTTACCTAGTCATGTTGTAAATGCAGAACCTTTGAGATCCTTTAAGAATTGTAAAAGTTTGGAGGTCAATCAGCTGCTATGAACCACAAGAGCATTAATGGGATGAATCGCCTCCTCTCATTCATACATTTTCTCTCCTCTCTCTCTCTCTCTCTCTGTATTTCAGAGCTGCCTGTGTCCGAGTTTCTGAGTGTGGCTGAGGCAACATGGCTTGCACTGAACGTGGTCTCGGGGGGTGGGAGTTCCTCCAGCAACCAGCCAATCGGAGTCACCAAAATTGCCAAGTCAGTTATCGCACCGCTGGCTGATCACAACATCTCTGTTTTCATGCTCTCCACCTACCAGACCGACTTCATCCTGGTAAGCTGAGCACAGCACAGTCCACACCGTGACTGCAGACCTTCTGTTCAATTGAATTGAAGTTGTGAAGGGTTACAGAACCCCCTGCAGTGTTTACAGGAAACACGTGACTGTACCCTTGCTGCATCCTGTGTTGTGCATATCACAGCACTTTTTTTTCAATGTAATCCCGGTTAATGTGAATAATAATGAGAAATCCCAATACAGAGAAATCCAGATTTGCAGAGAGGGTATTCGGAAATGGGAAACAAAATATGCAGGCCAAATATAGAGGCCCGCTGTAGTTATTTTTACAGTTTAATTTATTACAAAAGTCTTCCATGACTACTAAACATTCAATAGTGCTACATTTAGAAATACTTAAAGAAACTTAAATTCAATGATAAACTTTCAACTTTAAGTCTTTTCAATGAAAAAGAGTTCTAGTAGTTATTGAACTTAGTTTCATTTAATATTTCTAAAATTATTCAAAATCTTTTCCATGCACACATAAATTATTATTATTTATTTCTTAGCAGACGCCCTTATGCAGGGCGACTTACAGTTGTTACAAGATATCACATTATTTTTTTACATACAATTACCCATTTATACAGTTGGGTTTTTACTGGAGCAATCTAGGTAAAGTACCTTGCTCAAGGGTACAGCAGCAGTGTCCCCACCTGGAATTGAACCCACGACCTTCTGGTTAAGAGTCCAGAGCCCGAACCACTACTCCACACTATGTTTTACATATTGTGGGAACGTGGCTGGGTACAGCGGTGTAGGTACAAAACTCTGGAGACTTTGTTTTGCAGTTCCAACACAATGCTATTCACAAATTATACAACACAAAACAAACAAACAAACAAAAATCACTTGAAGATACTACCGACACAATTTAAAGTTGCTTCCCTGTCTGTCACAGGATAGCTAAGCTGTTTACTTGTCTCTTAAACACCAGTTCTTGTTACTCACAGGTTCTAACTCCACTCTCCAGCACTCCCTCTTGCTCTCCTTTCTGACACACCCAAAATGTTTTTTTATGGTTAGTGCTTAATTAAATAACAGTCCATTTCAAATGATCCAATTACCTCATTAACACTGGAACCGCTGTGGTTATACTCATACCTAAAACCACCGCTGGCAGTCATTATGACGGTTACATTCTAAACAACATCAGTATTAATATTTAAACTATCGGATACAACTCAAAAGTTTTATTCAAGCACATCATATCAAACATCTGCACAGCCGAAACGCCGTATTTAAATGAACAATTAACCATAAAAGGGTTTATTTCTAACTTGCCACATATAAAGCACTACTTCAAAATATGAAACTATAATAAAATAAACATTTCAAAAGAAACCAGCGTGGAAGCAGGGGTAAATATAAGAACATAAAAAAGTTTACAAACGAGAGGAGGCCATTCGGCCCATCTTGCTCGTTTGGTTGTTAGTAGCTTATTGATCCCAGAATCTCATCAAGCAGCTGCTTGAAGGATACCAGGGTGTCGGCTTCAACAACATTACTGGGGAGTTGGTTCCAGACCCTCACAATTCTCTGTGTAAAAAAGTGTCTCCTATTTTCTGTTCTGAATGCCCCTTTATCTAATCTCCATTTGTGACCCCTGGTCCTTGTTTCTTTTTTCAGGTCAAAGAAGTCCCCTGGGTTGACATTGTCTATACCTTTTTGAATTTTGAATGCTTGAATCAGTTCGCCGCGTAGTCTTCTTTGTTCAAGACTGAATAGATTAAATTCTTTCAGCCTGTCTGCATACGACATGCCTTTTAAACCCAGGCTAATTCTGGTCGCTCTTCTTTGCACTCTTTCTAGAGCAGCAATATCCTTTTTGTAACAAGGTGACCAGAACAGAACACAATATTCTAGATGAGGTCTTACTAATGCATTGTAAAGTTTTAACATTACTTCCCTTGATTTAAATTCAACACTTTTCACAATATATCCGAGCATCTTGTTGGCCTTTTTATAGCTTCCCCACATTGTCTACATCAAGACATTTCTGAGTCGACATAAACTCCTAGGTCTTTTTCATAGATTCCTTCTCCAATTTCAGTATCTCCCATATGATATTTATAATGCACATATTTATTGCCTGTGTGCAGTACCTTACACTTTTCTCTATTAAATGTCATTTGCCATGTGTCTGCCCAGTTCTGAATGCTGTCTAGATCATTTTGAATGACCTTTGCTGCTGTAACAGTGTTTGCCACTCCTATTTTTGTGTCATCTGCAAATTTAACAAGTTTGCTTACTATACCAGAATCTAAATCATTAATGTAGATTAGGAATAGCAGAGGACCTAATACTGATCCCTGTGGTACACCACTGGTTACCTCGCTCCATTTTGAGGTTTCTCCTTTAATCAGTACTTTCTGTTTTCTACATGTTAACCACTCCCTAATCCATGTGCATGCATTTCCTTGAATCCCTACTGCGTTCAGTTTGAGAATTAATCTTTTATGCGGGACTTTGTCAAAAGCTTTCTGGAAATCTAAATAAACCATTTCATATGCTTTGCAATTATCCATTGTCGATGTTGCATCCTCAAAAAAATCAAGCAGGTTATTTAGACACGATCTCCCTTTCCTAAAACCATGCTGACTGTCTCCCAGGATACTGTTACCATATAGGTAATTTTCCATTTTGGATCTTATTATAGTTTCCATAAGTTTACATATAATAGAAGTCAGGCTTATTGGTCTGTAGTTACCTGGTTCAGTTTTGTTTCCCTTTTTGTGGATCGTATTACATTTGCAATTCTCCAGTCTGTCGATACAACCCCTGTGTCAAGAGACTGTTGCATGATCTTGGTTAGCGGTTTGTAAATAATTTATTTTATTTCTTTGAGTACTATTGGGAGGATCTCATCTGGCCCAGGGGATTTGTTTATTTTAAGAGCTCCTAGTCCCTTTTAACACTTCTGCCTTTAACAGTTTTGTAAAAATGAAAGTAGTTTTTAATTTAAAACAAAAGTAACATATGTTTTCTCCTGCGTGTGTCACGCAGTGCAGCACAGAATCTGGTTGAGCTGCTGCAGCCTGCTGCTTTGCAGTTTTCTGATCGAAATGTTTCTGCCGAAGCGCTGTGGCTAGCTTCAAGATGAAATCTCTTCTACTGAAATTTTCCCCGGGGCATTCCTTGTACAAAACAAAGGAATTGATGGCTGCCGGGTCTAGTAGAGATAACAACAGGCTTATATATAAAAATAAAATAGAATATTGTAGGTTATATTCAAAATAAAAACATGTATTGTATAAGGCAGTCAATGTGACAGTTTTGCGATCCTTCCTTTCAAATGCCATCAGGTTATCTAATACATATACTTAGGAAAAGTCAAGAATGGACAACTGCGTGTCTTTCAAACACGTAGAGTAATTACAATTTTAAAAGTGAAAACCTCGTATTAATGACTGCCTGGCGGTTCTAGTGTTAAACTCAGGTGTTTTGCTACCACTCTGATTTCTGATACTGATGACATCTACTGGTCAGTCCGCTGCTACTGCAGTTCTTCCACTTCTAAATGGGAACAATTCTTGATTGTTCTTGACAATCCTAAGAACATAAGAAACGTTACAAATGAGAGGAGGCCATTCGGCCCATCTTGCTCATTTGGTTGTTAGTAACTTATTGATTCCAGAATCTCATCAAGCAGCTTCTTGAAGGATCCAAGGTGTCAGCTTTTTTTGTAGTGAGGTGACCAGAACTGAACACAATATTCTAGATGAGGTCTTACTAATGCATTGTAAAGTTTTAGCATTACTTCCCTTACAGTCTTTCAGCGGTTCTTTCGCAACCATAACAAAGAAACAGTTCACTTTGCCACATCCCCTTTTGTACCTTCAGTCACGCCCCCTTGGTTAGCGAGTGCAAGCGCTTTTCCCCCAATCCACGGTTGCCACATCGCTTCCCGTCTGGGGCAATGACTTGGTGTACTTTGGCTCTGCCCCCTTCCTGCATGGCCGACTTCCGATTGACCCTGGAATGAACTGCCAAACCATCCAGTCCGGGGCACACTTTTCCCTTTCCACAGCGCCCTCACAGGTCAGGAGGGAGATTTATAACCAAGATTCATTCTTTCTCTGTCACATCAGTACTTTCTGTTTTCTACATGTTAACCATAATCGGCCAATTGTGCTCCGCCCCCCTGGGAGCTCCCATCCACGGTCGGCAGTGGAATAGCCTGGACTCGAACCGGTGACCTCCAGGCTATAGGGCGCATCCTGCACTCCACGCGGAGCGCCTTTACTGGATGCGCCAATCGGAAGCCCTCTGGGAATTTGTTTATTTTAAGAGCTCCTAGTCCCTTTAACACTTCTGGCTCTGTTATGCTAAAGTTATTTAAAACTGGATAGGAACAAGTCGACATGTGGGGCATGTTATCCGTATCCTCCTTTGTAAAAACTTGTGAAAAATAATCATTTAATATACTTGCAATTTTTTTCTCTTCATGTATGATGTTGTATTCTCTTCATGTATGATGTTGTATCTCTTAGACATTTTACTCCTTGAATGTTCTTTTGCTGTTATAATATTGGAAATACTTTTTGGAATTGGTTTTAGCCCCCTTAGCAGTGTTCATTTCTATCTCTCTCTTGGCCTTTCTAACTTCCTTTTTGACTTGCACTTGCAGTTTCAAGTGCTCTTTCTGTGTACTTTGTTCTTGGTCCCTTTTAAACGCTAGACTGGCATATTTCCTTCTGTTACCAAACCACATATCCATCCCCTGAGCTCAAACCCCTGGGTTAGAGTGGACTCAGCTGAGAGACAGTGGACCCTCGACAGCCCATCCGCATTACCATGTTTTGCTCCAGCTCTGTATTCGATGGTAAAGCGGTATGGCTGTAAAGACAAAAAAACATCTGGTGACTAGCATTTCTTTCTTTATTCACCCTTATCCATTTCAGAGGAGCATGGTCCGTAATAAGAGTGAATTCCCTGCCCAACAGATAATGCTTTAGTGTTTCTATTGCCCACTTTATTGCCTGGCACTCTTTCTCCACAATTGTGCATCTTTGTTCCCTTGGTAGTAATTTTCTAGTGACGTAGATTACTGGGTGCTCTTCTCCGTCTATACCTCTTTACTGGGTGCTCTTCTCCGTCTATGCCCTGTGACAGCACTGGCCCCAGCCCGACATCAGATACGTCTGTCTGTAGTATAAAGGGTTTTCCAAAATCTGGGACCACTAACACAGGATCAATCCTACATGACATTTTTCTGTGTTGGCAGTAAGATCTGCTTTCCAAAGACTGTGTGAAACAGCCCCGACTTTACCCAGGTGTGATTCCCAGTCTTCACTGTATACCACAATGTCATCCGAATAAGCTGATGCGTATTGTATCTATTAACCTCTGAAAGGTTGCAGGGGCACCATGCAAGCCGAAGGGCATCACCATATACTGGAATAAACCTTCAAGATTGACAAATGTTGTTTTCTCTTTTGCCATGTCCATCAACGGTATCTGCCAGGAACCTTTAGTTAGACCTAGTGTGGACACAAATCTGTCTTTGCCTAACTTTTCTATTAGTTTGTCTAACCGGGGCATAGGGTAGGCATCAAACTTGGACACTTTATTTAATTTCCTAGTATTGTTAAAGAAGTGCTGTGTCCCATCTGGTTTTGGCACTAGCACTATAGAACTAGTCCACTTGCTGTTAGATTCCTCTATAACTCCCAGCTTTAACATTTGTTCTACACTGTCCCTCTCCTAAATTAGGACCACTTTCACACTTTCACTCTGACTTATTTCCCTGCCGTTGATTAAAACCGTTTTTCTGTTCCTCCAAGGTTTCAAGAGATTAATGTGATATATTTGCTCCTTTTTTCTGCGATCCAGCTGCTGTATTTTATAATTCCTGTTGCTTCTATCACCTCTTGGTGTCCCTGCCACTGTCTGCATGTGTTTTCCCGGACTATGGGAGTCACAGAGGAACTGACACTGCTGGATACTCAGCTTTACCTGTCCCTCAAGCAGGGTGATGGATCTACTGCTAATATTTTGAATACCTGTCTTGATGACATCAAAAATTGGATGTTTGAAAACTTCCTAATGCTAAATTGAACCAATGCAAACAATGTGAGAGGAAGGGTTTAAATCTCTCACTGCAGAAAAAAATATGAAGGCTGTGAATATATTGCATCTCCAGGCAAATATTAGAAGTTGGGAAATTATAAAAAATAGTAACTATACAAAAAAAGATACATATAGGTGATCTTTGACTGTTGTGGGATGTCTGGTTGCAGACTGGCCCCAGTTTGATATTGGAACGAGATTGAGTTTTACAAACTGGTTTCATGGTGCAGATGGAAACGTCTCATAATTCCATCAACATAGACTAGATGAATTTGCACCCAATGGGTCGTGTTGAGGTCAATGTAAACCATACCTTCTGAAGATACAAAAATTCCATTTTCATTTGGGTTAGAGTCATGCTGTTAATGTCATGCTCTGATACCAAAAATGTGACTCTCTCTTTTGATCAATTTGGAGCTAAAAATAATCTTAATGCTTTTACATAACCAGGATTACCCTTGGATCAGACATTAATACTGGGCTGGAATTCGCTTCAGCGTGTAATGCAGCTCTAATACTGACACTGCTGGATCATGCCTATAGACAATAACAGCAGATTAACAACTACAGAAAGCAAAGCTCAGAGCACAGCAGGGTAATGTAGAATCAATCAAATTTGTGTTACTCTCGAGTTACAGATTTGTAATGAGAGTGTTTTACTAATAGAAAATTTGCAAACAAGAGGAGGCCATTTGGCCCATCTATGCTCGTCCGGTTCCAGGTAGCTGATTCATCTTAGAACTCAAATTGGGTCTTAAAGGTCCCAGTGATTCAGCATCAACAACATGACTAGGTTCCATACCCTCACCACTCTCTATTTCCTTCCCTCTGTCCTAAATCTATCCAGTTTACAACGTTCTGCTCGTATTGATTAAGGTTAACCTTTTTTAATCTCCTTTTAAGGTCCCCCCTAGTTCTTCTTTGTTTATTCAATGATATTGTTTCTGGACAATGCCCAGCGATGATGATGATGATGATGTTTGTCTGTCTGTGTGCAGGTGCGAGAGAGGGACCTGCCCCTCGTGATGCACACACTCTCCTCAGAGTTCACTCTCCTGAGGGTCGTCAATGGTGAGGCGGTGGCAGCCAACAGTCTTGGGATGACCAATGGTTTTGTCAAGCCCAAACTCGGTATGTCCCTTTTCAATTTCTGCACAGCTCCACTGCAAATACTACACAAGAAGGGCTGTGATACTCACATTTTCAGTCATTTCCTTTAATTTTAAGATATTAGTTATAATAAAAACCTGTTACATGTCACTCATTTGTACTTGTCTGCACAATTGTTGAGTACCAATCAATGACAATTTGACAGTGTGATTTAATACAATGTGACCAAACATTAGGTTATTATCATAACCCTGGTTCTCTGAAATAGCAATGTAACCATTACCACATGGGTATTTACCTCCTAAAGACCCAAAACTTGAATAAGATATCTCAAAGCTGCTCGACGAGCCTGTGACGCAGTTATGGCCTGCCCAGAGGACATAAAAAACATTGCAGTCACAGACCTCAATGTCATTTTTCCTTCAAGCCTGCTGCAATGGTGGATGCACCGACCATGAAGGTTAATGGTTACCTTTCTATTTCAGGGGACCAGGTTTATGATAATAACCTAACATTCCCATTCAAGTATGAAATGTAACCATTACCGCATGAATAAGTGTACCAGAGCTGTCGCAAGGCTACGCCGAGAGGCTGCCTTGTGCGTTACCATACGGAACCCCAGTAACAAGTAGCTAGGGATAACACATTGAGGGAGAAGCTCACCTATGCATGTGTTGTAAAGGTTGACCAAGGACCGCCGACATTAAGTCTGTAGAACCTAGTAAAGGTATGGGGAGTAGCCCACACCGCTGCAAATGTCCTAGACAGATGCCCCCTGGAATAAAGCCCACACTGCTGCCCATAGTGCACGTAGGTCCTGGTTGATCTGACAGTGACGCCTCTAATTTTGTGTGGGATGTGTTTGCTCCTGGCTTGCTGGTTGACTGTGTGTTTTGTTTCTGTTCTTGTTTGCAGTCCAGAGGCCTGTGATCCACCCCCTATCCAGCCCCAGCAACATGTTCTGTGTGACCAGCCTGGATCCAGACACCCTGCCCTCCGTCGCCACGATTCTAATGGACGTCATGTTCTACTCCTCCGGGTGAGCAAGTGCTGTAAACAGATCATATCATATGAATCGGGTGCGGGGTAAATGAGTTATTTAAGGCATGGGTTCCAAACTGTGGGCCACGAAACAGTCCTTGGTGGTCCGCCAGCGCAACTGCATTCTCCAGTCTATATGTACATTGACAAGTGCTTAAATAAATAACTCCACTTGACTCGTGTAATCTAAGTAAAAGTTAAATAAATGTAAGGTTGAGCTGTATATGTTGAACACACCATAGAAAAAAACTGTTTAAAAAAACAAGCTGCAATATGTCAAGTTTAATTCTCGCGAGTACGGTGCGTTCAACTGCAAGGTAACCTAGCAATGTACACATAGTCCACACCATTTATTATTATTATTATTATTATTATTATTATTATTATTATTATTATTTATTTCTTAGCAGACGCCCTTATCCAGGGCGACTTACAATCGTAAGCAAATACATTTCAAGTGTTACAATACAAGTAATACAATAAGAGCAAGAAATACAATAACTTTTGTTCAAGTGTGACAACTGTAAAAAACTGCAGGTGGTAATTCAAGCAGACATGGATAGATTTGTTATACGAAAAGCAGAAGGAATCACTGGTGGAGAAGATCATGAAAGTCCTGGACCATCGCTACCAGTACACGAAATAAAAAAAAGAATAGTGGGAAGAAATTACGATGACAGCTACTTAAAGCTTGGATTTTTCTTTTCCGGGTCGGATGAGTACCTGTTGCCTCAGTGTGTTATGTGCTGCGAAACATTAGCGAATGAGTGTCTGAAGCCATCAAAACTTGAGCGTCACCTGAAGTAAAAACATTGCTGGAGGTTTCTGTGAGGAAAAAAAATGAACTGAGTACTGGAGAAAACCACAACACAAATAGAAAAGTGCTTAAAAGCATCCTACTTGGTTGCAATGAGAAGTGTAAAAAAAACACTATTGGAGAGGATTTGATTTTGTCTTCCGTGCAAGATATGTGTCGAGAGGTCCTAGGCGAAGAAGCTGGAAGAAAAATAGGAAGCATACCTCTCTCTAATAACACAGTTTGCCAGCGCATCAGTGAAATGAGCATACATGTGAAAGATCAGCTCATCGAAATGATTTGTTATGCCGGTTCATTTGCATTGCTGCTCCACGAAAGCACCGATTTTGCAAACTTAGCACAGCTTGTGATTTACGTGAGGTCTATGCTCAAAACCAAACTGACAGAAGCACTTTTATTCTGCCAAGAGTTACCAACCTGAACAACTGGTGCTGAGATCTTTCAGTTATTGAATGATTTCATTACGTCAAACTGGACTGGAAGAAATGAGTTGGGATATGTACCGATGGAGTGGCTGCTATGACGGGTAAGTTGTGTCTCTCTAGTGTGAGAAGTCCCCCCCGAATGTCACTGCTACCCACTGTATGCTGCATAGACAGGCACTGGCATGGAAAGAAATGAACGCAGAGCTGCATGATGCGCTGGGTTCGGTTGTTACGATTGTTAATTTGGTAAAGGCAAATCCTCTCAACACTTGTCTGTTCAGTGCTTTATGTGCTGAAATAGGGGCTGGCCATGAGCATGTTTTGCTTCATTCTGAAGTAAGATGGCTTTCCAAAGGAAAGAGGTGAACTTAAAGAATTAGTGCAGCAACGTGGCTCCCCGCTGGCAGAACATTTTATGGATTCACTGTTCCTTTCCTGTCTGGCTTACCTGGCTGACATTTTACTGAAGTCAACAAACTAAATTCATCACTTCAGGGACATGGTGGACATTTGCTTGTACAAGAAGACACAATCAGAGCTTTCAAAAGAAAAATCAGCATTTCGTCTCCTTCGGCTCCACTCTGAGCGGTGGGATATGTGACAGAGAGCGAATGAATCCGAGTCAACAGTCTCCCTCCTGACCTGTGAGGGCGCTGTGTAACAGGAACAGAGTGCCCCGGACTGTCTGGTTTGAAAGTTCATTCCCAGGTCAGTCGGAAGTCGGCCATCCAAAAAGGGGGCGAAGCCACAATACTAGAAGTCAGCGCCTTACTGCGGTAGGCGATGTGTCAGTCATGGATTGGAGGAGATGTGATTGCACTCGCTACCAAAGGGGGCGTGACTGAAGGTGTGTCAGGGTGTGTGGCCGAGCGATCTGTTCCTTTGTTATGGTTACGGAATGACCATGAGTGAAACGAAACCGTGAGTGTTAAGTGTTGTCATTGTAGACGGCTAAATATCCGGGAGCTGTCGCTATTCAGCCAGCATCAAACCCGGACTGCACTGCACCACTGTTAGAACTATTTCACGTATTCACAACACCGCTGCCCCCGGAGCACTCGCTGTTGGACTGGTGATCGTGTAGGTGTTTTAAAGTGTGTGTTTATTGTTATTATCATTTTGAGACTGAACCCCGTGGTTTTACTGAATATACACATTGTTGTTATTATTTAAAAGCCCTTAATAAAGCTTTTTTTCTAAGCACTTTGCCACAGCATGTTAGAATCACAATGAATCATTTTCCTCAGGAAGTGTTAGTGGGCCTTAGTGCGTATTGCAGCTGCTTAGGTGGGCCTCAGGGGGAACCCCTGATTTAAGGGATACTAGCATTGTTGTGGCATGATACAGGGTAATAATTGAATTCCCAAGTAAATTATTAACAAGGAAAGCACCACAGCAATGCCATTATTGCTATATCACTACAACTTTAAGTTGTTTATTTATTTATTTCTGTTGGTTCACTAAAAGGGCTCAAGCATCCGTGGGAAGCATTTTTTTTTTACGTCTCATCCGAAGGATGGAGCACAAGGAGGTTAAGTGACTTGCTCAGGGTCACACACAGTGAGTCAGTGGCTGAGCTGGGATTGCACTAGGAACCTCCTGGTAGCAAGCAATAATAATATTATTATTATTATTATTATTATTATTATTATTAATAATAATAATAATAATAATAATAATAATAATAATAATAATAATAATAATAATAATAATAATAATAATAGCATAGAACAAAGAAGAACTATGGGGGGGGGGGCATTGAAGCCTTTCAAATCTTAAAAGTTGACAAACCTGAACTAATATTTTAAGCATAGAAACCAGAACCACAGGATGCAGCTGGCAATTAAGTGGACTTAGGACAAAGGGTTGGAGACACTAATTCACACAGGGTATGGAATGGGTGACCTAATCATGTTGTTGGTGCTGAATTATTGGGATCCTTTAAGACCCCATCTTGACAAAGGTTTGAGATCAATCAACTACTAGGAACCAAGCATAGATGGACCAAGTGGCCTCCCCTCGTTCCGTGTGTGTGTGTGTGTGAGAGTGTATGTCTGTGTTTCAGGGTGAAGGAGTCTGCAGCACCCAGTGACGATTTGGAGTACATCAGGTTCTTCTCCTTCTCTCTGATTGAAGGCTACGTCTCCTTGGTGATGGATGAGGAGACACAGAAGAGGTAGGTGATTAGGAGAGAAACATGACACTGGGCAGCCTGTTATAAAAAATAACTCCCTATCTACTGGTAGACTCTATTCCCAAAGTGGAGTTATTTATGTTTTGTATTGATGATGCTCTTCCAAGGTAAACTCCAGACTGATAGAGCCTCCTGGGTAGGTGACTGTCTGAACTAGGGGAGTGTGGCGTAGTGGTGGGCAGTCAAGGCTAACCCTAACCCCAAACACAGAACTGCAGTTTAAAGAGCCTTGGCACACAAAATACTTCAAAACTGGAACAAACAAAACGTTTAAACAAAAACCCTACAAACTCTTCAAAACAAACAAAATATAACACCCAAGCTTCTTTTTTTTTTCTCTCTCTCTCTCTCTCTCTCTCTCTCTCCTTCACTGACACATCTCTGACACACTCTTACCAAATACTCCTTTGTTCCCTTTTTATACCATGAGGCCAGGGGCTTAATTGATTCCATCATCCAATCACTGGCCTCATTCCACTTTTCCATTCAAACTTCAATCACTCGATTAATCCAACAATTAAACAATCAAACAATTAAACAATGTCCTGTTGCTGTGCAAGGGTGGGCATCTTGTTTCCAGCTTCCTTCACCAAACTCACACAGCCGTGTGCAGAGCCTCTGCTCTGTCACAGGGAGTTTCCACACTTAAAAGGTAGAATGTAATGATGGGTTATTCTCTGACCCACGTGACATTCATGTTGTTTGGTTGGAGACACCTCTTGACACAGAGAGTGGTGAAGGTATGGAATGGGTTATCTAGTTAAGTTGTTGATGCTTGTCACAAAGACGGCCGGAGTCGGTGGCGTCAGACCAGAAGCAGGAAATAAACAGACAGAGAGGTGTGGTTTGGTGGAGCTGAGCGAATGGTTTCGCTCAGCATTTAATAAACAGCACAGAAAATAAAAGGTTTTAACACAAAACACGGGACACGGCACTATACGCCAAAATAAAAAGACAAACAAAACGTACTACACTTAAACAGACAGACGAACAAACACGGTGAGTGAAAACACTTCTAATTACTTTACTTTGTTTTATTTTCTCCTTCTCTCTCTCCCGTTCTCCACTCACCGAACACCCAACCCTGAGTGAAAGAAATGTGCATCTATATATACTGTTGTGCTGGGATTCAATTACTAATTAATTATTCACTTGAATCCCAGCACGTGAATTAATTCTGTGCAAACCCCGTGCTCATATATTACATTTAACCAGCACGTGAAGTGATTTGTGCCCTCCTCGTGCCTAAATACAAATCTACATTTTTAAATACACGTGAAACACAGACCCGTTTATATCCCGTGTACCAATGACTATACACCAACATTAACACACGCAACATACAACACATAACACACAAAATACACACAGGGGCGGGCACTTCGTCACAATGCTGAATCACTGGGGTCCTTTAAGACTCAAATTGACAAAGTTCTGACATTAATAAGCTGACATTAATGCCCTTTGTTGAGCTTAAACTTAAGGTAAATTTCAGTGACATATCTTTTATGTTATTTTGTTTCCAATTCTTGTCTCTGTTTTAAGGTTGTTTTTTCCTGCTTTTTCAGTCTGGGTATCTCCCATATGCCTATACTGAAAAAGCAGGAAAGAATCAGAACAGATTTTGAGGGAAAGCTCCCCCAACTCCCCAACCTTTCTGAAGGGCTTAAGTATGTAATCTAACAGGGATGGTGTTCAGATCCAGCAGAGTTAGCTGCGTAGATCCTGATTCTATATCCGGCAGCAGTGTGTTCATATCTCATGACTGCATGCTGTCTCCCTCAGGTTCCCCCTTAACGTGCTCTTCACCAGCGCCTCCGGAGAGCTCTGGAAGATGGTGAGGATCGGAGGGCAGCCGCTGGGCTTCGGTGAGTGAGAGCGAGGCTGTGTATGTCTATAAACTTGCCCACAAATTTCCAATGCTTAATGGAATTGGTGCTAACAAAATAGTAACATCAACTCCATATTTAGGTGTCAAATGTTTTTAAAGAAACAAATGTTAACATTTCTTTTCATTTTAAAACATTGTGAAATATAATGTACTTCCTGGGTCACCTCAGCAGTGTCTTCTGGGCCATGTTATTGGCTGAAAGCAAACCAGTCAATGGGGAAGCAGCTGATTGTTTATTGATAGGAAAGAAGCCATTGAAGGGTAGAATTTCACCCTCTAGAATGACCAAGCAAGTGCAACATTAACTGAAAGCATGGCTTGCAAACAGAGGTTTGTAGTACCAGATATCATATTTTAAAATTACAGTAGTGTTTCTTTCTTTCAATAGTGGACACGTGAGACCTATATAAAAATGGAAGTGCACAACAGAGAGGAGTTATGGGATTATTTTGTGAGCTACACTCGCTGTCATTTTGTAACAGCGTATGTTTTTTTCTCATGAGCCTGCCCACTGCATTCAGGTTTTAAATTATCCAAACAGTACGAGAGACCAGCAACCCAAAAATCTTCAAATCTCATGCCATATATCAGTCCAATCATGGGCCAAGATTCCTCTTATATTGATGATGCACGAGCCTTTCTTTCCATAATATATTCTATCGGAATAGGCTGGACCAAAAAATACCAGAAGCACAACATAGCTTACTGTAGTTCACCAAATGCTTCTTCAATGAAGAATAAGACTATGTTATGGTTGAATACATACTCTCCCTAACTCATTTCATTAACAAATGAGTCAGGAAATGATCATTTAATCTTATTATGCATCACAGTAAAACTACCCCATGAGGACCATCATATGTACTGTGATATTATATTGTAGCCTGTATAATACGTATTGTATCCTGACTATTGTATCGCTACACTCCTAATTCTTCATTGAAAGGCTGTTTTGTTTTGTTTTGTGGAAAAAGCAGTGTGTGATTGTCTCTCAGATGAGTGTGGGATCGTGTGTGATTGTCTGTCTCTCTCTCAGATGAGTGTGGGATCGTGTGTGATTGTCTACCTCTCTGTCTCTCTCTCAGATGAGTGTGGGATCGTGTGTGATTGTCTGTCTCTCTCAGATGAGTGTGGGATCGTGTGTGATTGTCTACCTCTCTGTCTCTCTCTCAGATGAGTGTGGGATCGTGTTTGATTGTCTACCTCTCTGTCTCTCTCTCAGATGAGTGTGGGATCGTGTGTGATTGTCTGTCTCTCTCTCAGATGAGTGTGGGATCGTGTGTGATTGTCTACCTCTCTGTCTCTCTCTCAGATGAGTGTGGGATCGTGTGTGATTGTCTGTCTCTCTCTCAGATGAGTGTGGGATGGTGTGTGATTCTCTACCTCTCTGTCTTTCTCTCAGATGAGTGTGGGATCGAGTGTGATTGTCTGTCTCTCTCTCAGATGAGTGTGGGATCGTGTGTGATTGTCTGTCTCTCTCTCAGATGAGTATGGGATCGTGTGTGATTGTCTACCTCTCTGTCTCTCTCTCAGATGAGTGTGGGATCGTGTGTGATTGTCTACCTCTCTGTCTCTCTCTCAGATGAGTGTGAGATCGTGTGTGATTGTCTGTCTCTCTCTCAGATGAGTGTGGGATCGTGTGTGATTCTCTACCTCTCTGTCTTTCTCTCAATGAGTGTGGGATCGTGTGTGATTGTCTGTCTCTCTCTCAGATGAGTGTGGGATCGTGTGTGATTCTCTACCTCTCTGTCTTTCTCTCAGATGAGTGTGGGATCGTGTGTGATTGTCTGTCTCTCTCTCAGATGAGTGTGGGATCGTGTGTGATTCTCTACCTCTCTGTCTTTCTCTCAGATGAGTGTGGGATCGAGTGTGATTATCTGTCTCTCTCTCAGATGAGTGTGGGATCGTGTGTGATTGTCTGTCTCTCTCTCAGATGAGTGTGGGATCGTGTGTGATTGTCTACCTCTCTGTCTCTCTCTCAGATGAGTGTGAGATCGTGTGTGATTGTCTGTCTCTCTCTCAGATGAGTGTGGGATCGTGTGTGATTCTCTACCTCTCTGTCTTTCTCTCAATGAGTGTGGGATCGAGTGTGATTGTCTGTCTCTCTCTCAGATGAGTGTGGGATCGTGTGTGATTGTCTACCTCTCAAATGAGTGTGGGATCGTGTGGGATTGTCTGCCTCTCTGTCTCTCTCAGATGAGTGTAGGATCGTGTGTGATTGTCTGCCTCTCTGTCTCTCTCTCAGATGAGTGTGGGATCGTGTGTGATTGTCTGTCTCTCTCTCAGATGAGTGTGGGATCGTGTGTGATTGTCTCTCTCTCAGATGAGTGTGGGATCGTGTGTGATTGTCTGCCTCTCTGTCTCTCTCTCAGATGAGTGTGGGATCGTGTGTGATTGTCTGTCTCTCTCTCAGATGAGTGTGGGATCGTGTGTGATTGTCTACCTCTCAGATGAGTGTGGGATCGTGTGTGATTGTCTGCCTCTCTGTCTCTCTCTCAGATGAGTGGGATCGTGTGTGATTGTCTGTCTCTCTCAGATGAGTGTGGGATCGTGTGTGATTGTCTGTCTGTCTCTCTCTCAGATGAGTGTGGGATCGTGTGTGATTGTCTACCTCTCTGTCTCTCTCTCAGATGAGTGTGGGATCGTGTGTGATTGTCTGCCTCTCTCTCAGATGAGTGTGGGATCGTGTGTGATTGTCTGCCTCTCTGTCTCTCTCTCAGATGAGTGGGATCGTGTGTGATTGTCTGTCTCTCTCAGATGAGTGTGGGATCGTGTGTGATTGTCTACCTCTGTCTCTCTCTCAGATGAGTGTGGGATCGTGTGTGATTGTCTGTCTGTCTCTCTCTCAGATGAGTGTGGGATCGTGTGTGATTGTCTACCTCTCTGTCTCTCTCTCAGATGAGTGTGGGATCGTGTGTGATTCTCTACCTCTCTGTCTTTCTCTCAGATGAGTGTGGGATCGAGTGTGATTGTCTGTCTCTCTCTCAGATGAGTGTAGGATCGTGTGTGATTGTCTGTCTGTCTGTCTCTCTCTCAGATGAGTGTGGGATCGTGTGTGATTGTCTACCTCTCTGTCTCTCTCTCAGATGAGTGTGGGATCGTGTGTGATTGTCTACCTCTCAGATGAGTGTGGGATCGTGTGTGATTGTCTGCCTCTCTGTCTCTCTCAGATGAGTGTAGGATCGTGTGTGATTGTCTGCCTCTCTGTCTCTCTCTCAGATGAGTGTGGGATCGTGTGTGATTGTCTGTCTCTCTGTCTTTCTCTCAATGAGTGTGGGATCGTGTGTGATTGTCTGTCTCTCTCTCAGATGAGTGTGGGATCGTGTGTGATTCTCTACCTCTCTGTCTTTCTCTCAGATGAGTGTGGGATCGTGTGTGATTGTCTGTCTCTCTCTCAGATGAGTGTGGGATCGTGTGTGATTCTCTACCTCTCTGTCTTTCTCTCAGATGAGTGTGGGATCGAGTGTGATTGTCTGTCTCTCTCTCAGATGAGTGTGGGATCGTGTGTGATTGTCTGTCTCTCTCTCAGATGAGTGTGGGATCGTGTGTGATTGTCTACCTCTCTGTCTCTCTCTCAGATGAGTGTGAGATCGTGTGTGAATGTCTGTCTCTCTCTCAGATGAGTGTGGGATCGTGTGTGATTCTCTACCTCTCTGTCTTTCTCTCAATGAGTGTGGGATCGAGTGTGATTGTCTGTCTCTCTCTCAGATGAGTGTGGGATCGTGTGTGATTGTCTACCTCTCAAATGAGTGTGGGATCGTGTGTGATTGTCTGTCTCTCTCAGATGAGTGTGGGATCGTGTGTGATTGTCTACCTCTGTCTCTCTCTCAGATGAGTGTGGGATCGTGTGTGATTGTCTGCCTCTCTGTCTCTCTCTCAGATGAGTGGGATCGTGTGTGATTGTCTGTCTCTCTCAGATGAGTGTGGGATCGTGTGTGATTGTCTACCTCTGTCTCTCTCTCAGATGAGTGTGGGATCGTGTGTGATTGTCTGCCTCTCTGTCTCTCTCTCAGATGAGTGTGGGATCGTGTGTGATTGTCTGTCTCTCTCTCAGATGAGTGTGGGATCGTGTGTGATTGTCTCTCTCTCAGATGAGTGTGGGATCGTGTGTGATTGTCTGCCTCTCTGTCTCTCTCTCAGATGAGTGTGGGATCGTGTGTGATTGTCTGTCTCTCTCTCAGATGAGTGTGGGATCGTGTGTGATTGTCTACCTCTCAGATGAGTGTGGGATCGTGTGTGATTGTCTGCCTCTCTGTCTCTCTCTCAGATGAGTGGGATCGTGTGTGATTGTCTGTCTCTCTCAGATGAGTGTGGGATCGTGTGTGATTGTCTACCTCTGTCTCTCTCTCAGATGAGTGTGGGATCGTGTGTGATTGTCTACCTCTCTGTCTCTCTCTCAGATGAGTGTGGGATCGTGTGTGATTCTCTACCTCTCTGTCTTTCTCTCAGATGAGTGTGGGATCGAGTGTGATTGTCTGTCTCTCTCTCAGATGAGTGTAGGATCGTGTGTGATTGTCTGTCTGTCTGTCTCTCTCTCAGATGAGTGTGGGATCGTGTGTGATTGTCTACCTCTCTGTCTCTCTCTCAGATGAGTGTGGGATCGTGTGTGATTGTCTACCTCTCAGATGAGTGTGGGATCGTGTGTGATTGTCTGCCTCTCTGTCTCTCTCAGATGAGTGTAGGATCGTGTGTGATTGTCTGCCTCTCTGTCTCTCTCTCAGATGAGTGTGGGATCGTGTGTGATTGTCTGTCTCTCTGTCTTTCTCTCAATGAGTGTGGGATCGTGTGTGATTGTCTGTCTCTCTCTCAGATGAGTGTGGGATCGTGTGTGATTCTCTACCTCTCTGTCTTTCTCTCAGATGAGTGTGGGATCGTGTGTGATTGTCTGTCTCTCTCTCAGATGAGTGTGGGATCATGTGTGATTCTCTACCTCTCTGTCTTTCTCTCAGATGAGTGTGGGATCGAGTGTGATTGTCTGTCTCTCTCTCAGATGAGTGTGGGATCGTGTGTGATTGTCTGTCTCTCTCTCAGATGAGTGTGGGATCGTGTGTGATTGTCTACCTCTCTGTCTCTCTCTCAGATGAGTGTGAGATCGTGTGTGATTGTCTGTCTCTCTCTCAGATGAGTGTGGGATCGTGTGTGATTCTCTACCTCTCTGTCTTTCTCTCAATGAGTGTGGGATCGAGTGTGATTGTCTGTCTCTCTCTCAGATGAGTGTGGGATCGTGTGGGATTGTCTGCCTCTCTGTCTCTCTCAGATGAGTGTAGGATCGTGTGTGATTGTCTGCCTCTCTGTCTCTCTCTCAGATGAGTGTGGGATCGTGTGTGATTGTCTGTCTCTCTCTCAGATGAGTGTGGGATCGTGTGTGATTGTCTGTCTCTCTCTCAGATGAGTGTGGGATCGTGTGTGATTGTCTGCCTCTCTGTCTCTCTCTCAGATGAGTGTGGGATCGTGTGTGATTGTCTGTCTCTCTCTCAGATGAGTGTGGGATCGTGTGTGATTGTCTACCTCTCAGATGAGTGTGGGATCGTGTGTGATTGTCTGCCTCACTGTCTCTCTCTCAGATGAGTGGGATCGTGTGTGATTGTCTGTCTCTCTCAGATGAGTGTGGGATCGTGTGTGATTGTCTACCTCTGTCTCTCTCTCAGATGAGTGTGGGATCGTGTGTGATTGTCTGTCTGTCTCTCTCTCAGATGAGTGTGGGATCGTGTGTGATTGTCTACCTCTCTGTCTCTCTCTCAGATGAGTGTGGGATCGTGTGTGATTCTCTACCTCTCTGTCTTTCTCTCAGATGAGTGTGGGATCGAGTGTGATTGTCTGTCTCTCTCTCAGATGAGTGTAGGATCGTGTGTGATTGTCTGTCTGTCTGTCTCTCTCTCAGATGAGTGTGGGATCGTGTGTGATTGTCTACCTCTCTGTCTCTCTCTCAGATGAGTGTGGGATCGTGTGTGATTGTCTACCTCTCAGATGAGTGTGGGATCGTGTGTGATTGTCTGCCTCTCTGTCTCTCTCAGATGAGTGTAGGATCGTGTGTGATTGTCTGCCTCTCTGTCTCTCTCTCAGATGAGTGTGGGATCGTGTGTGATTGTCTGTCTCTCTCTCAGATGAGTGTGGGATCGTGTGTGATTGTCTGTCTCTCTCTCAGATGAGTGTGGGATCGTGTGTGATTCTCTGCCTCTCTGTCTCTCTCTCAGATGAGTGTGGGATCGTGTGTGATTGTCTGTCTCTCTCTCAGATGAGTGTGGGATCGTGTGTGATTGTCTACCTCTCAGATGAGTGTGGGATCGTGTGTGATTGTCTGCCTCTCTGTCTCTCTCTCAGATGAGTGTGGGATCGTGTGTGATTGTCTACCTCTCAGATGAGTGTGGGATCGTGTGTGATTGTCTGTCTGTCTGTCTCTCTCTCAGATGAGTGTGGGATCGTGTGATTGTCTGTCTCTCAGATGAGTGTGGGATCGTGTGTGATTGTCTCTCTCTCAGATGAGTGTGGGATCGTGTGTGATTGTCTACCTCTCAGATGAGTGTGGGATCGTGTGTGATTGTCTACCTCTCTGTCTCTCAGATGAGTGTGGGATCGTGTGTGATTGTCTACCTCTCTGTCTCTCTCTCAGATGAGTGTGGGATCATGTGTGATTGTCTACCTCTGTCTCTCAGATGAGTGTGGGATCGTGTGTGATTGTCTGCCTGTCAGATGAGTGTGGGATAGTGTGTGATTGTCTGCCTCTCAGATGAGTGTGGGATCATGTGTGATTGTCTGCCTCTCTGTCTCTCTCTCAGATGAGTGTGGGATCGTGTGTGATTGTCTACCTCTCTGTCTCTCTCTCAGATGAGTGTGGGATCGTGTGTGATTGTCTGTCTGTCTGTCTCTCTCTCAGATGAGTGTGGGATCGTGTGATTGTCTGTCTCTCAGATGAGTGTGGGATCGTGTGTGATTGTCTCTCTCTCAGATGAGTGTGGGATCGTGTGTGATTGTCTAACTCTCAGATGAGTGTGGGATCGTGTGTGATTGTCTGTCTCTCTCTCAGATGAGTGGGATCGTGTGTGATTGTCTGTCTCTCTCAGATGAGTGTGGGATCGTGTGTGATTGTCTACCTCTCTCTCTCTCTCTCAGATGAGTGTGGGATCGAGTGTGATTGTCTGTCTCTCTCTCAGATGAGTGTGGGATCGTGTGTGATTGTCTACCTCTCTGTCTCTCTCTCAGATGAGTGTGGGATCGTGTGTGATTGTCTGTCTCTCTCTCAGTTGAGTGTGGGATCCTGTGTGATTGTCTACCTCTCTGTCTCTCTCTCAGATGAGTGTGGGATCGTGTGTGATTGTCTACCTCTCTGTCTCTCTCTCAGATGAGTGTGGGATCGTGTGTGATTGTCTGTCTCTCTCTCTCAGATGAGTGTGGGATCGTGTGTGATTGTCTACCTCTCTGTCTCTCTCTCAGATGAGTGTGGGATCGAGTGTGATTGTCTGTCTATCTCTCAGATGAGTGTAGGATCGTGTGTGATTGTCTGCCTCTCTGTCTCTCTCAGATGAGTGTAGGATCGTGTGTGATTGTCTGCCTCTCTCTCAGATGAGTGTGGGATCGTGTGTGATTGTCTACCTCTCTGTCTCTCTCTCAGATGAGTGTAGGATCGTGTGTGATTGTCTGCCTCTCTGTCTCTCTCTCAGATGAGTGTGGGATCGTGTGTGATTGTCTCTCTCTCAGATGAGTGTGGGATCGTGTGTGATTGTCTACCTCTCAGATGAGTGTGGGATCGTGTGTGATTGTCTGTCTCTCTCAGATGAGTGTGGGATCATGTGTGATTGTCTACCTCTCTGTCTCTCTCTCAGATGAGTGTGGGATCGTGTGTGATTGTCTGTCTCTCTCTCAGATGAGTGTGGGATCGTGTGTGATTGTCTCTCTCTCAGATGAGTGTGGGATCGTGTGTGATTGTCTGCCTCTCTGTCTCTCTCTCAGATGAGTGTGGGATCGTGTGTGATTGTCTGTCTCTCTCTCAGATGAGTGTGGGATCGTGTGTGATTGTCTACCTCTCAGATGAGTGTGGGATCGTGTGTGATTGTCTGCCTCTCTGTCTCTCTCTCAGATGAGTGGGATCGTGTGTGATTGTCTGTCTCTCTCAGATGAGTGTGGGATCGTGTGTGATTGTCTGTCTGTCTCTCTCTCAGATGAGTGTGGGATCGTGTGTGATTGTCTGTCTCTCTCAGATGAGTGTGGGATCGTGTGTGATTGTCTACCTCTCTGTCTCTCTCTCAGATGAGTGTGGGATCGTGTGTGATTGTCTACCTCTCTGTCTCTCTCTCAGATGAGTGTGGGATCGTGTGTGATTGTCTGTCTCTCTCTCAGATGAGTGTGGGATCGTGTGTGATTGTCTACCTCTCTGTCTCTCTCTGATGAGTGTGGGATCGTGTGTGATTGTCTACCTCTGTCTCTCAGATGAGTGTGGGATCGTGTGTGATTGTCTACCTCTCTGTCTCTCTCTCAGATGAGTGGGATCGTGTGTGATTGTCTGTCTCTCTCAGATGAGTGTGGGATTGTGTGTGATTCTCTACCTCTCTGTCTCTCTCTCAGATGAGTGTGGGATCGAGTGTGATTGTCTGTCTCTCTCTCAGATGAGTGTGGGATCATGTGTGATTGTCTACCTCTCTGTCTCTCTCTCAGATGAGTGTGTGATCGTGTGTGATTGTCTACCTCTCAGATGAGTGTGGGATCGTGTGTGATTGTCTGCCTCTGTCTCTCTCAGATGAGTGTGGGATCGTGTGTGATTGTCTGTCTCTCAGATGAGTGTGGGATCGTGTGTGATTGTCTGCCTCTCTGTCTCTCTCTCAGATGAGTGTGGGATCGTGTGTGATTGTCTACCTCTCTGTCTCTCTCTCAGATGAGTGTGGGATCGTGTGTGATTGTCTACCTCTCTGTCTCTCTCTCAGATGAGTGTGGGATCGTGTGTGATTGTCTACCTCTCTGTCTCTCTCTCAGATGAGTGTGGGATCGTGTGTGATTGTCTGTCTCTCTCTCAGATGAGTGTGGGATCGTGTGTGATTGTCTACCTCTCTGTCTCTCTCTCAGATGAGCGTGGGATCGTGTGTGATTGTCTACCTCTCTGTCTCTCAGATGAGTGTGGGATCGTGTGTGATTGTCTACCTCTCTGTCTCTCTCTCAGATGAGTGTGGGATCATGTGTGATTGTCTACCTCTGTCTCTCAGATGAGTGTGGGATCGTGTGTGATTGTCTGCCTGTCAGATGAGTGTGGGATAGTGTGTGATTGTCTGCCTCTCAGATGAGTGTGGGATCATGTGTGATTGTCTGCCTCTCTGTCTCTCTCTCAGATGAGTGTGGGATCGTGTGTGATTGTCTACCTCTCTGTCTCTCTCTCAGATGAGTGTGGGATCGTGTGTGATTGTCTGCCTGTCAGATGAGTGTGGGATAGTGTGTGATTGTCTGCCTCTCAGATGAGTGTGGGATCATGTGTGATTGTCTGCCTCTCTGTCTCTCTCTCAGATGAGTGTGGGATCGTGTGTGATTGTCTACCTCTCTGTCTCTCTCTCAGATGAGTGTGGGATAGTGTGTGATTGTCTGCCTCTCAGATGAGTGTGGGATCATGTGTGATTGTCTGCCTCTCTGTCTCTCTCTCAGATGAGTGTGGGATCGTGGCTCAGATATCTGAATCCCTGGCTGCTGCTGACATTCCTGCCTACTACATCAGCACCTTCAAATTCGACCATGCTCTTGTGAGTGTTACATCCAAATACCACCAGTTTGAGTCTTCCTGTTGCAGCTGCCTCACATTGTGTTTTCTTTTTCAACCTTCCCCACAGACCTACAAGAGGTTTTAACACAGGATCAGCTGAATATTTATATCATAAGAATATAAGAAAAGGCCCTTCGTCCCACCAGTACTTATCCTACTTAAAGTGTTGTCAAAACATATTAAAAATTAAAGTTGGTACTTAAGGTGTTACAAAAAACTCATTACGTTACCTTTGCTGTGAACCGTGTTGTTAGTATCAAGAGTTATATTGCTGACCCTTTTAAAATTATATGTCGTGGATCATAAACCAACTGGGCAATACATGTATCCAAGGTGTCCTCCGCTCACCGTGCACCAGCGACCCCTGTACGCTGCCCAGAGCTGCATTGTCCTCCGACAGCGTGAAAAAAAGCGGTCGGCTGACGGTACACGCTTCGGAGGACAGCGTGTGTTCGTCTTCACCGCTTTGGGGTCAGCGCAGGGGTGGTAGCGGTGAGCTGAGCTTAAAATACAATTGGATATGTCAAACTGGGAGAAAAGTGGGGTGAAATTAATTGCGGACTACTATATTTTTATAAAAACAAACAAAAAAAAAAAGAAACTAGGACCAGAGGTAGATTTAGGACAGAAGGAAGGAGACACTTCTTTACAGAGTGGTGAGGGTATGGAATGGGTTACCTAGTCCTGTTGTTAAGGCAGAAGAACATGGATCCTTTAAGACCCCAACTGGAAGTTTTGATGTCAATCAGCTTCTAGGAACCAGGTGAGCTTACGTGGACCGAATTACCTCTCGTTCTAAACTTTTATGTTCTTAAATGAACCTGCTTGCAGAGGGAGGTGAGAATAACCATTGGAACAGCACAGTGGTGTTCAGAATGCGGTTTGTTGCCATTAGCAGACTGTAACTCCCAAGCCTCTCAATATGTTCTTATTTTTCCTTTGTTAGGTTCCAGAAGAGAACATCCAGAGTGTGATTGGAGCCTTGAGGACCAACAAGGGAGGGGGGCAGTGACGGAAGGGATTGGTATTCGGGGTCCCCCTCTTCCCAAAATACCCCCCACCTCACACAGCCGCAGCTTTGTGTCCAGAGTACTCGAAGTGCCAGGATCGGACAGAGGGCTGCCATCGAGAAAAAACTAAACAGTGGAGTGGAGGAAAGACCCTCTCCTTCTCTTGCCTCCCCTCGCAAGGACTGTGCCAACCCACCACCTTGTTCCAAAGCTAGCATTACTATAGTGTTTTTTTCTCTCTCTGGCCTCGCATAGTTTCCATGGCAAGGAACCAAATTGATTAATTATTCATTCTCCTATTGGGGAATGGAGGTTAGGAAAATAATTATTAGCTGAAAATGCCTTGTTTTGTTTTCTGATGTTTGCTCCCTCCTGGCCTATATATATCGGGGGACAGTACAGAGAAGATAGACAGAGGCTTTAGGCCCGCACTTTCACACAAGGCTGGAAGCCTGCACTACAAAAGACAAAAATAAAATGAGCCACTGACTGAACTGCTAACCACACACAGAACTCAGACTTGTCAAACAGACATTGATTTTGGAGGAATCTAGGATATAGAAAATATAATGGGGCAGATATGCACTGATTTAAAACAAAACTTAGGCCTTGTTCACACTGGACTTGTTATAGTCTGTTTGGATTCGTAGAATCATGATTGCTGGTAATATCTAGAAGTTAACATTCTGAATTTGTTTGGGGGTTAAGCAGTTCATTATATTTTTTCTCTGTGAAGACGTGGCTCCTCACCAGCCACCATTCGAAACCATATCTTGTTGAGCAGAGAGAAAAAAAAACAGAGAATAGGTTACTTATGGTATGGAGTGGAATGGTTGCCAAGCCATGTTGTTGATGCTTAGGTATTGAGATCAATCAGCTGCTAGGAACTAGCATTGAAGGGCCAAATACCCTCCTCTCGTTTGTAAATTATGCTCTTATGTTCTCTTTACACTGGTTTTTAGTAGGTAAATCAGAAATAGTTCTAGGAGAAAACTGGACCAGCTCTTTAATGGTACCAGTTGGGTTTGACCATTTGAAACCAACAAACAAACCTGGTGTGAACAAATCTACACCTTCCCGATAGCACTTCCCTCCACAAAAGTGACAAATATAATTTCTATTAGGAGCGTGCCGATACTGTTTCAGAGTAATCCCATTTTAGATTTTTTTTTTTTGTTAAATGAAACCAAACAAACCTATATGAAAATAAAAATATTTTGCAAAGCCAGCAAATGTAACTGGCATGTCATACCCGCTAGTTTGATCACAGCGGGTTCTATATTAAATCACACTGTCATAATGTTACTGATTGGTACCCCGCTACTGCGTAACCCCTGAAAGGCTTTGTTCCTTGTTGAGTAAATGACACATTGTATTATCTAACAACTTAAAACGAATAACAGAGTATCTGCACAGCCCTGATCTACATGCTCCTCTACCAAGTGTTTCTCTCACCTCTGCAATGTGTTCACCAGCACATTACCAGTCTTATGAAAAACACATATAGAATGCATTCGGAAAAGTAATTGAGAAACAGTGTTGCTGCTAGATTCTGAATGTATGGTTTTAGCTACTTTATAAAACATTGTAAGGGGTTCATTTTGTACACTGCCCTGTCAAACTATATCAAACCAGCTTGTACTATTTGAATTTTTTTAAAGTGTTTAACTAGAGGTGTGAAGAATGATTCAATCCTGAAGGAACCCATGTAATGAAAAACGCATAAACTTGTGCCAAACAAAAATTATAAATAAATTCTGCTTTACTGTTTGCCAGTTAATTACAACTACATATGTTTCCAGAAACTGATTTTTCAGAGTTTGCCACAGAATCATGAACATTTCTGGTTTACATTTATTAGCCATTAAAAGTGTATTGACCGCAGGTTTAAAAACATTACATTTTAATCACATTGTAAACAAGCACAATCAAATGCAAATGCATGTTCCACATAAACTGGCTTAACTACGGTTTAACCCTGAAAAACAAGTCCAAAGAAAGACAGCTTTATGAGCTCACTGGCAACACACTCATTTAAACCACATGTGTCAAATGCTTGTTTGAAAATGGATTTCCTTTAAGCTGAATGGTCAAT
This sequence comes from Acipenser ruthenus, assembly GCF_902713425.1. NCBI lineage: Eukaryota > Metazoa > Chordata > Actinopteri > Acipenseriformes > Acipenseridae > Acipenser > Acipenser ruthenus. Next base: position 9,935,402 of record NC_081212.1, on the reverse strand, counting down.
ACAAGGGCTTTACTTTCTGGTAAAGGACCTTGAAGGTGATTAAACAGTTTCAAATAAATCCACCGGGAAATACAGTATTCAATTGTTTTACCTTTTTTCTGCTTGATGAAAGAAAATCTCCGCACACGCTCTCTAAAGGCTGTCAATGCAGACAGTCTGCTCCCTCGCTGTCCTACACGTTCAAGCGGTCTACAGCTCGGGCCAAAAGTTTTGCATCACCATTTTAGGATTGAGACATAATTAAAAATAATGAAAATAATGTTGATCTTTTATTTTACGATATAATTTTATAGTTTCTTGATTACATGACGTTAAAGTCTATCAGAAGCCATAATAGTAGTACAATATTTCATTTCAGATTTTTCAATTTTATACAGTTTTTCATGAAGTATATGGAAAACTACAAAGCGGTATGTAATTCAGTAGGGTATGTAAGTTTATTCAGGTTTCATGGGATGATGAAGCATGAAGGCTACCAGACCCTGCAATTCTGAGCAAACCACATTATTCATGGAATATTGAGAAAAAAACGTTTATTTATTAGCAACAAAAACTAGTGCTGCATAAACTATTTTCTAATAGCAATAGAACCCACATAAGATGGCATTATTGTCTGGTAAGTCCCTTCTCGTTCTGTTAGTCGCTGTCGCCTTCAGCTCGGGGCTTTTAACAGCACAAGGTGAGCCTTACCACACAGTAAAGCCCTCTTCCTCAGATTCTACTGCTTAAATGTAGCCCCATTGACAGGTCTGACTTACCTCGTAAGGTTTTTACTGTGTTTTCTCTCTCATTAGGAAGCTTACAGCAATAACTAAACAGCACACTAAAGCTTAAAGGTATGAGTCCAGTCCTCTGTGACCTTCACTGTGATTTCTGTTCAAGTCTGTGCTGTTAAAATGGTATTTAGTACGACAGTGAAAGGAAATCAGGACCCTGCTTTTTCTAAGCGCCACCAGCCATTTTTATTTAAATAGAAATTTAGATCATGACATATCAATAGTATGTACAGAATACTATAGAAAAACAATTAGCAATGACATGTTTAAACACAATGTGATCGGTGATTCTACAGATATATACAAAAATGTAAGTGTGCCATGATGTGGATGAATGGACAGACACCCCTATCCCAGGAATCTGACATTCTCAATAACTTAAATAATGTTAATACTACCCAGTGAGGACAAGAAGGGTTGCTGCGTCTCCTATTTCCCTGCTGGGAATGAATTCCCCTGGGCAGGGAATATAGTGAAGGCAGTCGTACACAGTGTATCTGGAGCCCATCACATTGTGATTAAACATTGCATTTCCATCTCTTATTTTGTACTATTCTGTACGTAATGTTTATATATTTAATTTCATTTTCAATCAGAGATTACATCTAGGATACAATAACAAACAGATGAGTCAGAACACACATCAGCACCATCAACTGTGCTCAGACATTTCTCGCCACTTCTTCAGGGTGTACCTTGAGATCCATTTACCCAAAACTTGGCTAAATGTTTAACTGAGCATTTCATACAAGAAGCTATTTCACCGCCTGTGAATGTAGTTCATGCTGGCCTACTTCTTTAGGAACTGATTTCAAAGGTATTGAAGGCTATATCTTGGCCATTAAAGGTTTGATAAACAAGCTTGTAAAACTCTTTTGGAAAGCAGAAGTGTTTGTAAAATCAGAATTTATCAAGGTTTTGCTGTATTTGGAAATCATTTTGGCACTACCAAAAGAAACTTAAATTCAATGCCAAGCATTTCAACATTGAAGACTTAACATCTTAACGCTTGTCACTGTGAATTCATGCAGTTTCTTGCAGTTGATCTCAATTCCGCACTGTTTAATAGGTATGGATGATGAAACATGTTCTGGGATTGAATTCCTGGCTGTCTGTCAGATCAGCAATCAGTAACAGGGCTAGAGCTGAGGGAAGCTGAAGCTCGTCTCCCCTTTCACTGCATGCTGGAGCAGGGTCAGTCGCAAGCATGTACTGGGCACTCAGACCAGGGATTTGACCAGAGCTACCATGTGATCCACTCCACAGGCCACATCCACCACCTCCCCTGGCACTGTCACCTGAAACACACCAGGGGGCGCTCAATCACAACACATTCACAAAATAACAACAAACAGTACAAAATAAGACAGACATTTTTATAGAAATTCACATTAAAACATTTTAACCCAATTATCATGAAAGTAATCACCTTGACTTGCAGCTAATGTATGCTCATTTAAAAATACATGTTGTCCAATAGAAAGGCCTTAACAACTGTCATCACAATTGAATAAGCGTGTATTTAAACACAAAATGTAATGTTTTAACTAGGGGTCAGACACATTCTGAATCTCACTAATCTGATCCTAGAAAGTTTCTTCCTAGATATATGCAAAAATGGAAGTGTGTTAGGCAAACAGAGAGACAGACTTAATCTACCTCTGGACTCGTTTACTTTCAATAACTGTTGCTAAGAAGGTAAATACAGAATTTAAACAGGAAATAAAAGAATACTGTGTGTAAAATCACTACAGAACAGTGGACACATTGTGGAGTTGGGTGTGGAAAGAACGGGTTACCATGCGAAACAGCAGTCCCTGTGTCTTTGTGTTTCAGATCAATGAGCTACTAGGATCCGGTCAAGCTCAGAGTGTGAAACAGTAGTCCCTGTGTCTTTGTGTTTGAGATTTATAATACTGTGTTGTAGGGTGTCACCATTTTACACAGATGACTGTTATTAAATAATAACAGACATATTGGCCCTAAATATCAAGTGTCTTTCTACAGTCCAAACCCTTCTGTTTAACCAGACTCTTATCCCAAAAGCTGTTTCCATCAAAAATTGAAAAACTTTTCTGATGTTTTCCGACAGGTAGAATGGGTACAATTTACATAAAGGTGGTGGAATAACTATTCAGTATTTAAACGAGGAACCTATATGTTTGATGCAAATGACGTCACTTTCAGGAGATACAGAGAAAGAAGAGAAGATGCATTTAATAGAACATTATAATAAATTAAGTACATCAGGACAGAGAAATAAAAAAAAGTAAAGTAGAAAGCTCATTTTAATGTTATTTTGTAAATGTATTCTGTAAAAGTTCCCAGACATATCTGCCACAAATCAAAACATATTCAAATAACAGATTAAAATAAAAAAGTTTTAAAAAGTAGCATATAAGTTACATTAAAACCCACTAAGACAAAAATGCCATTTTATAAAAGTATGTTTTCAGTCTCGACTTAAATATTGCAACTGTCCCAGCTTCCCTGACGAATGAAGGCAGAGCACTCCATAGTTTAGGAGCTCTACAAGAAAAAGCCCTACCTCCTCCCGTGTTCGTTTTATTGGCCCTAGGAATAACCAGCAGCCCAGCTTCCTGTGATCTAAGAGTGCGATTCGGAAGATACGCAGTCAGTAGCTCCTGCAAATTGCTAAGTGCTAATCCATTCAGGGCTTTGTAGGTTAATAGTAAAATCTTAAAATCAATTCTATGTCTGAGGAATGAGTTTATGCAGCTACATTATCCCTTTCATCCTCTAAACTCGCAGCAATCCCTAGCAGCACATTGGGCTCCATCACCATTTGTATAGTCAAAGGGTCACTCCACCCACATCAACCCTTTTGATTTTTGCATGGGGGGTATGTTAGGTACCCACTTTATTTGCATAACATTCCTCATGCTGTCAGAATTGGGATTTTGCAACTGTTCTCATCCTTCCTGGCCATTTTTTATTTTGCTCAGAACACGAAAAGCAGTTGGAAAGTTAAGACACAAAAGCTGTCCCCGACGGTCAGAAAAGTTTGATATTCCAGGCCATTATCTGTGTGCCTGATGCTGAAAGACTAGTGCATGCCTTTGTGTCATCTAGGATTGATTTGCAATGCTCTGTTGCTCTATTTTCTGAGCCGTGCTTTGTCTCACTTGCAGCTCGTTCACAATGCTGCTGCTGGAGTTCTGACTACAACTAAGAAAAGTGAACATGTACAGGTAGTGAACGAAAAATGGAAACACCTGGGTAAATGAGTGACACCAAGTATATTAAAAGCAAGGGCTTCCACACAGGTGTGGCTCATGCGTTAATTAAGCAAATAACATCCCAGCATGCTTAGGGTCATGTATAAAAATGTTGGACAGGCCTGGTTGCCTATAATTATGGCTAGCATGGCTGCAAGAGGAGACCTCAGTGACTTTGAAAGAGGGGTGATTGTTGGGGCGCGTTTGGCAGGAGCTTCAGTGAACAAGACAGCTCAACTTGCTGATGTTTCACGAGCAACGGTGTCTAAAGTGATGTCGGCATGGAACTCTGAGGGAAAGACATCATCAGCAAAGGGCAACAGTGGGCGGAAGCGCCTACTCCAGGATTGTAATATCCACGCATTAATTTGAAGTGCAAGGCAAAACGGCGAGCAACTGCAGATCAATTGACTGCAAATTTCAACCTGGGGCGCGAGCAGCCAGTTTCATCAAAAATGGTCTGCCGAGAACTCTACAGAGCGGGATACCAGTGGCCCAACGCCCTATTAAGTGACTTTAAATTGGTGTTTCCATTTTTTTGTTCACTACCTGTATCCCTTTTTGTTATAAAGCTCTGTAACGATGGAATCATTTACCCATTGTTGTCAGGGAAGCTGGGACTTTACTGTTTTTAAATCTAGATTAAACTAATTTTTATATATTAGCTTTATTAACCTAAGTTTTTAATTTATTTATTTATTTATTTTTAAGGTTTTTATCTTAGTTTTTCAAATTTTACAATTAAACTGTATATTTTAGTTTTTAATTCCAATTTTATTAAATTTTTTAATTAGATTTTTTTCATTGTTTATTTTTACAAACAAGCTTTTTATCTTAGTTTGTTCTAATTTTATAATTAAAACCATCTTTTTTGTCACTTTATTTTAATTGTAAATATTATAATTTTTTTGTATGAAGCACTTTGGGATCTACTGGCACTATAGAAATGTGAATTGTATTACTGTATTGTAATAAGAGAGACCCATCACACAGCGTCGGAGACATTCTTACACAGGGAGTGGGGAGGGTTTGGGGTGGGTTATTTAAAAACTGACTTCAAAGTTCTGGGATCAATCAGATAATGCCTCCTTTTGTTTGTAGCTCTCTTACCCGCCATGGGAAATACTGATCATCAGTCTTGCCAATGCCTAGACATCCTCGGATATTCTTCCCCCACACAAAGAGTTCACCCCCATCTGCAAAACACGTCAACTCAGCTTAGAGATTCTCCAAAAAACACATCACCCTTCATTCCATTGTATTATTTTTCATATTAACATACTACAGTACACATGCATGCTTTCTGTAGGGATTCAAGGAAATGCATGCACATGGATTAGGGAGTGGTTAACATGTAGAAAACAAAGTACTGATTAGAGGAGAAATCGCAAAATGGAGCGAGGTAACCAGTGGAGTACCACAGGGATCAGTAATAGGTCCTCTGCTCTTCCTAATCTACATGAATGATTTAGAGTCTGGTATAGTAAGCAAACTTGTTAAATTTGCAGACAACACAAAAATAGGAGGAGTGGCAAACACTGTTGCAGCAGCAAAGGTCATTCAAAATGATCCAGACAGCATTCAGAACTGGGCAGACACAGCGGCATCTCTAAACATCAGTGTTCGGTACGTTGTTCAGCATTACGAGATGTGAGCGACATTAACAGGTGACATTGTTTAAAGATGGAACTCACATTAAAAAATGAATGCAAAGTAGGACAAAATAAACTTACTCTAAAATTAGCAAAATTGCATAAGTGGGCCTACATATGATACGATACACATGGGAAAAAGAATGTGGCAATAGACCACTTCATTTCTATGAATATACCCTGTAGTCAATGCTTCCTTTTTGGCTGACACTTGTAGGCAAAATTCATCTTAGACTTTTGTCCTTTGTAGGTCACGAGGCGGGAGCAAGGCCACCCGACGTGATGTTTAACATGGAGTTAGTAAGAGATGAAACATATAAAGAGAGGGGTTCTGCCTCTTCAAAGGCCCAACACATAGAAGAGGGGTTCCGTCACTGAGGAGACCCGACAAACAAGACAGGGGTCTCTGTCGGAGACCTGACATACGAAGAGAGGTCATCGTCTCTGAGATGACCCGACATACGAAAAGGCTTGTGAACCAGAAAGTAAGGAATATGGAGTTAGTACATATAAAAACATATAAAGAGAGGGGCTCCGCCTCTTCGAAGGCCCAACACATAGAAGGGGGGTCACCGTCTCTGAGAAGACATGACAAACAGGAGAGGGGTCACCGTCTCTGAAGAGACCAGACAAACAGGAGAGGGGTCACCATCGCTGAAGAGACCCAACAAACAGGAGAGGGGTCACCATCTCTGAGGAGACCCGACAAACAGGAGAGGGGTCACCGTCTCTGAAGAGACCCGACAAACAGGAGAGGGGTCACCATCTCTGAGGAGACCCGACAAACAGGAGAGGGGTCACCGTCGCTGAAGAGACCCGACATACGAAGAGTGGTCCCGCCATTTGGGGGCCTATATATAAATAGTGGCTTCAGAACCTGAACGAGGGGAACAAAAGATCATGCGATGCTGAAAGGTGGGGTTTTGGCCGGAGGTCCCCTCCAACTCATGGAGAACCCTCCTCCTTAGAGGTAAGAAGCGCAGCTTAACAAAGGGTTGGAGAAAGTGGATCACTAACCTCACAAAAGGATGGACCCCCGGCTCCCCACTAAACACTCCTACATGTGTAGACAGACAAAGAACCGCCAATGCATATAGAAAACAAAGAAAAAGAGAAAACATTTAATACAAGAATAAAACATTTAACATGACAAAGGGGTTAGTAAGTTCCTCCCTACTAACGCTGCACAGTGGAAAGGAAAACCCCCCTTTCTTTTTAGGGGGAAATCTTTGGTGGCCCTGGTGGAAAGGTCGTCCCCACTCCAGACATACTAGCAATAGACTGGTGGGCACAGGGTATTTCGATTGGGGAAGAACGAATGTAAGCTCAACTGCTGATGAGGTCCAGCACCCCATATTTTTGATTAGATGCTGGTTATTTTTTGTTCTTGCTGCTGATGTGGCTGCCCCGATTCTGAATGAATGGGGAGTGTAGATTTGCAGGGGAAAGTCCTGCTCTGGAAACCAAGGTGGAGAGATGAGAAGTGAACCAATGCCTTGATACAACAGATCAGCTTGAATTTATGAACAGTGGGTCAGAAGATGACATGGGTTTGCGCTCTGCAATATACTTCTGCATGGAAGCATATGGGCATAGAGGAGAGTTTTTTTTTTTTTTTTTTGAAAACTGAATACATTGGCTTTGCCAAAGCTGATCCATTTTTTAAATGCATAGGAAGAGATTGTAGCTGGAGCCCAATATAAAGAATCCTTTGTTTGAATTAAGTAGTTTGCTGATAGCTGGGTTTAGTTGAAGATCAGCTGATTGAACTGGGGGGGGTCGCTGTTGGAGTTGGCAGGGCTGTAGGAACCAGACGATGAAATCTGGAAATCTGTAAACGAGAAAGAGCATCTGCTGCATTATTACAGATGCCTGGTAGATGGCAAGCTTGTATTAGAAAATTATTAGATATTGAAATCCATATTAGACACCATAATAATTGCATGATAAGAGGAGAACTGGAACAGCCTTTGTTGATAATATGCACTGTAGATATGTTATCGCAGTAAAATAATATTGATTTCTTAGACCAAAGATGACCCCATAGCTGAGACTACTGGGTAAATTTCAAGAAGAGCTGTGGATTTTTGATGCGGCGATAGGCTTTCGATTTACATAGGCCATACACTGTTCAAGAGACCTCCGAATCCCAAAAATGAGGTGTCCGTAAACAAAGCCAGGTGGTGTGGTGTTGAAATATAATCATCATAGAACATAGAAAGACCGTTCCAATGCTGAATAAGAGTGGACCACATTTTAATGTCTTTCCTAGCTTCTGATTAAATATTAATGTAGGAGTCAAAGTTTTTTGCCGACGATGCAAGAGAAAGTAATCGAGATATAAACGTCCGCCCCTGGGGGATAATGCGAATTGCAAAGTTGAAATGACCCAGCAAAGAGAGCAGTGCCCGTTTCCTGATGGTTTTACTGATCTGGAAGTTCTGGATAAGAAAACATGTGATTGAGTTGAGACAAGGGAAGGCTGGTTTTGAACTATTCTGTGTCCACTATGATTCCTACAAATTCCAGAGAATGAAGGGGGCTGATTGTTTTTTCTTCTGAAAGCGGGACACCAACTTCTTAAAATAAACTCTTAAGATTAGTGATCGCTTCTGCTGGCGGATCTGAGGGATGAGAGATCAATAGAAAATCATCAAGTAGGTGGAGCAGAAATTTAACATGGTAGGCGTTAAGAAGTATCCAGCATGACGCTTCTGAGAGAGTAATGAATATCTTCAGGCTGCTGCGGCAGCCGGAAGTTAACGGAGTAGTAAAATAAAACTTTCCTTCCCAGCATATCCCAAACAGGTGGTGAATTTACTTTAAATGCTGTGGGGATGTTCTGCTCTGTGCAGACTGCCTGCTGTCTGGCTGGAGCCGCTGAACAACCGAGCGCAGCTGGGGAGCTTTCTTGGGTGGAAAAACTGGTTAAGCCGAGATGGAATTACAGAGAAGAAAAAGCGATTCTCGATGGCTCCAGAGTGGCGCATACAGTAAAGGCGCTACGCCTGGAGTGCAAGATGCACTCTATAGCCTGGACGTCGTCGGTTCGAGTCCAGGCTATTCCACAGCCGACCGTGGACGGGAGCTCCCAGGGGGCGGCGCACAATTGACCGTGCGTTGCCCGGGGGGAGGGAGGGTTAGATCGGCCAGGGTGTCCTCGGCTCACCGCACACCAGCGACCCCTGTGGTCTGGCCGGGCGCCTGCGTGCTTGCCTGTAAGCTGCCCGAGAGCTGCGTTGTCCGCCGGCGCTGTAGCTCTTGGGTGGCTGCACGGTGAGTCCGCAGTGTGAAAAAAAGCGGTTGGCTGACGGCACACGCTTCGGAGGACAGCGTGTGCTCATCTTCGCCCTCCCGAGTCAGCGCAGGGGTGGTAACGGTGAGCTGAGCTTAAAAAATAATTGGCCATTCTAAATTGGGATAAAATAATAAAAATAATTGGCAACGACTAAATTTATAAAAAAAAAAAAAAAGATTTGATTAATGAAATGAGATGATAAGATAGAAGGGAGCCTAGCTTCCAAACCCCAAACCACACTTAGGTTATCATATATTTAGTTTTTTGCAAAGTCTGGTGATTATATCTCCCTCGCCCGCAGGAGCGCGAAGGCCAGTGCACTTCCCTATAAGAGAACCCCGCCAAGATCAGCAACTTAGCACAGCCAGGATTTAAACCAGCAAGCTCCAGACTGCTTGACACCTTGAACTCCTTATGACAGTACCTTTACTAGTCGTTATATTAGCATTAACACTGTCTTGCAGTAGTCACTTCCCCACTGGATGAAGTATATTCTGGATTGCGATTATAAGATCTGTCTCACCTGTTATGGCTGCAAAGTGGTTTAGCCCACAGCGGATCTGCGCCACGGCAATGTCGGGGTTAAACTCTGAGCAGCCCAGCAAAGTGGGTGGGATCATCTCAGGGGTCCTGGACTCTGATAGGTTGGGCCCCTTCCCCAGAATTCCATAGCCCCACACAAACACCTGCCCACTCTCTGTAGAGTTGAGAGATACAGCATTAGTCACTCTAACATCATAGGAGAACAAACGAAGGATTTAAAGCGAATACCCTGCAAAGTTTACAAGAAAGATGATCTTTGCTGTGTCCCATGTTGTCCGTATTGCAGCGTTATATTTTTAAACTTACTGCCGACTATTTTAAAATCTTGAATCACACCTCATGGTTCACAAATCAACCCGGGAAACACATTTCTCAATATTCACTCAGGAGGGTTCACCAGGAGAGTTAAATAAAAGCCTCTTCTGACGCAGTGTATCCAGTGTAAAATACATAGATAAAGAAATCATCAAAAATACATTCACTGACTAAAATAAACAACATTACCATTTCAATTTAATAACAAATATAATTAAAAGTAATAAACGTGCAGTTCCCTTTCCAGTACAAAATGTAACCATTACCGAATGGGTTATAATCTCTTACCTGAGCACTTATATCAAAGCTGCTCCTTTATGCCCCTTGTGTGTCAGACATTGTCTCCCCACCCAGGAGATAAAGACAAATGACGCACAAGACTCAGCGCCATTTTCTCTTTCAGCCCGCCTGAGGCAGGAGTGAGCTCTGAGTTCTCGTCAAAACTAAGGAGATAAACTGATATATGATCATTCATTGAAATAATTTTATTTTAAAATCTAATTCTTTCTTAACCTAGGTACTGATTGATTAAGTCCCCTCCGCGGCCTTGTGCCCTGCGCAAAGCCGGCATCTCGCCTGTTCCTCCCCTGAGATTCAGTCCCTTGTGGGTCTAAGTTTCCATGCTCTCTCCCTTGCTGCTCGGCTCTTCGTGAGGCGATATAACTCTTACTAGCTCCTTTTCATAGATATATATATTTATTTTTTTCATAAATATTATATATCATTTTTATGAAGCTTTGATTGTTTTCCGTTTGTCATTCAGAAACCCAACTCTCATAGGTGTCTGTTGTTATCTGTACACAGACGGTACCTGCGCAGCTGTCTGGTCTTTCCGTCAGCTTTTGCGCTACAGAGACACGGCTAGTGTTCAGGGTTTTTTAGCTACACTGTGCTGTCGAATTTGCCGTTGCTGTGTCTGCTTTTTGCTTCACTGACAATGAAGGCTACTAGATTATTCTAGTAGCATGCGATTTGAAGTCCCTGTCTGTTTAACAGTGTGTGCTTGCAGTTGTCAGTGGCTTTTTCAGGTCTTCACCTGCACGCCACTTGTCCTGGTTACAAAGCCAGTACCACTCTGTGCCAGAACGGGTACCAGTGATTCGCTCCTGTTACCAGGGCTGGGCCGGTACTGGTGACCCGTTTTCAGTACCGCAGTCAGTACCAGTGACCCGTTTTCAGTACCATGGTTGGTACTAGACGGTACCAGGAAGTTTTTTTTCTCCCTAATAGCATTTCTGCTTTCCTTATCAACCAGTCAGTGGATTTGGAGGCCTTTCATCCACCTCCTTTCCAGTCTGACAGCGAGGGAAAGCTCCATAAGCTCTGTCCAGTTAGGGCACTGGCGTATTTTGTTGACCGCACCTAGAGCTGGCGGCAACCCGAGCACTTGTTTATTTGCTTCGGGTCTAAGTTCCACAGACAAGCCCTAAACAGCGGCTGTCATGTAGTTAGCCACACACATCTTTGGACTTCTAGTGTTAAATGCTTAGGTTACTCAATGTAACCTTGCAGCATGACCACTGCATGAGGGCTCTCCCTCACTTGTGCTGTGGTTTAAATCCTATCTTTCAAATAGGCTACAATATGTTAAAATTGAAGAAGATTCTTCCTTTCTATCTGAAGTTATATGTGGCGTCCCCCAGGGTTCTGTTCTCGGACCAGTTTTGTTTTCCCTATACATGCTGCCCTTGGGCGATATTGTCCGTAGACATGAGGTCATTGTTATGCTGATGATACTATATTTGTCTCTAAAACCGGGTGATACTTTATCTTTAAATATTCAGACTACCTGCCTCGCTGATATTAAGCTATGAATGTAGGACAACTTTTTATTGTTAAATTCAGATAAAACAGAGGTAATGCTTTTGGGATCAAACAGTCAACTGAACAATACAAATCCATGTGTTTTTCCAGTGGACAGTTTCCCTTACTCACTGAAAGCTGAAATGAGGAACTTGGGTGTAATTTTTGACCCAGATCTTTCCTTCGAACCGCATTTTAGGAATGTAACCAAAGGGTCATTTTTTCACCTTAGAAATATTGCTCAATGAGGACACTTCCCTTGGCTGCAGGATGCTGAGAGATTGATGCATGCCTTTGTATCACCTAGGCTTGATTATTGCAACGCCCTGTTCTCAGGTATCCAAAGCTATGTTTTATCCCGATTGCAGCTTGTACAAATTGCTGCGACCAGGTTTTTTTAACAAGAACCAAAAAATTTAAACATATTTCCCGTGCTAGCAGCCCCCACATTGGCTCCTGGTGCGGTCTAGGATTGATTTTAAGGTCCTACTCTTAACCTATAAAGCCCTGAATGGATCCTTAAGGGATCTTTTAGTCCATTATATTCCTCTCCGATCCCAGGGTGCTGGGCTGTTTTCTGTCCCCGGGGCTTTTAAGAAAAACACAGATGGTATAGCGTTCAGGTGTAGGGACCCTGTACTGTGGAACGCTCTCCCTGGCTCTATAAGAGAGGCCTCAACCGTTGCAATTTTTAAGTCAAGATTTAACACCTATTTTTATGATCCATTGTTTCCATCTGACTGTCCATTTTTATTTTTTTACTGTTTTGCTGTTTTGACTGTTCATATATATATATATATATATATATATATATATATATATATATATATATATATATATATATATATATATATAAATAACTTATTTCTTAGCAGACGCCCTTATCCAGGGTGACTTACAGTCGTAAACATATACATTTCAAGTATTTTTGTAATACTTGAAATGTAATACTTGAAATGTAATACTCTAGTAATACTAGAGTTTTATTACTGTTTTTGCGGTTTCATTGTTGATGTTTTGAACTGTTGTTTTCTGTTAAGCGCCTTGAGGTGCCTCTGCAAAGCAGTATATAAATAAAGTTTGATTTGATTTGTTTTGATCTGACCATTAAATCGGTCCTCAGCCAGAATACTAAAGGCAGTTTATCTTCGTTTTTAGCACATCTGCCGGTGCTGCAAGTCCTTCACTTGTGACGGCTTGGGTATTGTATCCCATTCGGTAATGGTTGCATTTTGTACTTGAAAGGGAACGCTAGGTTATTATCATACAATTATTCAACCAGTCAATCATGATGCAGCTTTCAGCTGGGAAGCACGCAGAAGCATCTTGTCATCGTAGATATTGCTATGAACCGGGATGAGCTTGCACTTGTTAAAAATACATTTCAAGGATGTGATGAAAACCAGAAACAAAATAAGAATTGGAATCCATATACCACAAGTGATACGTTTACATTTTGTGTATCCTACTTATTATGGCTTTAAAGTAATAGTCTGAAAAACTAAAACTACAGAACAATGAGAAATTGGAGTGAGACAGAATGATTTGTAAACATGAAGTAAAATGGATATGTGAAGAAGATGTGTGCAGAGATTGAAACAATGTGGCAGTGATATGGTCAGTATCATCTAGACACCCCTGTAATGAAACTGCACTGATAAAACCAGAGATTACTGCAGTGTACCTAATATAAGACACTGTCAAATCAAGTTGACTTTATCACTGGAAACAGTTTAAACAGTAAACGACTGACAAGGTTCAAACGTTTAATCTATTAAACATACATTTGGAGCCATGCAAATATGGGTCAGCCCTACAAAGACGATTCATAAAAGTTGTTAAGTTAAACAAGACACAACTTGGGCAAACTTGTCATCCAGTGTTATTGCAGTAATGCCTCAGAATACATAACTAGTTGTCATTATTGGTTTCTTGTAGCTGGTTTGACAAACGCGAGTTTACACAGTAGAGCAGTAGTGTCAGGGAGCTCACCGTTCAACACTGCAACCTGAGTCCCTCCGCAGGCAGCCTGCTGCACCCTCCCCACACCCGCCAAGGGGAGGAGCCGTGGAGAGCTCAGCTGAACAGAGACAGGGAGAGGGTGGTTTGAGTCTTTTCTACACAATATGATCATATTAATATTGGAGTACTAAACATTGTGACTCTGGAGGGAGTCCAACAAGCAGACTAATTCCAGAGCTTAATGGATTGAGCTGAACCACTGAACCTGTTTATCCTGGAACAAAGAAGAAGCAGGGGGGACAATCTTAAAAGAAGTTGACATAGTTAACCTGAACCAATACTTAAAATGCAGTACAGAAACCAGGACCAGAGGATACAGTTAGAAATGAAGTGGAGACAGACTTAGGACAGAAGAAAGGAGACACCTTCTCACTGGAGAGTAGGCAAGGTACGGAATGGGTTACCTAGTCATGTTGTTGAGGCACAATCACTTGGATTCTTTAAGATCCAACTTGGCAAAGTCTCGAGATGAATCAGCTACTAGGAAACCAGATGATCTTAGATAGGCCGAATGGCCTATCATTCGTACATTTTCGTATGTTCTTAAGATAGCAGCTTCAGACAAGGGCATATCCAAACTCCCAGTCAAAAGTCAAAATAACTTAAGGAGTACACAGAACTAACAAAATAATTCCAGGCACTTGTCTGAAAGTTCCTAGTATTTCATATCCTACTACTTCACCCGGGAGTCTATTCCATGCATTCCAGGGGTGGAAAGAAGACATTGCACAGCAGTGTAATAACACACCTGAGTTTGTTACCTGTACACGTGGCTTATCAAGCTCATATTAAAGCTGACCTGGGTAATACTGCTATGCAATAGGAGTTTTATTTCCACCCCTGCATTCATACATTCTGTCATAAGTTACATGCCATAAGTCCTGGGGTGAGCCTAGTTGTCCTTCTCTGTATCTTCTTAAGTACAATGATGTCTGCACTCACCCAGACATCCAGACACACTTCAGTACCTGTGTGGAATCAGTGACAGCAGAGAGCTGGAGGTACTCGGAGTTGCCCCAGCCGAAGAGCTCCCCCTCCTGGGAGACGGCCAGACTGCAGTCCCCATACGAGACCACCTGCCTGACCCGGACCCCCACCAGATCCCCTCTGAGCATGGTAGGCTGGCTGCTCACCCTGTGGTGCCCCAGACCTGAAACAAACACACACCACAGAGAAGGAATATCAGAGTACAAGACAGAACGAGCACCATCCATCCTCGCCACCACTGGAAATGCTAAATTAGAGCTATCAACATGATGAAAAAGTGACCATAATGTATCAACAGCATCACAGATTAGTATAGAATAAGAATTAGAGGATATCCCCACAATATTTTACTCTCAATCATGTAGGCTAAATAATGTTAAATACCAAGTTTCATGACAATTGAGTAAGTGGTTCTCCAGATAGAGTAGAACTGACCGCTCTGCCGAGCACCCCACTCTGAACTGGTATGCAATCACTCAACCATGCGTGCAATGCACCAGATAGGCACTCCTATAAGCGGCATGCTAGTCACTGGACCAACAAATGTATCCAGACAAAGGTGAGGCAGATTTCAAAGCAAGTATGGATGATTTTACAAGGAACATTTTAGTTTAAACAAAGCACACTTGTTTTTTTTTTGTTTGTTTTTTAAGCCAAAGGAGGCTGAATGACTGAGCAAGCAGGATGAATGATTTTTTTATTTAAAATAAAATAAAAACAAGCCCCAAGTCAACCCATGTTTTCCTGAACATTTTTGCTACAGTTACAATTTCAATTTTTAGAGTTACAGACATTTCACACACCTGTCTCCACTATATAAAGTGTGACACAGACACACACCCGTCTCCTCTATATAGTGTGACACACAGACACACACCCGTCTCCACTATATAAAGTGTGACACAGACACACACCCGTCTCCACTATATAAAGTGACACAGACACACACCCGTCTCCACTATATAAAGTGTGACACACAGACACACACCCGTCTCCACTATATAAAGTGTGACACACAGACACACACCCGTCTCCACTATATAAAGTGTGACAGACTGACTACACACGTCTCCACTATATAAAGTGTGACACAGACACACACCCGTATCCACTATATAAAGTGTGACACACAGACACACGCCCGTCTCCACTATATAAAGTGTGACACAGACACACACCCGTCTCCTCTATATAAAGTGCGACACACAGACACACACCTGTCTCCTCTATATAAAGTGTGACACAGACACACACCCGTCTCCTCTATATAAAGTGCGACACACAGACACACACCCGTCTCCACTATATAAAGTGTGACACACAGACACACACCCGTCTCCACTATATAAAGTGACACACAGACACACACCCACCTCCACTATATAAAGTGTGACACACAGACACACACCCGTCTCCACTAT
Source organism: Acipenser ruthenus (assembly GCF_902713425.1). Taxonomy (NCBI): domain Eukaryota; kingdom Metazoa; phylum Chordata; class Actinopteri; order Acipenseriformes; family Acipenseridae; genus Acipenser; species Acipenser ruthenus. The sequence continues at coordinate 9,919,346 of NC_081212.1, read as the reverse complement.
ATAAAGTGTGACAGACTGACTACACACGTCTCCACTATATAAAGTGTGACACAGACACACGCCCGTCTCCACTATATAAAGTGTGACACAGACACACACCCGTCTCCACTATATAAAGTGTGACACAGACACACACCCGTCTCCTCTATATAAAGTGTGACACAGACACACACCCGTCTCCTCTATATAAAGTGTGACACAGACACACACCCGTCTCCTCTATATAAAGTGTGACACACAGACACACACCCGTCTCCACTATATAAAGTGACACACAGACACACACCCACCTCCACTATATAAAGTGTGACACACAGACACACACCCGTCTCCACTATATAAAGTGTGACAGACTGACTACACACGTCTCCACTATATAAAGTGTGACACAGACACACACCCGTATCCACTATATAAAGTGTGACACACAGACACACGCCCGTCTCCACTATATAAAGTGTGACACAGACACACACCCGTCTCCTCTATATAAAGTGCGACACACAGACACACACCCGTCTCCTCTATATAAAGTGTGACACAGACACACACCCGTCTCCTCTATATAAAGTGCGACACACAGACACACACCCGTCTCCACTATATAAAGTGTGACACACAGACACACACCCGTCTCCACTATATAAAGTGACACACAGACACACACCCACCTCCACTATATAAAGTGTGACACACAGACACACACCCGTCTCCACTATATAAAGTGTGACAGACTGACTACACACGTCTCCACTATATAAAGTGTGACACAGACACACACCCGTCTCCACTATATAAAGTGTGACACACAGACACACACCCACCTCCACTATATAAAGTGTGACACAGACACACGCCCACCTCCACTAAATAAAGTAAGAGACACTTCTTCACACAGAGAGTGGTGAGGGTATGGGATGTGCTGCCTAGTCTTGTTGATTCTGGATCACTGGGTACTTTAAGACCCAACTTGACAAAGTTCTGAGATCAATCAACTACTAGGATCCAGACAAGCTTAGACTGGTAAATGGCCTCCTCTTGTTTATACATTTTCTTATGTTCTGACAAACTCAGAATTTAAACAAATATTCCTCAATTCTGAATAGCTGGTAAACAAAAGTACAATTTGAACCACATTACAGTATAAAGAAATTCTATTGAGCTGACTGACCTGTCTGCCCATCAGCCCCCCAACCACAGGAGTACACATTGCCAGTGTCTGTCAGGAACAAGCTGTGATCCTGTCCACATGCTACCTACACACAGGAAAGCAAAATACATCACACTGAGAACTGAGACGTTGAACATTTTCATTTTAAAATGTACAAGCTGCAGTCGTCTGCAGAGACAGCATGATATATAGTCGAGGAAAGGTAAATATAAACCTGCCTTACACTGTGGTGTTGGTCCACCATGGGCATCCAGGACTGGCACATGGGTGTTTAAAGCACAAGGGTCTACTCTATAAGATGGGAATTGTGCCTTCAAGGGGCGGCACCATCTTTCAACAATATCATCTTTTAATGTCCATCACATCTCATAATGTTGAACAACATACTGAAGGCTGAAGCTGGTTAGGCTAAACTGCATGTGAAGTACTGCATTCCTTCAAATTTGAGACATCCTCAAATTTAAGACGCAGCCCAAACTCACCACCTCAAAAAAGATAAAACATCAAATAAATCTGCATTTACAAAGATACAACCTCAATTATGGAGGCAGTCTGCGGTCGTCTGCCTTCACACAGAGCACTGGAGCTTCTCATTTCCAGTTGGGATTACTCACACCTGTTTTTCTCCCAATTTGTGAACTGTGGTATTGCTTGGCATGTCGAAAAATACGGGGGTCTGATCAGCTTTTCCTATCTGTCCGAGCTGGTGCCAATTGTTAGAAACGCTGAAATTGTAAAAGCTCTTTGAACTCCTCAGGAAGCTAATGACGCTTCTTTGAAAACGGCTGCCTGTATGTCGTGGATGATTCGAGATGGAGCAGTAACACTTTGGTTCGTCTTTTCTCGGCAGTCAGTCACGTTGCTGTTTGTGTACTCTGGTAGTCATGTATTTTGTCTGCGATTTTAATACACGCATCATACACTGTACTCAAATTTAAGAAGCAGGCTATTTTTGAGAAGCAAAAAATGGTTCAAAAAGTGCATCTTAAATTCAAAGAAATACTGTATAAAGAATGAGAAAAAGTGGGCCTACATAGGATTCAATGCACATGAATACAATAATGACAATAGACCAATTCTGCAAATAGACCCTGTGGTAGTTCCATTAAAGGGAAAACAACTTGGAAATATTTTCTTTTTGGTCGATGTATTGAGTGTTCATAATTCTTGATATTTATTTCCATTAATTTAGTAAGATCTTTCCGCTAAATACAGTTTGTAAGGTTTTATCCAAGTTTTTTTATAGCTCATAAAACTAGTATGCCTGGTGACACTGACTGAGAACTGGGCTCCTATAAAAGAAAGCTGGTATTTGGTGCCGTGTACATCTCTTGGTGTTCATGTCTAACCCCTGTTTCTCTCACTCCCCTCACCTGAACCACTTTGCTGTCGAATCCTTCAATCCGGTGTATCATGTGACTGCCGCTGTTGGGAGAAACACACTACATTAGAAACCCTTACCCAGAAACCAGACGGCCTACTAATACCCTATATATCAGGTTCTAATCAGAGGCGTCGGGTTTGTATCATTTTTGGTGGTGTCCAGTATGGGTCAGTGTCCCGCCTCCTATACTGGCAGTCCGATACAAAACAAAAAATTAAATAATGGATGGATGGATTGGAAACAGTAAAACATTGAACAGTTTCTCTATATTGCATAAAACCACTACCGTAAGAAAAACGTATTGTGGTTGTACTTATCTTAGACTATCTATTTTATTTGATATCTAGTATATATTATTGCTTACGTATGACATACTGAAGTACATTGTCCTATAAAATGGTATATTAGAGGATAAACAACAAAGCTCTGCTGAATACAGTAACAACCAAGTGCTGATGGATCCACAACCCACAAAAGCAAATACTTCCTAAAATTAAATTTATAAAAAGTAGCCCCTACTTTTGCAATGTTCTAATTGTTTCCAGGTAAACTGACAGTTCTCTGTGTTGCTGCTCTGGCCGCCCAAGCACTGCGTTTAAACGAAGTGATTAAACCAGCATTTCATTTCAAAAGAGCAAGGAGTGTAAACAATACTTCAGAGTCGTTTTAAAGCAACAACACAGACAGAAACAAAATCAATGATATGGTACACAATAGGACTCAGTTAAGCCTCAAAATAGCAATCGATAAATGGGCACACAAGTAAATGTCGATGATTGCACCGCACACATGCATTTTCGCTCCCCGCGACGGTATTAGTTTAATGCCATTGCTGTTCAGTAAAAGCTTGTGCACAACTGAATGCGAGCGGGAATTACGCCTTGGTAGCATCAGGAGAAAGAAAAAAACACAACATTCGCAACAAGCCTAAAGCAAGTTTAACATATTACAGGGGTGTTACTAAAATATTTATTCCAAACAGATTACAGTACTTTGGAATGTAATCTATATAAACTAGACACAAGTTTATGAAAAACTTTTTTTTTTTTTATTCAGTGACAACTGCAACATCATGCATTGCATCTTGTTAATACTGTACCACCTACCTAACCTTCACTATCTGTGAAACACAATGCGGAAATCCCTGCCTAAAACATAATAATAATAATAATAATAATAATAATAATAATAATAACAAATTGATTTACTTACCACAACACGCATACCCGCTATAGTTGGTCGTTACTTCAAAATTGCGTTTAACATTACTGATCGTTTATGTATGTATGTATTTATTTATTTAACGTTATAAATACAGCAGTTAATTTTGAAACTCCAAAGAAGCACAAACTACACACAGTCAGTTTTCTTCAATGTGCACAATTTATTTACAGGCTGTTTGCGGCGCGCTTTTATTTTGTTTAGACAGTGAATACACAGAGGGGTGTACTTCACTTTTTTCTGGTTTTAGTCAGAATTCTAGCGCCGGTATTCTGAACAAGCTGCAAATGGGATACCACATGTTTTGGGACACCAGAAAAAAAGTGCATTACAATAAATCAATTCTAGATAAAACAAAGGCATGCATTAGTCTCTCGACATCAGATGCAGAAATAATTAATCTAAGTTTGGCTATATTTGTCAAATGGTAAAAAGATACCTTAATAACTTCCCTAATGATAGCTCAGGATCAAAGATGACCCACAAACTCTTAATTTCTAGTTTAAGTTTTGATGAGAGACTGCAAGGGTCAAGCTCATGTAATCCCACATTTCCTTTTAGTTGGTTCTGTGATCCCACTAGCATAACCTCTGTTTATCTGAATTCAACATTAGAAAATTCTGTTACATCCAATGCTTGATGTCTGTAAGGCAAGTAGCTAATAACACCCAGGCAGGAGAAATTCCTGGCTTTAGGGACAAATATACCTGGGTATCATCAGCATAGCAGTGGTCTCCCGTGGCCTCTGGTACTCCCAAAACCTCACCCGATGTGTTTCCCCTGTGATATTTAGACTCTGGAGGATGGCCTGTTTGACCAGGTCGTACTGGTTAGCCTCCTCATTGGTCATGGCCTGGTACGCCTCCGGGTCATCCTCCGCCGCCATCTTCTGCAGCCGTGTCTTAGGGGTCGCCATCACGGGTCCTGCTGGTACTTGGGGTGTGCCTCCGAGTCTGACCCTCTCAATCAGCGGCATGTATCTCTCCTCCCTCCGTCTCTCCTCCCTCCGTCTCTCCTCCCTCCCTCTGTCTCTCCTCCCTCCCTCTGTCTCTCCTCCCTCCCTCTGTCTCTCCTCCCTCCCTCTGTCTCTCCTCCCTCTTCCGTCTCTGCTCCAGCGCTTGTAACAGCGCAGTTAAGTGTTGCGACGTCCATATTTCATTATATTACTGCCTTTATTCACAGATTTAGTAACTAATGTACAAACTGTCTTTTTGCTGAATGTGGTGTCAGGATATATTAACACTAGAGTTGAACAAACATGTTTTTGATGTTCGAATATTCTTTCAAAATTGAAACAAAAGTTTGAATGTTCTTTAATTTTGAATGATATGGATGTCGTTATCATTCGCACCACATTACAGTAAAAAAAGCTCTCAGGAACAAAAAAAGACCGGATACCTCAAATTACCTATGAAAGATAGCAAAGAAACACTCTTCTCAGCAGCAGAATGGCTGTTATTTATTTCAGACATGGCTTACTGGTTTCCATAGCAATCATTTCTGAATTCTGAATGCATAGGAACATTTTTACCACTGAATACAGGGTGTTTGTTCAAATATTCAATTATTTGTTCCAGCACTAATTACAATTACAAAAATACATTCAATTCAATATGTAAAGCAATGGCTGGCAGTGAATGGCTGTACCTGTACACCTCGTCTTCTATCACTTTCCTTCCGCACTGTCCATACGAGTTGTTTCCCAGACTGAATACTGCAACACAAATAAGAACACAACCACACTGAATATTACAACACAAATAAGTACACAACCACAGCTCTCTCCAGGACCACCATGTTCTTTTGGTAATGTGATGACCACTACTGTATTACTGTTTCACAGAAAATAGGCTAAAGACCCCAAGAACCCGCTGTAGTATCTTTGCTGACCCATCCTCCCCTCCTTACCTCCCTCGTTGTCAGTAAGAATGAGGGAGTGGGCCCGACCGCACGCCACCTGCAGCACACTGGTCTCCTGAGGTCTGTCCAGAGGCAGGGGGACTGGGGAAGGCTCCAGCACATACTCATAGCCCTTTGCTGGGGAGAAAGTGAGACAGGAGGGGCCACGTCACTGAGGCACACACACCAACAATCTGTTGTATAATTAGGTTTTATGGTGTTACAATGAAGAACCCCAGTACAATTTTAAAGGCGAGTGATTTATTATGGCATTTTGTGAGTCTCTGAAAAATAAACGTCCAAAAGGAACAAGCCTAGTTATAGGCTTCAGAAAGTATTCTTTGGGAGATGAGCACTGGGACTCACTGCGTTCTCTGCGGCTGCGCTGGAAGCCCAGCTGGGAGTCCTTGTTCAGTCCCATCCCCCACACCTTGGTCAGGTCACATGTCCTGGAGGACAGCAAGGTGAACCCATAACCACAGGCAGCCCAGGAGATCTGGAAAGAGAGAGACAGTAAAGTGAACCCATAACCACAGGCAGCCCAGGAGATCTGGAAAGAGAGAGACAGTAAAGTGAACCCATAACCACAGGCAGCCCAGGAGATCTGGAAAGAGAGAGAGAGCGAGCAAGGTGAACCCATAACCACAGGCAGCCCAGGAGATCTGGAGAGAGAGAGAGAGAGAGAGAGAGAGAGAGAGAGAGAGAGAGAGAGAGAGAGAGAGAGAGAGAGAGAGAGAGAGAGAGAGAGAGAGAGAGAGAGAGAGAGAGAGAGAGAGAGAGAGAGAGAGAGAGAGAGAGAGAGAGAGAGAGAGAGAGAGAGCACAGCCAAATCACTGTGTTCATAAAAAGAACAGAGCAGATCAACAACACAAAGACACAGCCCTGTAAGCTGTACAATCTAAACCATTCCTACAGATGGGCTCCAAACAGCACAGAAATATACAAAGAAGCAATTGGCACCAATGAAATAGAAACCCTAATACAAACATTTCAAAACACACAGTATCAACACACAAAAACAGGAGTAACTCTGGCTGTAAAAGATTTGAATAACATATTTAGAAAAGCAGCAGAAAAATCTGATTTAAAAATAGTAAATCGGAAAAACAACCAAAAGAATAAATTCAAAAAAAAGTGGTTTGATGAAGAATGTAAAACTAGAAGGGAAAAACTAAGACAGCTATCCAATCAAAAACATAAAGATCCAGACAGCCCAGATTTACGCCTCAGATACTGTGAGGCACTGAATCAATACAAACACACTCTAAGAAATAAAAAACAAGACCATATTAATAAACAACTCAGCGAAATTGAGGAGTCAATAAACCAAAATCATTTTTGGGAAACCTGGAACAACCTAAATTCAACAAAAAAAGAAGAATTGGCCATCCAAAATGGAAACATTTGGAAAAAACATTTTGAAAACCTTTACAAAGAAATACAAAACAAAGAACAAAAAACTCAAAATGCCATTTGTGAAAAACTAAAAAATTTAGAATCCTGTATTAAGGACAATCAGAACCCCCTAGACACCCCAATCACGGTGGAGGAGCTGAATGATAAACTCAAGGCCCTCAAATCAAAAAAAGCAAGTGGACCTGACAGCATCAACGCTGAGATGCTCAAACACAGCAGCCCCAAGCTGCAGGAGGCCCTGCTCAAACTCCTCAATCTTGTACTGAGAGCTGGGTATTTCCCTGAGGCCTGGAACCAAGGGCTTATAACACCCATATATAAAAGTGGAGACAAATTCGACCCCAATAACTACCGGGGCATCTGTGTGAGCAGTAATCTGGGGAAGGTGTTCTGCAGTATCATTAACGCCCGGATACTGGCCTTCCTTACCGAACACAGTGTCCTGAGTAAGTCAGATTGGATTTCTACCAAAACACCGCACTTCTGATCATGTTTACACCCTACACACCCTAATCAATAAACACGTCCATCAAACTAATAAAGGAAAAATATTCGCTTAATTTATAGACTTTAAAAAGGCATTTGATTCAATATGGCATAAAGGACTATTTCTTAAACTTCTTCAAAGTGGTGTAGTGGGTAAAGTATATGACATCATAAAATCAATGTACTCAGAAAATAAGTGTAGTGTGAAAATTGGCAACAAAAGAACAGAATTCTTCACACAAGGGCGTGGGGTGAGACAGGGCTGCAGTCTGAGCCCAACACTGTTCAACATATATATCAATGAGCTGGCCACAGTGTTGGAGCAGTCTGCAGCCCCTGGCCTCACTCTACATGACACTGAAGTCAAGTTCCTGCTCTATGCAGATGACCTGGTCCTGTTGTCACCCACAGAGCAGGGGCTGCAGCAGAGCCTGGCACTGCTAGAGCAGTACTGTCAGACCTGGGCCCTGACAGTAAACATGAACAAGACCAGAGTCATGATATTCCAGAAGAAAGCCAGATCTCAGGGAAATAAGTACCACTTCACTATAGGCAACACCACCCTAGAGCACACCAGCAGCTACACATACCTGGGTCTGACCATCAGTGCATCAGGGAGCTTTAACCTGGCAGTGAATGCACTAAAGGAGAAAGCACGCAGGGCTTTTTATGCCATAAAGAGGAGGCTCTACAATATAAATCCCCCCGTCAAAATTTGGCTCAAAATTTTTGAAAGTGTAATTCAGCCAATTGCTCTCTATGGCAGTGAAGTGTGGGGCCCAATCACCAACCAGGACTACACAAAATGGGACAAACACCCCACAGAAACCCTGCATGCAGAGTTCTGCAAAAATATCATGAGATTACAAAGAAAAACACCAAACAATGTATGCAGGGCTGAATTAGGCCTTTATCCATTGATTATTAACATCCTAAAAAGAGCATTAAAATACTGGATTCATCTAAAAACTAGTGACCCAAACTCACTCCATCATAAAGCCCTGCAATACCAAGAGCTCAGCCCAGAAAAGAGTCCCCTCAGCCAGCTGGTCCTGAAGCTCACTGAGCTGAGCAACACTGACATCAGTCAGCTTCAGGACATCACTGCAAAAACAATTCCAATTAGTGTAAACCAAATTACAAAACACCTGAAACACTCCTATCTGGACCATTGGGATACAAATACTAAAACACAAAACAAACTAGAGTGCTATCGGACCCTAAATAGAAATTACACCCTGGCAGATTACCTGGTAACTGTCAGAAACACAAAGCAGAGGCAGATCCTGACCAAATACCGGCTCAGTGACCACAACCTGGCCATTGAAAAAGGCCGACAGAGGCAAACCTGGCTGGCCAGGGAGAACAGGCACTGTGGTCACTGTGAGACAGGAGAGGTCGAGACAGAGATTCACTTCCTGACACAGTGTGAAAAATATAAAAACATAAGGGACATTTTCTTCCCCAAATTCTGTGTTTTAGTCCCAGAATTCCCAAAAATGTGTGATACCCAGAAGCTGTCAATCCTGCTGGGGGAAGACAAACACACAGCCAGACTGGCTGGTCAATACGTGGAGACCTGTCATAGCCTGAGGGACAGACCGTGAACACGTCACACTAGAGAGGGAAAAGAGAGAGGGAGGGAGGGATTCTGTTTAATATAGAGAGAGGGAGGGATTCTGTTTAATATAGAGAGAGGGAGGGAGGGAGGGAGGGGGTATTGTTTAATTGAGGGAGGGGGATTCTGTTTAATAGAGGGAGGGAGGGGGATTCTGTTTAATATAGAGGGGGGAAGGGGGTACTGTTTGATATAGAGGGGAAGGGAGGGATTCTGTTTACTGTATTAATATAGAGGGAGGAGGGATACTGTTAGTAATAAAAAAAAAATTATTTGTCTGTATATTTGAGTCGGTTATGCCATGTATGTGCTTTGGCAACACAATTATTTTTATTGTCGTGCCAATAAAGCCAATTTGAATTGAATTGAATTGAGAGAAAGGTGAACCCATAACCACAGGCAGCCCAGGAGATCTGGAGAGAGAGAGAGAGAGAGAGAGAGAGAGAGAGAGAGGGAGGTGCTCATCCTAATAGATTTGAACGGGAGGTACCTGGACGAAAGACGGCTTTTCCCTGGCCGAAGTGTCGACAAGATCAAGTGCCCAACGACACAGAGCGCCCTGCAAATCCTGTCCAAAAGCAGACAGAGGAGCCCGAAATACATTGTGATCCACACCGGCACCAACAACCTGCGTGCAGACAGAGGAGATGTGGCCAGATCCCTGCGGCAGGTGGCAGAAACAGCAGCCAGAGAATACCCCAGCGCCAAAGTCATCGTGTCCACCCTGCTGCCCCGAGCGGACGTGCCCTTCCACATCATCCACAGCATAAACACAGAGGTGTCCCGGGGCTGCGCCCTGCTACCCAGCGTGCACCTGGCACACCACCACCACATCAGGCCCCACCACATGTACGACCAGGTGCACCTCAACAGGGAGGGCATGAAGCTTTTTGCTAAATCCCTCAAGGACATCGCCCTGGGCCGAGAGCTCACCAGCACACCCTACACCGAGACCAGGAGCACGCCCAGCCGCCCCCGAGCTCCTAGGATCCCCCAGCCCCCCAGGCCACGCCCCCACCACAGAGCTGCCAGTCAGCAGGGGCAGCGTCTGGGACCCCCACGCCCCCCGCATTCCATCCAGCCCCCCAGGCCACGCCCCCACCACAGAGCTGCCAATCAGCAGGAGCGACGCCAGGGACCCCCACGTCACCCGCATTCCCCCCAGCCCCCGCAGCACAGCTATGCTGCAGCCGTGTCCCGCCGGCCAGGAAACCCCGCCAGCACGGAGCTGAACGAGATAAGACATCTCCTAAACCTTATCTGCACTAAGCTAATTAGCTAATGTATCACCTGTATACCACAAAATTAAGGAAAATAACAATAATATAGTATAAATATATAAATCATAACCAAATTTAAATATGAAAATGTAAAACTTTGTCACTTCTTATTTCTTTACTACTATAAACCATAGATTTTTTGTTAATAAAAATGGCATCATTTAAAATAAGTAGCTGGAATATCCAGGGTCTGTGCTCCTCAACCTTTGGAATGAAGAGCACAGACCCAGACTTTGTAAATATAACATGGAGGTAATAATCCTCCATGAAACATGGAGTCGTGCGGACGTGTCCACACACTGTCCCAATGGATACAGGGAACTGATAGTCCCCTCCCTAAAGAACCCCCACATCAAACGTGGCAGGGACTCGGGGGGGCATCATTGTGTGGTACAAAGAGGAACTTAAAAACACTGTCTCTCCCATTAAAAGAGGAGAGACACATTTATGGCTCAAAATTGAAAAAAAAATCATCCAATCCCAATCTGACACATTCCTGTGCGCAGTTTACATGCCACCAATTGACTCCCCCTACCACCGAGAGGGGTGCTTCCAAAATTTACAATCAGAAATTAGCCATTTCCAATCCCTGGGCTCTGTGCTGCTGTGTGGAGATCTCAATGCCAGGACCGGCAGAGAGGTCGACTACATCAGCACAGAGGGGAACAGCCATGTGATTGGACAGCAGACCTCTTTGTACCACACACCCATCACCACACAGAGGAATAGTTTTGACAGTGTGGTGAACAAGAGTGGGAAGCAGGTACTGCATATCTGTAAAGGCCTGGGTCTGTACATCATTAACGGCAGGATCAGAGGGGATTCTCAGGGCAGATATACATACAGCTCTGCTCTAGGTAATAGTGTAGTGGACTACGCTATCACAGACATGGACCCAGAATCTATTAATGCATTTATAGTCCGGCAACAAAACCCCCTATCAGACCACTGCCAAACAGTCCTGTATCTAAAAACGAATCCAAAGCTAAATAATTCAAACCCGACCCCACCCGCCAAATTATACGGTCTTAAACCAGCCTATAAGTGGACACAAAGCAGTGCTGAGGAATATAAACAAACAATTCATAGTGCAGAAATAGAAAGTATGCTAAACAGCTTTCTAACTAAATTTTTTAAATTAGACAAAAATTGAATCAATTCAGCCATCAAAGAAATCAATTTTATATTCGAAACAACAGCAACAAAATCAAAACTCAAGAAAACAAACAAGAAAAAAACTAATTCTAAAAAGAAATCAAATGAAAAATGGTTTGACATGGAGTGTAAAACAAACAGAAAAGAATTAAGAAAATTGTCAAACCAGAAACACAGAGAGCCAAACAATATTGAACTGAGACTCAGCTACTGCAAGGCTCTGAAACAATACAAACACCTTCTCAATAAGAAAAGAGAAGAACACGTGTCCAAACAATTAACCCAAATTGAAGAATCCATAGAGCAAAATTCCTTTTGGGAACTATGGAACAAATTAAACACATCAAAAACTAGTCACGAATTGGCAATCAAAAATGGTAACATTTGGAAAAATTACTTTGATAAACTTTATCAAGAATTAGACGAAAACGAATTAAATCCAGACCAAAATTCAATATTAAAAAAACTAAACAAATTGGAAACCAAAATCAAGGACAATCAGAACCCACTGGACTTCCCAATAACAGGACCAGAGCTAAAAGAAAAGCTCCAAGCCCTCAAGCCCAGGAAAGCCTGCGGGCCCGACAGCATCATAAACGAGATGCTGAAACACAGCAGCCCCAGGATGCAGGAGGCCCTGCTCAAAGTATTCAACCTCATCCTGGCTGTGGGCTGTTTCCCTGACATCTGGAACCAAGGGCTAATAACACCAATTCATAAAAGTGGAGACAAATTCGACCCCAATAATTACCGAGGCATATGTGTGAGCAGTAATCTGAGGAAGGTGTTCTGCAGTATCATTAATGCCCGGATACTGGCCTTCCTTACCGAACACAATGTCTTGAGTAAGAGTCAGATTGGATTTCTGCCAAATTACCGCACCTCTGACCATGTTTACACCCTACACACCCTAATAAACAAACATGTGCACCAAAAAAATAAAGGAAAAATCTTTGCTTGTTTTATAGATTTTAAAAAAGCATTCGACTCAATTTGGCATCCAGGTCTATTCCTTAGAATTCTTGAGAGCGGTGTAGGGGGTAAAATTTATGACATCATTAAGTCAATGTATACAGAGAATAAGTGTGGTGTGAAAATTGGAAACCAAAGAACAGGGTTTTTCACCCAAGGGCGTGGAGTGAGACAGGGCTGCAGTCTGAGCCCAACACTGTTCAACATCTACATCAACGAGTTGGCTACGGTGCTGGAACAGTCTGCAGCCCCTGGCATCACTCTACACGACAAAGAAATCAAATTCCTGCTCTATGCAGATGACCTGGTCCTGCTGTCACCCACTGAACAGGGGTTGCAGCAGAGCCTGGCACTGCTGGAGCAGTACTGTCAGAAATGGGCACTGACAGTAAACCTGGACAAGACCAGAGTTATGGTATTCCAGAAGAAAGCCAGATCTCAGGGAAACAGGTACCACTTCACCCTGGGAAACAACACCTTGGAGCATAGCACCAGCTACAATTACCTGGGTCTAAAAATCAGTGCGTCTGGGAACTTCAACCTGGCTATAAATGCATTAAGAGATAAAGCGCGCAGGGCTTTTTATGCAATAAAGAATCGGCTATACAAAATTAAACCACCAATAAAAATTTGGCTAAAAATTTTCGACAGCATAATAAAGCCAATCCTTCTGTATGGTAGTGAAGTATGGGGTCCCCTTATGAACCCTGATTATAAAAAATGGGATCAAAGCCCCATAGAGAATTTCCATCTGGAATTCTGTAAACACCTTCTGCAGGTTCACAGGAGTGCAGCCAATAGCGCTTGCAGGGCTGAATTGGGCCAGTTCCCCTTACTCCACTCCATACAGAAACGAGCGCTCAACTACTGGGTCCATCTACAGCAGGCTGATCCGCAGTCCTACCACCACACTGCACTGCGGAGCTGCTCACAGCCCCCACAAGAGAATCCCCTCAGTAGAATGGTACTGAAGCTCAGCCAAATAAGTCAAATTAATACCAGCGAGCTTCAGAACACCACCAACAAAAAACTCCCAGCACAAAAAATGAAACTAATTAATCTAAATCTGGAAAACAATTATAAAGTACATTGGAATAACGAAATTGAATCACACAATAAATTACAATGCTATCTGGCCCTAAAAAAAGAATTTACCCTGGCAGAATATCTGGTCAGGGTCAAAAACACAAAACATAGACAGATCCTGACCAAGTACAGACTCAGTGACCACAGCCTGGCCATCGAAACTGGCCGGCACAAAAAAACCTGGATTGCCAAAGAAAAAAGGCTGTGCGGTCACTGTGATCTGGGAGAGGTAGAGACAGAAATGCACTTCCTGTTGTCCTGCTCAAAATACACAGAGATACGGGAGAGATATATCCCCCAATTCAAAAAACAAATGGCAGAGTTTAACCTCCTCTCCATATCGAGTAAAATCCCCATCCTTCTAGGAGAGGAGGAGCGAACTGCAAATCTAGCAGCACAGTATGTGTCTGCCTGCCACAACCTGAGGGACAGTGTGCGACACCCTGCATACATGACCAGGGGTTACTGTTGATGAGGAGGGAGGGAGGGAGGGAGTTATATCATTCAAAGGGAAGGGAACAATGTTTTTTTGTGTTTGTTAGGTTCTGTAATTGTATTTCCGTTTTATTATTTCTGTTTTGTATTATAAAAGCTTTGGCAATACCTGAGCGCTCTCGTCATGCCAATAAAGCATTTTTGAATTGAATTGAATTGAATTGAATTGAATTGAGAGAGAGAGAGAGAGAGAGAGATCAAGGTGAACCCATAACCACAGGCAGCCCAGGAGATCTGGAGAGAGAGAGAGAGAGAGAGAGAGAGAGAGAGAGAGAGAGAGAGAGAGAGAAAGGTGAACCCATAATCACAGGCAGCCCAGGAGATCTGGAGAGAGAGAGAGAGAGAGAGAGAGAGAGAGAGAGAGAGAGAGAGAGAGAGAGCGCAAAGTGAACCCATAATCACAGGCAGCCCAGGAGATCTGGAGAGAGAGAGAGAGAGAGAGAGCAAAGTGAACCCATAACCACAGGCAGCCCAGGAGATCTGGAGAGAGAGAGAGGGGGGTCACAAATTGGCACAGAGAGAGGATTTGTAAAGGAATTGTAGCTAACAAAATAGTTACTTACATTTTCTCTGCCATACACATATGTTCTTTATTTAGGTCATAAATGTGCAGTTTGAAAGCAACACATGTTTTAAATAGTTTAATATCTGGTACAAATATGGATTAAAGAAATCTGTGTTTGTGTAATCCGCTACTTTAATATGTTCTTTAACCACTTCTATGCAGTCAAACGCACCAGGTACGTCCTGATTACAAAAACAACAAACAAAAAAAAAAAAAACGCTGGATTGACGTTTTTCACCCTGGATCAATTATCTAGAAGCTTTTACACATAATGTGGTCGATGGTTCTAATTTCATTATGTTACAGTGATAAAATACCTTCGACGTGACACAATTGCTGACCTAATTTTACAGCCTACTTGAATACTGGCGCTGGCCAGCGCTATGATGCACCCAGAGCACATTTAAAACAATCTGCGTGGAACTTTTGTTTCTCTGTAATGAGGATCGATAATAATGATATAATAATAAAGTTCTCTTTTGATTAGGCGCTGTGTTACCAGCTTGTGTTTTGTGGAATTAGTGTTTATATTTTTATATTAGATCTCATTTTATTTGTCTACCGTCTCAAGATGTTGAACATTTTACGATTAAAGAAATGTGAAGTATAGAATGTAATTAATGTACCGTTTTTGCTGCCGCCTCAGGTCACCTGTTCTGCCTGGATGGTTACGTCGGCCCTGGGAGCAAGGGTTTGTTACAGCCATATGTTCACCAATCTTCCAAGAGAAGGGTAATGCTAATTTTCAGTCTTTACTAGTAATAGTTAAGGACTAAAGAATAATAATGAGAATGATAATAATGAGTAAACAATATAGTTTAACGGCTGTGTTTCTAAACAAAGACGGTATCCATGCAGGTTAAACACATATGTATAAATGAGAAGAAGCACATATAATGTAAAATATATGAATATTTTATTGTAAAAGTAGGCCTGTGAATGTTAAATAAGAGTTTATTTTTGTATAAAATAATTCCAGGTGCAAGTGTTTAATGAATACTTAATCCTGTTAGGAGTAGGCGGGGTTGGGGATTATAAAATGCCATGTCTTTGAACATAAGAATGTTTACAAATGAGAGGAGGCCATGTTATATTTATAACATGGCCATGTTATATTTATTGCACATATTGGTGTTTAATTGTAGGTGAATTTTATTATACCGCCCACCACCCAATGTCCCACCTGTTAAGTGCCCCCCCTAGAAGAAAGCTTTGGAAACCGCTGGCATGCAGCGTTTTAAAAAAGCTTTAATTACAGGACACAGACAAGCGCTACATTTAGCTCTTAACAGGCTGACGAGTTTAGTAAAAATACCCAAATTACCCTTTGTATTTTCTCATTATGAAAGTTTGTTGTTTTTAAATTGGATATTTTCATACCTGTAGCAGGGCAGCAGGAGAGCGCCCTGCACATTATTAAGAAGGGGCAGAGAAAAGCCCAGCTTGTGTATATGTTTGTTATTATTATTATTATTATTATTATTATTATTATGTGTAGATATGACGGTGAGGGTCGTGTTGTTGTTTATTTGTATTTATTTAAAATTGTATTGACGACATAGCCGTGTTGTTTTGTTATTGTTTTGTTTTTATTTAAATGTGTTCTGGCAGAGGCGAGGTAAGCAGCTTGTCCTCTGCCAGGAATAATTAAAAACCTTGTGCAGAAGGTGGCCATCTCCCAAATTAATTAAGTGATTAATTTGTTGCTACATCGGGAGATGGTCACCTCCATATAAACCTGCAGCTCTTGGCACTCCGGGGTGGGTGTACAGAGGAGAGTACGGGAGAGCGAGAGGAGAGAGAAAACAAAACTAAAACTAAAACAGATACAATATGGAACAGTGAAGGCGATTGCCCAGCCTGACCTATATGGTAGTACTGTGTTCATGATTATTTTTGATTACCTGTTTTATAATTCTCTGTGAGCACAGAGTGTTTTTTTGTTTAAATATCTGATTTATTTTTGTGTTTAAATAAACACCGCGCCCCGCACCTTTGCCCTGCAGTACAGGCTGTGTGTTTTTCTTCCTGCAGTACAGGCTGTGTGTTTTTCTTCCTGCAGTACAGGCTGTGTGTTTTTCTTCCTGCAGTACAGGCTGTGTGTTTTTCTTCCTGCAGTACAGGCTGTGTGTTTTTCTTCCTGCAGTACAGGCTGTGTGTTTTTCTTCCTGCAGTACAGGCTGTGTGTTTTTCTTCCTGCAGTACAGGCTGTGTGTTTTTCTTCCTGCAGTACAGGCTGTGTGTTTTTCTTCCTGCAGTACAGGCTGTGTGTTTTTGCCCTGCAGTACAGGCTGTGTGTTTTTCTTCCTGCAGTACAGGCTGTGTGTTTTTGCCCTGCAGTACAGGCTGTGTGTTTTTGCCCTGCAGTACAGGCTGTGTGTTTTTCTTCCTGCAGTACAGGCTGTGTGTTTTTGCCCTGCAGTACAGGCTGTGTGTTTTTGCCCTGCAGTACAGGCTGTGTGTTTTTGCCCTGCTGTACAGGCTGTGTGTTTTTGCCCTGCAGTACAGGCTGTGTGTTTTTCTTCCTGCAGTACAGGCTGTGTGTTTTTCTTCCTGCAGTACAGGCTATGTGTTTTTCTTCCTGCAGTACAGGCTGTGTGTTTTTCTTCCTGCAGTACAGGCTGTGTGTTTTTCTTCCTGCAATACAGGCTGTGTGTTTTTGTTCCTGCAGTACAGGCTGTGTGTTTTTGTTCCTGCAGTACAGGCTGTGTGTTTTTCTCCCTGCAGTACAGGCTGTGTGTTTTTGCCCTGCAGTACAGGCTGTGTGTTTTTCTTCCTGCAATACAGGCTGTGTGTTTTTGTTCCTGCAGTACAGGCTGTGTGTTTTTGTTCCTGCAGTACAGGCTGTGTGTTTTTGTTCCTGCAGTACAGGCTGTGTGTTTTTGCCCTGCAGTACAGGCTGTGTGTTTTTGCCCTGCAGTACAGGCTGTGTGTTTTTGCCCTGCAGTACAGGCTGTGTGTTTTTGCCCTGCAGTACAGGCTGTGTGTTTTTCTTCCTGCAGTACAGGCTGTGTGTTTTTCTTCCTGCAGTACAGGCTGTGTGTTTTTGTTCCTGCAATACAGGCTGTGTGTTTTTCTTCCTGCAGTACAGGCTGTGTGTTTTTCTTCCTGCAATACAGGCTGTGTGTTTTTGTTCCTGCAGTACAGGCTGTGTGTTTTTCTTCCTGCAGTACAGGCTGTGTGTTTTTGTTCCTGCAGTACAGGCTGTGTGTTTTTCTTCCTGCAGTACAGGCTGTGTGTTTTTCTTCCTGCAATACAGGCTGTGTGTTTTTGCCCTGCAGTACAGGCTGTGTGTTTTTGCCCTGCTGTACAGGCTGTGTGTTTTTGCCCTGCTGTACAGGCTGTGTGTTTTTGCCCTGCTGTACAGGCTGTGTGTTTTTGCCCTGCAGTACAGGCTGTGTGTTTTTCTTCCTGCAGTACAGGCTGTGTGTTTTTCTTCCTGCAGTACAGGCTGTGTGTTTTTCTTCCTGCAGTACAGGCTGTGTGTTTTTCTTCCTGCAGTACAGGCTGTGTGTTTTTCTTCCTGCAATACAGGCTGTGTGTTTTTGTTCCTGCAGTACAGGCTGTGTGTTTTTGTTCCTGCAGTACAGGCTGTGTGTTTTTCTCCCTGCAGTACAGGCTGTGTGTTTTTGCCCTGCAGTACAGGCTGTGTGTTTTTCTTCCTGCAATACAGGCTGTGTGTTTTTGTTCCTGCAGTACAGGCTGTGTGTTTTTGTTCCTGCAGTACAGGCTGTGTGTTTTTGTTCCTGCAGTACAGGCTGTGTGTTTTTGTTCCTGCAGTACAGGCTGTGTGTTTTTGCCCTGCTGTACAGGCTGTGTGTTTTTGCCCTGCAGTACAGGCTGTGTGTTTTTCTTCCTGCAGTACAGGCTGTGTGTTTTTCTTCCTGCAGTACAGGCTATGTGTTTTTCTTCCTGCAGTACAGGCTGTGTGTTTTTCTTCCTGCAGTACAGGCTGTGTGTTTTTCTTCCTGCAATACAGGCTGTGTGTTTTTGTTCCTGCAGTACAGGCTGTGTGTTTTTGTTCCTGCAGTACAGGCTGTGTGTTTTTCTCCCTGCAGTACAGGCTGTGTGTTTTTGCCCTGCAGTACAGGCTGTGTGTTTTTCTTCCTGCAATACAGGCTGTGTGTTTTTGTTCCTGCAGTACAGGCTCTGTGTTTTTGTTCCTGCAGTACAGGCTGTGTGTTTTTGTTCCTGCAGTACAGGCTGTGTGTTTTTGTTCCTGCAGTACAGGCTGTGTGTTTTTGCCCTGCAGTACAGGCTGTGTGTTTTTGCCCTGCAGTACAGGCTGTGTGTTTTTGCCCTGCAGTACAGGCTGTGTGTTTTTCTTCCTGCAGTACAGGCTGTGTGTTTTTCTTCCTGCAGTACAGGCTGTGTGTTTTTCTTCCTGCAGTACAGGCTGTGTGTTTTTGTTCCTGCAGTACAGGCTGTGTGTTTTTCTTCCTGCAATACAGGCTGTGTGTTTTTCTTCCTGCAGTACAGGCTGTGTGTTTTTCTTCCTGCAGTACAGGCTGTGTGTTTTTGTTCCTGCAGTACAGGCTGTGTGTTTTTGTTCCTGCAGTACAGGCTGTGTGTTTTTCTTCCTGCAATACAGGCTGTGTGTTTTTGTTCCTGCAGTACAGGCTGTGTGTTTTTCTTCCTGCAGTACAGGCTGTGTGTTTTTGTTCCTGCAGTACAGGCTGTGTGTTTTTGTTCCTGCAGTACAGGCTGTGTGTTTTTGCCCTGCAGTACAGGCTGTGTGTTTTTGTTCCTGCAGTACAGGCTGTGTGTTTTTCTTCCTGCATTCTGGTCTGATGTCACCACAAAGCTATCCTGTCACAATACCATTTTATTTTTACAATGGGAAAGTGACCAATATTTTATTTTTGTAACAATTAGTGAATCACTTAGAAAAGATTGATTTGTGTTTGTTTGAATTAACATTTAATCAACATAATAGGCTCTCTGTATTTATTTATTTTTTGTTTTATGAATGAGTATGAAATTGCCTTTGTGCCCTTGGGTTGGATTTATATTTTGCCTTTCTGTCCCCTAGAACTGCCTTGGTGCCCCTGAATCTTCACGCCCAAAGAAAGCAACATTGTCTTGGCCTTCATGACCTTAACTTCATGCCCTGTTGCTATAGTTACTGTATTATTAAAACGCTCACCGCAGCACCCTAGAAAGTTTGACGCAGCTCTGAACAGGTGGGTTTTCAGTAGCCGACTAAAAGAAAGAGTTGAGTCTGCATGTCGGATTTCATCTGGGGGGGCATTTCAGGCTTTTGTGGCAATCAGAGCCAGAAATGCATTTCAACACTTCTGGTTTTAGCCCCGCCTGCTTCCAATGATGTCATCCAAGTAAAACTGAGTACCATTATGAGTAATGGGTTCTCTGCACACCCCTAGTGGCGATATAGCAAAGGTAACGTAATGCATGCCTTGTAAACACTGCAGGGGGTTCTGTAACACTAAGTTATTTAAACTGTCACATTGGGGGAATTTAGGAGGTGTTCTGCAACTTATTATTAGATCCCCATGTTCTTACCTTCTGGTGCATTTCCAGTCTGTAAGGGGTGAGCTGGTATTTCTTGGGTTTCTTTCTGCCACTGTCAGGCACCACAAAGCTGGGGATGCCCAGGGCTCCTGTGTAGCTGAACCCCCAGACAAAGACACGTTCCTTCCTCTGCGCACGCTCCCCCACGTACTGGTACACCGGCCGCCCTACTCCCCTCTCTGGAGCAGTGGAGCCCCAGCGCCCCAGGGGAAGGTCTAGCCGGACACACGGACGTAGTCTCGGGACAAACAGAGCCATCTCTGGGACTGCTCTGCAAAGAAGAACAAGTCTGTCAGTGACACCCATCTCTCTCCACGGCTGTACATTCAGAATCACATATATCAGCATGATATAAAGGCTGATGACCATGCCATGTAATATATCAACATTAATGTACAGTAGTAAATAATTAGCAAGTTAAATGTTTAATCACAATTTAATAAGCAATTCTCAGAATCTATAAAACACTTTGAGTGTGACTCACACATGGATGAATGAACAGGGAAACACACTCACATATCCGCAGAATCTGATTATTCTCAATGGTTAAAATAACGTTAACACCAAGTTTCATGACAACAGGACAAGTGGTTCAACACATATGCAGAAATGTAGGTGTGACATACAGATGGGTGGAAAAAACAGACTGTCAGAATCTGATATATTATAATTTGTGCTAAATAAAGTTAATACCCCAACTCTCCCTCAATCTGTACCCCTCTATACTGTAACACAGCCCCCAACTCTCTCTCAATCTGTACCCCTCTTGGAACCACATGACCACAAAATCTTGGAACCACATGACAGGTGTGTTTGGTTAAATGTTGTGTCAAGACCTATCAGTGATTTGAAGGTGTGGGTTTTCTGCGTTAAGCACTTCGAAAAGCTGAAACGTTACAAGTGATTGCTAAAAAATAACCAATTACTTTCAAAGCAAATAGTGACAATGAATGCAGGGGGTCAAAATAATCCGGTGACCGGCACAATCCACCGCTTAATACTATATTTGCACCGGCTACTTTATTAAAAAGATATTAAGATTATTTTCGGGTATTATCATTCAGTCCATTTGTTGTCGTATTATTGTACTGTAAGGTGATATATAGTATGTAATAGCTATACAAATGCACCAAAAAAATAAAGTGTATTCCTTTTGTTGTGATAGCATAACAACATGTACCCAGGTGCTTGTGAGAGATATTGGGGGTTCATATATACAGGCTGTACGCCTTTAAGAAGAAAGATGTGATGGGATATCAGCTGAACACTTGTCAGCTGACATACAAATGCTTAAGTGCAGCGGTGCTGGATTATTACACTCAGGTTTCATGCGACACTTATGAATGATGGTGACCAATCGTGTGCGAGTACTGTTTTGTTAAAAACATAAAAGTGCTCCCTGCTATAATGTTCTGCCGCCCGGCTGTACAGAATTCCTGGGAAGTACCCTGTAATGGATATAGTTAACAAACGACATAAATGTACCGTATCGCTAAATAAAGACTTTTGTTTAAATGTTTATCATATTACAAGGCATCCACGTTTCATTAACTCAGATTTTCTCAGCAGCCTCTTGCAAACTTTTGAATTTCTGTTGGAGAAGAATATCCAGAGTTATCATATGCAGCTCTGAAAGCGCTCCTGCCTTTCCCGTCTACCTGCCTTTGCAAATCAGGTTCTTCTGCACTCACTTCACTGTAACACAAGTACAGGACCCGCCTCACTGTTGAAGATGACCTTTCCTTTACCTCAGCCACACGGAGCCCCGTTTCAAGCATTTGTGTTCATCCATGCACGCTCACCCCTCCCATTACGTAAGCAATGTCATTTTAATGTATTATTTTTTTATACTGTTGGCTGTAAAAATAAGCAATGGTTATATGTTCGTTTTGTTGATATTGCCTTGTAGTGCATGTTTTACTTCTCAATACTAACTATTCTGCAGTAACACGGGGCAGTGGGGTCGCAAAGTCATTTTTATTGGTTTAATTTAAGGGGGTCGCAGTGCCACGACGTTTGAGAACCGCTGCCCTAAATAACACATTGTCATATTTACAGAAGTGTGTGCAGGCATCGTGATTATTTTAAATAAATATTTTGTTTGACTGTTATTTTGTTACTAGCTCATTTAAATGTACGGTGCTGTGACCAATGCACCCTTGTACATATATCATTAATAATATAAATCATATATTTTACATGCTTCCCTCTTTGTGTCATGTCGCTATTTGCTAGTAAACATGAATTCATATAAAACGTATTTGTTAAATATACAGTACCTTGTTTGAATTCGTCCAGCCAGCAGTAGCTCTCAGGTATTCTCGATTTCTCCCGGTTCCTCTCCTTATCTTCACCTCTATAAAATAACGTTCATTACGAGCTGGACGGCTTCCCTACAGACAGCACACAACTCATGTTGTTGAATGGAGGCTGCCATGTCTGTGACCTCGCGGCGCTCTTTCAACTTCACCCTCCCTGAAACTGCAATGCGCATGGAGATACCGGCAGGGGGCGCAGCTCAGCGAAAATAATAATAATAGGTTTGTAGGAATAGAAAAATGTATCAATTCGATTTTTGAAAAATATTTTCAAAAGACATTAAGCAGTCTTAGTTCCAAAACTATAAAAACACACAACAGGACATATTTAGCCTTTTTCTTCCTATGTAAGCCCTTACCTTCACAAGAAACATGAGGGAAAAATAATAAGACACATAAGAAAATTGACCAACTTTCCTAGTAGCTGATTGATCTTAGAACTTAGACTTAAAGCCCCTTATTTAATATTTTGATCATTCCTTTTTGTTTGTGTTCCTTTTTGTTGATTATGTTTCGGATACCACACCTTGAAAATCAAGTGATGCAAGCTATTTCACTCAATGTTTTTCCTTCTTTATGCAAGTCAAGGTTGTTATAATATATATATAGTTTATAAATTTTAAAGCACTTCAGAAGCCATACAAACTTTCCGCTTTTTTTTTCAAACACAATATTTAGTTTTTTTTTTTTTGTTAAGTAATTTTTATAATGTATTCTGCCTAGAGATACATGTATAAAAATGCATTATTCTATGACCCGAGGGACCTTACAATACTTCCTGAAAGCTTTGTTGAAAAATATTGATGTTTGGGCAAATTACAAGACATTGTTTCACCTGAGTGATTGCAATGACATAATACACGTTTATTCTCAGTATAAGCAATAATGGACACTACTCAATTTAATTCTCAGAATAAATATTTATAAATAGTTACTCATTTCATTATTATCAGTAATAAGGAAAAAAATGTACCCGATACATTTAGTTGAAATGAAATAGTATATACTTATATCCACTCGTTTCTTGATATATAAATGTTGTAAAAACATATAGTAAAACACATGAAACAGAATAAAGGTTCTAATATAATAAGTCAAATGCATCAGATTGACAGTGTTCTCCTTTTTTTATTAGCTGTAAACAAGTTTCTGTGATGTTTTGTTTCTGCTTTTGTTTCTTCCTGGCTGCTGTAAACTGTCTGCCCTTCATGCTTCGGCTGTTTTCAATAGTTTTGAAAACAATTATTCAAATCAGCGGAGGCACAGTCTGCACCTGAAGTGATTTGGCAAGGAAGGTAATTAACTCTTCCCTGCCAACCTGAAACAACAGTGCTCAAATACATTCTAAATAACCCGTGCTGCATAACCCAAACAATACAAAATAACCCCCCCCCCCCCTTCCACTACCCTTGTTTGCTCTGCCAGCATATACTTATGCATAAGAAATTAGTACAGCAGAAAATTATGAAGCAAACTATTTCAGTGAAGTTTAATACTTTTGATTTTAGAATAGAAAATAATATCATGTATATAGTGTCTTTTACTAAAGATGATTCAGTGAATTCAATAAGATTTCCATGTATCTTTATCTGTAAAAGATTTCTGGTTTTAAAGGTTCAATAGCCCTTTCGAAGAAGACCCAGACACAAGATTTGAAGTTTTCAAGCACTTTCATGCGATTTTATTAATTATAGAAATAAGACAAACCAAAACAAAACAAAACAAAACAAAAACTTAACTCCACTTAGGAGTGCTTACTTAAACTTTTTTTCAACTAAAACTGGATGGCTAAGCCATTTACCAGTAAAACAAAATAACACACTTTCACAAATACAAACAAAAAGGTTTTCACACTACCTTTTCCACCACACAGGTCTGTTCACAATGACAGCATCTCTTCACAGAGACTTGGTGCTGTTTAAATCCCTTCCGACAACAGGCAGGTAACATCAATTCATTTCACACGAATGATTACACCTGTGGCTGTGTGAGCACAGCCACACCCACACACATTTCTCTGGCAAGGACCAAAATTAACACTCTCCCTGCCAATCACCAACACATCTCTTCCAGGCAGAGATCAACTCTGCCACAATACATTGGGCATAGCTGGCTGATATGCAAGTCAAACAGCACCCCATTTCAACCTCTGTGACAGGGAGAAGGAATCTGAGCTGTAAGTCTCCCTCCCGACCAGAAAGGGCGCCGTGTAAGTAGGGTCGGCTGATAATGACATTTTCAGCTATCGATTATCGTCTGTAAAAACAAAATATTTAAAATGCTTGTAATTGATCAAATTTATAATTGAGCAGCATGACAACCGCTAGTCTGTCACTGAGTTTAGAAGAAAAAAAACCTAGACAGTGTGATGTGTGCCGAGTTTTTAAATTTCTAGAGGGTGCCCAGAACAAACGTGAGTATAAATATACACCTATTGTAATTTGTATATTGTATACATATATATATTTTTCTTATTTAAACATTTATGTTAATTCAAGAATGTTTACTTTCATAAAAGGAAGTGCCACTAATATAACGAAACAAAATTGCTAATGTTGGGGCTCCCGAGTGGCGCATCCAGTAAAAGCACTCGCTAGAGTGCAGGATGCACTCTATCCAGGCTATTCCACAGCCGACCGTGGACGGGAGCTTCCAGGGGGCGGCGCTCAATTGGCCAAGCGTCGCCCGGGGGGAGGGAGGGTTAGGTCGGCCAGGGTGTCCTCGGCTCACCGTGCACCAGCGACCCCTGTAGTCTGGCCGGGCGCCTGCGGGCTTGCCTGTAAGCTGCCCAGAGCTGCGTTGTCCTCCGACGCTGTAGCTCTGAGGCGGCTGCACGGTGAGTTCGCAGTGTGTAAAGAAGCGGGCGGCTGACGGCACACGCTTCGGAGGACAGCGTGTGTTCATCTTCGCCCCTCCCGAGTCAGCGCAGGGGTGGTAGCAGTGAGCTGAGCATAATAAAATAATTGGGCATTTCAAATTGGGGAGAAAATAATAATTAAAAAAAACTAATTGGCAACGACTAAATTTATAAAAAAAAAAAAAAAAATTGCTATTGTTACCTGGAAGCATTTGTTTTCTTTACTTGTGTGGCGAATCTGCCATTAAGAGAATAAAACTAGGTTTAAATATATATATACTATTAGCAGTTTTTAAACTATAAATAGCCTGGCTAAACAGCAGTCAGGAGTTCAGTTCGAAGCGACAGACAAGCAAACCAAGTGCAAGAAGGAAAACGGGTCGGGCGAGATGAAGAGGGAATGGGCTCACCCCAGGTTCGGCTGCCGGAGCAGGGCTGAAGCAAAGCTGAAGTGTCTCATCTCCCGGAGAAAGCTGCAGCTCCTCCACAGCAAAAAAAGAAATACATTACGAAAGATAACCACGTAATAGGCCTAATATTTATTTAGTTATAAAATGAATGCTGAATAAGATGTCTGTGTTATAAAGTGCCAGCGCAGCTTTTCTTCAGTTCAGACACTGTATCAGAAGGGAGAGACAGAAACGGAAGTTAGACTGAGAAGTTGTTTACAGTTTGAACAACACCGGTACTGTATTTACTGTAGAAATATTGCATGAATCACTAGTATAGGGAATTGGGGGACATGCTGTAGGAGCATTATATCCGAGTCGCGTTATAATCAAGAGCCTTGTAGCGAGGGAGCACTGTACTTATCATTAGCAAGTTTTACAGACAACTTACCACTTGAATTGAAAACATGTGATGTAAAAAGTACAATTTATATTTGCTTAAATGAGAATATGCCCATTAATGTATTCCTATGATGACTCTAACAAGAGATAGACAAACTCATTGATTACCAGAGAAATTTGTTTAGAGAAAATTCCCTGCTGTGTTGGTCAGCCAGACTTAAGTGGATTATAAATTGATACTATAAATTATAAATTGAACTAGTTTCTGTCTGTTTTACAAAAGTCTTCTGCTGTGAAGATCAGCTAGGGGCTTGACTTTGTTAAGCATTCAGATTGTTATATTGTTATCAGAACTAAGTATCGAGCTTCAAACAAAGCGTTTCACACTTGTGACAATAAATTCCTAGCTACGAGACATCATGTCTCCGAATGGACATTCAATACGAAAGCTGGACAAAATGGTGTCATACTGCCATCTGGTAAACGATGGATATGGTTCAGTTTGTAATTAAAATACATTGGCTTCGCTGGTGATTTATGTTAACTCTTAAAAAACAATATTCTTGTGAACTCGTAAATTTACAAACATAGAAAATATAGTGTATTAAAAAACTTACTTAAATCACTAAAAATGACCGTAAAAGCCGGTGTATAAGTCGCACCAGTGTATAAGTGTCGTGTCCCCCCCCCCCCCTTTTGAGACAACAATTTCAGGAAAAAGCCTATAGGTCACGGTGTATAAGTCGCTCCCCCCTTTTTAGGACCCCCTAAAAATACCAAGAAAATAGACTTATAGAAAGGTTTTTACAGTAAGTAATTTTTCATTCAGGAGAATTGATAACTATAGGACTTATATGATTTATTTTGGTACTGCATTGTGTGAAATCACATGAGGAAAATAGAAATGTGATTATTAAGTAAAAATTAATAACTTAGGAAAAGTTATTTCACAAAAGAGTATTTTTAACTGAATGCATTTACGATCCTTTGTTTGAATGAAGATGGGGAGGTGTCTTTTTGATGAAGTTATGATGTCATCTGCTTACATTCAAAACAGCCAATAAAATTACCTGATGGAGAGTTTACAAATGGAATGATTAGGAGAGTCAACGAGTTGAATGGCAATAAGCAGAGAGATACACCTATTTTCAAATGTTATAAAAATGCTTGCAGCGTGGAAAACATTCCCTCCAAGGACTCTCAGAGCAAAGCAAAAGACAATACAACTCATCATGCATAAATCCATTGTATGATTAATTCTGTTTAAATTGAGTATGAAGTAATATTAACCTATGTTGAATTACATGATCGAATATGAATGAATTGTTGAATGTTGAATATATTTAGAATCTTAATTACAACTTAATATATGGTTAATTTGTCTTGAACATACTTAGTATACTTGATTATACATTGAAAACTAATTACTACAATCTGATACAATCTACTCTTACTTTCGTAACTTTAATAAAATAAGTTTTTACTTTCAACAAGATTTTTTGTTTTGTTTTTGTATGTTGACACAAGCAGTGATATATGATAACATTGAATTGAATCAAAGTTAAATATTGTCTAAATCATATGCCGAATGAATCAATCACATTTATAGCCAGAATTCTATGATTACTGTAGAATATATATTCAATGTTTAAGTCTAACTTTTGATTGCAGTTGGATATGAATATAGTTTTGATGGTGATATGGAAGGATATTGTGGTAACACCCTAGAACATTTTATAGTAAAATATTGTTTATACATAGCTAAAGGCGTGTCTTGAGAAGGTATCCAAATACACTGCTGTGCAAGTCTTATACTACCATAGAATCAATCTGCTTTAATACTACCATAGAATCAACCCGCGCCATCTACAGAACGTCATGTCACATATATTTTAAATTATTATTATTATTTTGGAGGCTTCTCACGCCCCACACTGTTGAGAACCACTGGGTAAATGTGATTGATTAGCTACTACAACACTTCATATTAGCTGCTCATGTATAGTTAACTTTGAGTTTTTGAAGATTCTGATCAATATGAATTGAAGATTGCTAAATGACAAGCTTGGTTTCTTCTCACCCAAACTAAGGTGTATTAATAAGTCAAAGTTGTTATAATAGTGGAAAACACTAGTGGAGGCTTTGAGTAAATTGTTGATGCTCTTAACATCGATTATATATATAGTAACTATACTTTTGCACAGCAGTGTACATGTTTACTTGTCTCGAGATTGGGGGCTCATTAAATTATCACCACAAACTAAATCTTACGTGCTACAGAATCCCCTGCAGTGTTTACAAGAAACATATTACCTTTGCTGTATTCTGTGTTGGCTGTAGCTGTATATTTTTCAACATATTTCCTATTGCGTTGATATTTGTATTCACACATCAACTGGGGAATTGCTTTTTTTCAACTTTTATCGAGTGACAGGACGGCTTGTGGAGACGTCCCCAGACCAGGAAGCTGACAGAGACACGCGGGTACTGTTGGTTGAAAGCGCTGGTGCGCGTTTTTATTAAACAATGGTTTGAACAAAAAAACAATGATCACAGAGCCAAAATAAGTGTTTAAACAAAAACAGACCTCCACCCAAACAAGTACCGTGCTGGTCTTCCAGCACGCTTAGCAATCTTTTAACTTTTGCTTTCAATCTTTCTCCTCTCTCTCGCTCCCATTCCTCCTTGAACACCCACCATGTTCAGCCAAAGCTCTGGGTTTTTAATATACATGTGACCATCTCCAGATTAGTAATAAATGAATCAACCTGGAGATGGTTACATTCTGCACAAGATTGATATCTGCGTGGTTGACATCCACTCTGTTAATTCGCTGCTGACCATGCATTCTCACAAGATGTCCATCGTCTCTGTCAGACCATATCCAAACAATAATACATTTTAAATAATACAATACATTCACCAGCAACCCATTATTATAAATACCCTCACAATAACACATTTAAATCATACCATACATCAAGACAAAATCACCACAATACAACATATTTATCAGCAGGGCTTTGCCCTGCCCGCTATTTACACGCAGGGCTTTACTGCCCTGCCACACCACGAGAAAGACCCTTTTCTTCTAAACATTGTATCCACTTCATATTCCCTCCTGCAACAATACTGGTGAAATGAGCGGCGTATTGTGAAAACAGAAACCAGCATTGTTGCAGGAGGGAGCATCTTCTGGATGCACGCGATGTTTAGAATAGAAATTGTCTTCCTCCTGTTGACGGTGCTGAGAAATGTATTCCCCAGTTCATTTTACGACCCATGATGTGTGATTTTGAAAAGAGTCAAAAATATATTTAAACATATAACACTGAGATATGGACAACACGGGATACAGCAAAGGTAATGCCTTTCTTGCGCAGTGATACTGAAAAATAGGCTAATTTAAATTAATATCAAACTATACATAACTAAACCTAATATAGAATACACAAAACAAAGGAGGCTTGTTTTGAATTTATGGATGTGCCGTTAACCAGTTCCACAAAGAGCTCTGAAACCTGAAATATGGGAAAGAAAATATGTGTTCCAGCTTCCTTTTGAAATAGTGTCTGAATACAGATGGACTGTGTGCTCCTCCCAGCAGCAGGGGGCGCTGTGCCGGCAGCTTTCAGATGGAGTATCGGATGCTGACCTTCTTGCGTGTGTGCTCACTACATCGCTCCAGGATGACCTCTTTGCTGGGACGAGGGGGCACAGTGGGGAGTGCCTTTGTCTGGTCTGAGAGAGGTGGGGTGCTGCCATTCTGGTTATCTACAAGACAAATAGCAAGTTCAGTCTTAGCTGTTGTGCACTTCCATTCATTGTCCAGGTCTCAAATGTTTAGAAAGAAACATGTTATAGCAAATGTGTGTTTCATTTTAAAACGTGATATTTGGTACTACACTAGGTTAAAGAAAATTCTCAGTTTTATTGTCATGCCTTCCAGGAAGTCTTTTACTGCTTATTTCATTGGTCACCCCAGAAGTGCGTCAAAGCATCTTAAGGCCCTTTCACACTTATGAACGGCCGTCGTGCATTTTGTGTCGCTCGACCCGGATCAAAGCATGTCGACCCACATCCTGAGGTGGGTCAACCCTAGGATGACCACCTTTTCAAAATGCAAAAACGGGACACCTGCATTTCTTAGGCTGGGGTATATTTACATTTTGTTTAACTTTCTTTACTGTTTCCCTCGAAGAGCGGGGGTGGGGGTGGGGGGGTGCTCAATCAAGTTCTATACATTAGAGCCTGCAGCCATACGCATGTTACACACTGTGTGTACCTTTGATTTGCAAAATGTCATCTTCATAAGTGTGGACTTGCATTCAGCGGTCCAGATAAGCTGGCCACCTGCTGTTTTTACCCATTAAAAAATCCCAAATAAGCAATCCATTTTAATAATTGAGTAAAAATGCTCATGGCAATTTTACCGTCATTATTTCTTTGTCACTAAATCTATCGACTTTAAGGGCTGTGTGGCAATGTGCCCCGCCCTGTGTGCATATTATGTGTTGTATGTTGCGTGCGTGTGTTAATGTTGGTGTATAGATTGGTACACGGGATATAAAACGGGTCTGTGTTTCACGTGTGATTTAAAAAGGTAGATTTGTATTTAGGCACGAGGAGGGCACAAATCACTACACGTGATTTGTGCGTTTTGTTGTTTTGTTGTTCATGTTAAGACTAAATATATGCTAGTGTTTCTGCTAACAGGATTTTTATTGTGACTCAATAAAGACATTTTTAGCTGGAAATATTGAGTGTGCGGTTGTTTTATTTTGAAGTTTTGTTTTTGCAGTTACAGATGTGACAAACTTTCCCATGCTCTTTGGGGTTTGGAGCACAGCTGTTTCATTTTGATAATTCTGTATTTCAAAATGCATCACGTAGCCTATTACATTTGACGTTGATATGTCAACACTAGTTAGCCATCTGACTCAGTCACCAGTTTTCTGATACAAAGCCCATTGCTTCAATGTTACAATGTACTTGTTATCTGTTATAGCTCACGTTTTCTTTTGTTGTTTTTTTTTTCTCGCATGCCAAATCAGTCTCTTTATTGTGCATTTACACAGCACTTCTTCCAATTTCAGATGACAAAAATGCAGCAAAAACAAAGCGAACGAGACAAGCTACGGTAATGTAAAAGTTAATCATTTAACAATTTTTAGATACTGTGATGCATTTTTAAAAAATATCTGATCTTCAGTTGCTTTTGTGCATTTCCATTTGCAAGAATGGCCTTATTGAGCACTGTATTCTGCAATTTTTAATACTGACTTTGGATACTATTTTAATTCTGGAAACTGATGTTTTTTTTAATCTTTTGCTAAATTGCATTGCCTTTTACACTTAATGCAGTTCTGTGCATGGGTAACATTTTGATTTCATTTTGCTGTTGGGTCGTTTATGGGGAATTTTACATACTGCTACAATACCTACCAGATTTAAAAGTATGTAATGTGTTACAGTCCACTGTCAAAAAGTTTCAGTGAAAATGACAACCGTAACCTTACGCATTTTATTATTATGAAATGAGACTTCGAGTTTGTTATAAAGCAAATTAATTCACCAACCTGGAACATTTCCCTGACAGTATTTTAAAACCAATCTCCCTCGCATTGATGTCTATGATCAGCATGAAGAGATCTGAAACCTGACTGGGGCTGACAGTCCTAATTGAAAACGATCTGTTGCTGATGGAAATGAACAAATCTGATTTCGTATCATGTCAATCCCAGTGGCAGATGGGAATGAAGCTACAGAGTGAATCCCTGTGGCTCAGTAGTTACCATTGTTGGCCTGGCTCTCTTGCACACTTTGCATCTTTTGGCGCTGGTTTGCAGTGCTGCGAGCCTCTTGCTGGCCACGCTGGTGTAGATATCGACGGCTGTTGCGACGGTACGTGTCTTGGCTAATTCTCTGCCGGCCACGTGTGTGAATACTCTTAGCATTCCGAATCGTGGATCTGTGGGGGAGAAACAGGTGAAATACACACAGCGCATAACAATATGACGAGGTACCCCATTCCATACCCTCACCACTCTCTGCCAAACCACTTTCAACTGTGTCCTCTGGTCCTGGATTCTGTGCTGAGTTTAAAGTATTGGTAGCCCGAGTCACTTCCCCAGGGAGCTCACTGACCTCCTGGGTGAGGGAGCACACTGACCTCCTGGGTGTGGGAGTGGCTCTCACTGCCCCAGGGAGCACACTGACCTCCTGGGTAAGAGAGTGTCTCTCACTGTCCCAGGGAGCACACTGACCTCCTGGGTAAGAGAGTGTCTCTCACTGCCCCAGGGAGCACACTGACCTCCTGGGTAAGAGAGTGTCTCTCACTGCCCCAGGGAGCACACTGACCTCCTGGCTGAGGGAATGTCTCTCACTGCCCCAGGGAGCACACTGACCTCCTGGGTAAGAGAGTGTCTCTCACTGTCCCAGGGAGCACACTGACCTCCTGGCTGAGGGAATGTCTCTCACTGCCCCAGGGAGCACACTGACCTCCTGGGTGAGGCACGATGACCTCCTGGGTGAGGGCGTGTCTCTCACTGTCCCAGGGAGCACACTGACCTCCTGGGTAAGAGAGTGTCTCTCACTGTCCCAGGGAGCACACTGACCTCCTGGGTAAGAGAGTGTCTCTCACTGCCCCAGGGAGCACACTGACCTCCTGGGTAAGAGAGTGTCTCTCACTGCCCCAGGGAGCACACTGACCTCCTGGCTGAGGGAATGTCTCTCACTGCCCCAGGGAGCACACTGACCTCCTGGGTAAGAGAGTGTCTCTCACTGTCCCAGGGAGCACACTGACCTCCTGGCTGAGGGAATGTCTCTCACTGCCCCAGGGAGCACACTGACCTCCTGGGTGAGGCACGATGACCTCCTGGGTGAGGGCGTGTCTCTCACTGTCCCAGGGAGAACACTGACCTCCTGGGTGAGAGAGTGTCTCTCACTGTCCCAGGGAGAACACTGACCTCCTAGGTGAGGGAGTGTCTCTCACTGCCCCAGGGAGCACACTGACCTCCTGGGTGGGGGAGTAGCTCTCCGATCGAATTCTCTCTCAGTATCTGCAGCCCGGATCTCTCCAGACTTCCTCAGGAACATGGAGGGGTAGTGTCCTGTCTGCTCTCCCTTCCTGCAAAGAGACCGGACAGTCAGCCAAACAGCTAGCACTGCACAGTTTACGTTTTAGGACCCCACCTTATAAAGCCACAATAAACACGGTTTTTAATCTCTGGTTATCCGACGTTGAATGTCTGTGTATGAGGGAATATCGACACTCAGAGGTGAAAGCAGGCTGAATGTTTTTTTTTTTTTACACACTAAGGGCCCAATTCATAAACTGCTTTTGTGGGCTTGAATACCATTTCTGACTTAATATCAGTGCTATTATCTTTCTTCAGCAAATGGTATAACCCACAAAAGTCTGTGTGCTTGAATTAGTACTTTTACTGTGTTTTTTAATAGCGCTTTCTGAATGCATTTGGGGCATTTGTGTGTTAATTATATAATCCAGTGGTGGTAAAACTTCCTGACCCTATGAGCCGCATACCAAAATTTCCATATGGTCGAGAGCGGCAAGACACGTACTGTGTTTGAGAGCAAGACATTTTAAATACTAGCATTGTTGTGCAGTACAGTAGTTGTTAGGCTATCTCTTGATGGCAGCAAAATACACAAGAACAAGGGATAGAACATGGCAGAACCTACACGGTTTCTGTATAATGTGTATTGTACTATAGATCTACAGTGTATTAAACTTTAAATGTAACACACTGGTGCTTTTTCATTATTTCAGTTTATACTCAATGTATTACACACTTAAATAAAATGAGTTATTATGAAGCAAAATACAATAACTGACCACATAAAAACACACATGTTCTAAGGATTCTTTTTGACAAGCTCTTCCCTTGAAGATCTGAATGCTGGGTTAAAAAAATATGCTTTTTTGTTCGACTGCTGTGTGTATTACATACTGTTGAGAGCTTTGTGGATGACAAATGTGCTGTATTTATTTTGAAAAGGATTACAGTACCTCCTCATGACGAAACATAAGATATGTAAATACAATATTAATTCTAGACCTGCAATGTAACATGCGTTCTCTAGTCTAGCGCCAACACTCCAATTTTATAAAAAGATTCATTCATCTGAAGAAGGACGTTTGGCATGAGCGATATTCCATGCTTGCCATACAAAACTCACTTCTTTAATGAACGCCGAAAGCAGCATCTGCCCAAGTCTGATACAGGAGGATATTCAGATGAAACTGTGTTGTGATTTGTTTCATAATGACGTTTGAGGTTGCTGGTCCGGTACAGGCTGCAGTGTGTAAGCGATTCCTTGCAGGTGATTTGTTGCAGATGAGACACATGTTTACCACTGTTTTCAGTGAAAGCAAACTCTTTCTCCCAGTCTGGTTTAAAGCCTCATACTTGTGTTTATTACTCATGGATGGTTTGCTCAATGCCATTGTTCACGAAACAAACGAGCACTTAATTCAAAATTATGAAATTTACTTTCAACTGCACATCCCGCTTTCACTCACTGGCGATGGGTTAGGGATGCAAAACCGACAGGGACTGTTTCTCCTCATCGCACTACAGCTAACCCTGCTTGCCAGGCGCTCAGCGAGCCCAAAAGCAGACACCTGCAGAGCTGGCCTTCGTCCTCCAGAGGTCGGTAGCTCACTGACATCTGCTCTCAAATTCCTGGCTGTAAAAGGAAGCTGGCATGGTCGTGGGATCGGAGGACGCTCACTGAACCTTCAGTTCTCCTGAGCTATGGGGAATTGCTGCGGTGAGGGGATAAATTATTGGACATTCCAAAATGGAGAGAAAATAGGATAAAATAATTGGGCCCACTAAATAAAAAAAATATATATTTAAAAAATAAGCTGGGTACTTGCCTGATGACCCACCAGCCCTCCAGCAGCTTGTGGATCACCTCGATGGTCTCTCCCTCCTGCAGAGTGAGCTCATCATCTTGCTCAGCAGTGTAGGCCTTCGTGGTGACAAACAGCTCCCCTAAAGCACACACACACTACGATACATACCAATGTACCAGCAAGAGCATTGGGGAGGCACATATTAACATTATAATTAGTAGAAATCGTATACTTAGGGGACCGTGCTCATCCGGTTCCTAGTAGCTGACTGATCTCAAAACTTTGTCAAGGATTCCAGTGATTCAGCATCAAAAACATGGCTAGCTAACCCATTTCATACCCTCACCACTGTGAAAAAGTCTCCTCCCCTCTGTTCAAAGTCTACTAAACTTCCAACTGTGTCCTCTGGTCCTGGTTTCTGTGCTTGTTTAAGTATTGGTTAGGGCTAACAATGTCAACTCCTTTCATAGTCATAGAAGCTATGCGATTCACTTTTGCTATTCCCATCTCACCCTTGCTCAGGGAGAAAGAGGAGAGCTCACTCACCTGCATAGTTGGGCTCTTGCTCCTCTGTCTCATCAGGGCCCTCTAGTGGCTCCAGGTAGGAAGCAGGGACCCAGCCACGGCGAGACTCACATTGACAGAACCACCAGCCTAGGGCACATCAGAGAGAGAGAGAGAGAGAGAGAGAGAGAGAGAGAGAGAGAGAGAGAGACAGAGAGACAGAGAGACAGAGACAGAGACAGACAGAGAGAGAGACAGAGAGAGAGACAGAGAGAGACATTGTAGAGTCATCTTCATTAAAAGGACACTCCTTCCATTCCCAGACCTGAATCCAAGCCCAGCTAAAACAATTCTCCACTCTTACATTACATCTCCATTGTCCCGCTGCAATGTTCAAATTCAAGAGTGCAATTTAAACATCCCTCAATGTGAAAATACACTGCACCAAACACTGTGATGTGCCTTGCAGAACCATTGTAACTTTTACTGGGAAAAACAAATTCAAAACACAAAACAGGATTGCTGTATTCCCCTAAACAGAAAATCCACCCTGTTAGAATTTGTAGAAAGATGACTCCATTTCCCTGTGTGGAAAGATTGTCTATGTGTGACAGCATACACCAATTCTGAACAGCTCAGTGGGATACTGAGAGTTAATCATTTAAAGTATCGATTAGGGTTTTCAACTCTTTAAGATTTTAGACTCCCCTAAATTCTTCTTTGTTCTAGGCTAAACAAATCTCTCTTCATAGCTCATTACTTTAAGCACTGGGATGAGTGTGGTTGCTCTTCATAGGACTCTCTCCAGGGTCACACTGTCCTTTTAGTAATATGGTCACTAGAACTGAACACAGTATTCTGGGTGTGAATCTCCTCATAGCTTCCTTTGATTTGTACTCTGTGCTTTAGACTATATGCCCAAGCATTCTGTTTGCCCTTTTCAAATGAAAGAAAGGAACTCACCATTGGTACTCTTCTCCACTATATCCACTTGCTCTCCTTCCTTGAGGTTGAGCTGGTACTTGGAGCCCTTGTTGTAGTCTGCGATGACTCTGTAGGTCTGCAGTATGATGGGTCCTGTGATCTCTAAACACAGAGAAAGCTTTCAGTACAGCATGCTACCCAGGTGTTTGGTAAAGCAAGGGACTGCTTCATGGTCACGCGTGGTGTAACAATAACTGATGCAAACTCATTGAAAATGTGTTAATTTCACTATAAGACAACTGGTCTTTACCTCATCTTTACAACTGAGTACCAATCAATTGTAGTGATCTAAAAGCCCATTGGAAGTTCATCTCTCACCTGGCTTTTACCATGGCAATGGAAGTAATTATTAGGCCGTCAAAATGGGAAGTGGGAGGAGAACGCTTGGCTTCTGGAATGCAACTGCCACCAATTTGAGCATACATAGATGACATGACAATCATGACTACAACAGTAGCCTGCACTAATTGGTTATTGGGAAAACTAATCAATAACATTGAATAAGCATGAATGCAATTCAATCCCATTAATCAGCTGATGAGATCTATGGACAATGGAACAGAGCAGGATCAGTTTCCTCATCAGGTCAACATATTGTAACAAACTTCCTTAGTATTCCTACTAGACACTTAGACCATAAGCGTATACTGATTCCATAAGCAAACATTTAATTTTATTGGAAACAGCAAGTAATAGATTACAGCGTAAAAGAGGGATTTAAAAGGGGACCTGAGGAATATGCTTAACCCAGAAAATGTTTTAGAAGTCAGTCTAGAATGTAAAAGAGGTATAAAAACCATACAAGCATAGACCAAATGAAACAGTATATCAGCAAAACAATCATGTCACTGAGGCTCACTATAAAAGGTGCAAATTAGTTTACCCAGCAATTGACAATACAGTGTAAGCAGGTAAGGGTTAATTAACCCAATCACAGGTTTTTTAAATCAAGAGATACAGAATTGCATAATTGAACATAGCCCTATAACAGCAAACACTATCCAAACCCTTTGCAAAGCAGAAGCACCCAATGCAGAAAGTGTAAATTAGTTTAACTAGCAATAGACAATACAGTATAAGCAGATAAGGGTTACTTAACCCAGTCACAGGTTTTTAAATCATTGTTCAGTTCCCTTCATGAAAAGCAAATCCAAAAAGAAAAAAGTTTCAAGAAATGATACTCCAAAAAATCAAAAATCCAATGCAAAACCAGAATGGCCATTCACAAAAACACTGCAAACACAGTAGCAAAAAATGAAAGAACAAAAAGATTTGATCTCACCCGGATGATGTTTGTAATCCGCTGTGCAGACGTCTTCTCTTTGATTCCATTAAAACTATATAGTTTTAAAAGTCCAGGCAAACTGTACTCTTCAGAAAAGAAAATGAATATCCAAAGCAGCGATAGAACGGTCACAAAATAACCCAACAAGAAGAAAAGAAAACACGATACAGAGAAAAAATAAGTTAGTTTGACTGTGCTGGAAGCAACATCTAAACGCAGCAGAAGATTTTTGACTCGTTTACCAAAATAACATACTGCTGAACAAATTAATAGACCTGCATTAAAACACAGACTAACAAAAAATATAAACTCCTCATCTACCAAAAGTTCTGATAAAAAACCAGAACGGCGAGAGAGAAACGGCGACCCCTGTTACTCAAAATGGTTCCCTTTTTGAACTGGCCGGCAATGTTGAGCAAAAGGAGCATAAGCCCCGCCCCAACTACGAATAGCCAAAAGGGGAAAAATATGAAGAAAATACAAAAAACACAATGCATAGAAGACCTAGACAAAAACTCCTAACCAGCACAATATAAAGAAGACAGTTAAGGGGCAGTTTCAAAATATTTAATTTTTTTTCCTCATGCATGTAAACTAATGCCTAAAGAGTTTCTTTATAAAACTAGGCAGTCTTGCGAAAGGTAAAATCAGAGACCACTTTTACCATCTTTAATTTGAATATAAGAAATCGAACTAACCTGGCCAGGCTTACTGCTGTTCAATTAAGAATAAAGCAGAGGCTGCGCTTATTGCAGCACATATGGGGTGATCGCCACAATATGATGTTCTCCCATCACCACAGAACCTTAATCTATGGGTAGGAGAAGATCCTTGATGTCCTTTGTGTTCATAGCCAGCTACATTTTGACAGAATGTAAGGTGGGTCTTAGCCAAAGACGGTTTACTTGGCATCATGACCAGGTGCTGCGATGTTTGGCCTTAGCATTGGAAGACAAGCGCAGCATGACCAACAGGTTGCCACCAATGTCAGAAATATATGACACAAGAAGAACAACATTCCTCCGTCCAGGGGAGCAACCTCCAAATAAAGGTATTAATATCAAAACTCGTCTAGGACAACTGGAAGCTGCTAGAGACAGGAAAATGCTGGCAGATGATGGACAATGGCTTATTTTCCCACCTGAGACTGCCACCACTAACATTCGACCTGATATTGTCTTGTGGTCTGGATCACCACGCCTTGTTCACCTGGTAAAGTTAACAGTGCCATGGTAGGATACTCTGGATGAGGCATATGAAAGGAAGAAACTTCGGTACACTCAACTAGCTGTTGAAGTGGAACAGCGAGGATGGAGCTTCCAGGTTTACCCAGTGGAGGTGGGTTGTCGAGGATTTGTGGCACACTCCACAACCTGGTTTCTCAGAGACATCGGATTCAGTGGTCAAGAGTTGTGACGCATAGTGAAGAACTTATCTGAAGCAGCAGAGAGGAGCAGCAATTGGCTCTGTTTGAGATGAAATGATTCTGGTTGGGGACCTCAAGCATCGTAGAAAGAAAGCAACATTGATGTAAAGGAAGGTAAGTAAGCTGGTCTTAGCTGAGTGGGGGACAGAGGGGGGTGATGCTGGGATGGCAGAATCTGTCGAGCCCTCTTAAGGTGTTGTGGGCTAGTCGAAGAAACACCAAGGATGGAAGGTGCCCACTTGAAGACCCCAGAGAAGTACCCTACTCAGCTCAGTACAGACGGTTGTCATGCTGATACGCTAGGGAGGCCACACTGTGGTTGATCCCTGGAGTCAGCATCGCAGCCGTTGTGTGTGCTGATGCGCCAGGGAGGCAAAATAGGCTGATCCCTGGAGCCAGCATTACACTTCAGCCACCAGCACCAGGCAGAAGGATATCTACATCATCAGATGGAAGGAAACGCAGATGGATCACACTAGTTTACAGTAAAATAAGAGATGTCTTAGTCGGTGCTTATCTTGGTGAGAGCTGAGTCCAATATCAGCATGAAGTATTAACACCTACTCTCATGTAATGGAAATTGTAGGGAAAATAGATTTTCTGAAATAATCTGAAACAACTTGAAACATTAGAACATTTCAAAATAAAGACCAATGACATACCAACAGCCTTTATATACCCCCAGCTCATATTACACTCAATAATTTGTGCTAAAGAAGACCCTTAGCAAGTTTCTTATTAATTTGAGAAGCGGTTCTTTAGGCAAATGCCAAATTCTAAAGTGTGATGTACAGAGATAGCTGCTGGCACCCTAGTCAAGATAAAGTAAAAGGGTTTGTACCTGACGTGTTGCTCCTTGAATTGTCTTTAGCCATCAGATAGGTTTCATTCTTCTTGTACCTGCACAGAACAACAAGATAATTACAGGACCCAAATATGTATTTTACTTTTCTTAAATGGTAGTCCACCACTGCAACCCACAGCTGTGGTTATGAAAAATCAGCAGGCATCTACAAGCAATTAAGCCAAATACCTTAATTTCACTCAACAAACATAAGGAGTAGATAGTGCTACTAAACTATGGGGTGCCCTGTCTGGTCTTATAAGAACATAATACAATGAGAGGTGGCTATTAGGTCCATCAGTGCTCGTTTGGGTCTACCAAGTAGCTGACTGATCGCTTAACAGGTCTTAAAGGATCCCATCAACAACCTGACTTGGTAACCCATTCCATACCCCCACCACTCTCTGTGTGATGAAGTGTCTCCACCCCTCTATCCTTAGCCTGTATTCACTTTATTTCCAGTTGTGTCCTCTGGTCCTGGTTTCTGTGCTCAATGTTTAACCAGGTTAACCACATACAAGTGATTGCAGCGCACAGAAGAATTCCACAACTCTCACCTGCTGTACACTTCTATTAGCTACATAGGCCTCAAATGTCCAGTTTTGAAAGAAACAAATGTTATAGTAAGATGTATTTTTATTTTAAAACATGATATCTGGTCCTACACATGGTTAAAGGATTCTCTGTTTGCAAGCTTTCAGTTAGGGTTGCTCTTTTATCTAGAGGGTGAAATTCCTAGCTTCTTTCCTGTCACCAACCAACCAGCTGCTTCCCCTATTGACTGACATGCGTTCAGTTAGTATTATTATTATTATTATTATTATTATTATTATTATTATTATTATTATTATTATTACAGCCAGTCACTTGATCCAGAAGACACTGTTGAGGTGAAATGACCCAGGAAGTGCAAACAGATATACCAAGAATAAGGCACAGAAACTGAGAAGCTAAAAGTAGAACCAGATGTCATGTTTTAAAATGAAAATCCATGTGTGCTATAAGATGAATTTCTTTAAAAACATTCATGGTTGGAAGTGGAGATTAGGACAGAGGGAAGGAGACACTTCTTAATACAAAGAGTGGTACGGGTATGGAATGGGTTACCTGGCTAAATTATTGATTCTGAATCAATGAGATCCTTTAGGACTTGACAAAGTTTTGAGATCAATCAGTTCCGAGGAACCGGATGCACAGATGGGCTGAATGGCCTCCTCTGGTTAGTAAATGTTCTTGTGGAACATGATCTGGAAACTCTGTAATAATAATCTAACTATCCACTTCACTGCAATGCTAAGGGCACTCACGGGTGTAATAATAATC
The DNA here is from genome assembly GCF_902713425.1 of Acipenser ruthenus. Taxonomy (NCBI): domain Eukaryota; kingdom Metazoa; phylum Chordata; class Actinopteri; order Acipenseriformes; family Acipenseridae; genus Acipenser; species Acipenser ruthenus. The sequence continues at coordinate 9,877,850 of NC_081212.1, read as the reverse complement.
TAACTATCCACTTCATTGCGATGCCCAGAGCACTCACGGGTGTGATAATAATCTAACTATCCACTTCACTGCAATGCCCAGGGCACTCACGGGTGTAATAATAATCTAACTATCCACTTCATTGCGATGCCCAGAGCACTCACGGGTGTGATAATAATCTAACTATCCACTTCACTGCAATGCCCAGGGCACTCACGGGTGTGATAATAATCTAACTATCCACTTCATTGCGATGCTAAGGGCACTCACGGGTGTGATAATAATCTAACTATCCACTTCATTGAGATGCCCAGGGCACTCACGGGTGTGATAATAATCTAACTATCCACTTCACTGCAATGCCCAGGGCACTCACAGGTGTGATAATAATCTAACTATCCACTTCATTGCGATGCCCAGAGCACTCACGGGTGTGATAATAATCTAACTATCCACTTCACTGCAATGCCCAGGGCACTCACGGGTGTGATAATAATCTAACTATCCACTTCACTGCAATGCTAAGGGCACTCACGGGTGTGATAATAATCTAACTATCTACTTCATTGAGATGCCCAGGGCACTCACGGGTGTGATAATAATCTAACTATCCACTTCACTGCAATGCCCAGGGCACTCACAGGTGTGATAATAATCTAACTATCTACTTCATTGAGATGCCCAGGGCACTCACGGGTGTGATAATAATCTAACTATCCACTTCACTGCGATGCCCAGGGCACTCATGGGTGTGATAATAATCTAACTATCAACTTCATTGAGATGCCCAGGGCACTCACGGGTGTGATAATAATCTAACTATCCACTTCACTGCAATGATCAGGGCACTTACGGGTGTGGCGCTGGCGGGTTCTCGTCCTCCTCGCGCACCTGGTAGAAGCTCAGCAGCAGCTGGCAGCGTGAGATCTTGGGTGGCAGGTTGATCAGAGAGTGGCAGTACTCAGCCAGCGTGCCCTGCCGCGTCTCTGTTGTCTTTTGATTGTCAAACCACTTAGGAGCTGAGAGAGAGGGGTTTTAAAAAAAAGAAAAACAGGTTCTATTTTTACATCTAATTTCATAATAAAACCAATGTACCCACTTCGGGAAAATGATATGAAATCAGACAGTTACCCAAGTGCAATAAGACAGGTCTGTAGGGATAGGGGTGTATGATACAAGTTTGGAAATGGATCGGAGATTCCCTTTAACCAAATCTACATCTACCAATTACTAGCAAGTGAAACTGGTTCTAGCTGCCACAAGCTTCACCAGGCTGATTGGTAATGGGGGGCGGGACTGGCTTGCATTAGAGTCTGTGCTGCGCACCTGCACACAAGTGTGCGTGCGCAAGTGGCTGCGCCACTGGTGGAACATTTTTGGTCGCAAGAAAGGATTATTGTACTGGAATCTCTTTTGGAAGTGTATCAGAATTCTAATCACAGATAAGTAACTAATTGGCAAATAAGTCGTATTTTATCATGTTGCCTCCTAAATCTGCTTTTTAATTCAGTAACTGTAAAGGAAGGACAGACAAATTTGAACTTTTGATTATTTGGAGGTTGATATCCAGTGTATAAACCTACAATTTTAAACAATATTTTTAGTGTTTTCTATATTTTAAGTAATTTAATAAGTTGAACAAGATTGTATGATGCCATGATTTACACATGGGTATTGATGGGATTCGTGCTGTTTTGGAATCTGTTCTGAGGGTTATACAGTACAGATATTCTATACTTTCTCGTCATGTACGAGGCAGATCAATAGAAATGCAATTGATTAAGGACTTGTCGAAATCATCTTTAATTGATCTCTGCTTTACAAACTATCCTAATAGGTACAAAGAGGCAGGAACTTTCTGTAATGCTTTTAGCGATCATAATACAATTTATTGTGTCAGATGTGCATTTCCCTAAACTTAAACCGAAAACTCTCTTCAAAAGACACTACAACAGATGTGAAGATGCTGGTATTTTTAACTGCGGTGTCCTATATTGATGGGGCAGTAATGACATGTTTCCCACAAGTTGATATTTCCTGGGAGTATTGTTTTAATGAATTTAGTACAGTTATCAATAATCATAAGTGTACGAATTTAATCAAGAAAACTAAATCTGATTATTTCCTGAGACTACTAATAATATGAATGACCCATGTAAACTCTGGAAACTTGTGATAAACATACAATGCACTACGATGTCTCTGGTATTGCTTCGTTTTTAAAGTTATTAAAGGTATGGTTCCGATTATCTTAATACTTTGGTCAGAAAGGTCAATACTGGCTGTAGTTTGCAATCTCATGATTCTGGTAGTTTGTATACGGACGCGATCAAAACCTGGGACACTTTTTCATCTGGTTTAAGAATGGAATTTGATAGCCTCTCATTTTTTGGTTATAAAGAGCGTATTAGGGATTTGCTTAAAAGTCCTTGCCATTGCTTTTCTTTCAGTCCGCATTGAAAGAAAAAAAGCGCTGTATTACTGCTCCTTTGTTTATTTGTTGTTATTGTCTGGACCACACACATATTAATTGTGTTGTTTTATGTATGGTTGTGTCTGTGTATGACAGGACCCCCTTGTAAATGAGGCCTCAATGGGTTCATTTCCTGTATAATTAGATAAATAAACTGGTCAATATGAGGTCCCTAATCTCTGGTAAAGCACTTTGAATTTTATCATTAAAGCTATGTTTAATCTCTGTTCCCACTCAATCCGCCGCACAATATGTACCTACAGTATTCATTTATGTATTTTACATTTTATTCAATACAGTAACCACAACTAGTCTCCGATTTGAATGACAAGTTGAAGAAATCAAACAACTGGGTGCAGTCAGATTACTTGTTATTTGTTTATTTAGCAGACACCTTTACCCAAGGCGACTTACAGAGACTAGGGTGTGTGTGAACTGTGCATCAGCTGCAGAGTCACTTACAACAATGTCTCACCCGAAAGATGGAGCACAAGGATGTTAAGTGACTTGCTCAGGGTCACACAGTGAGTGAGCTGGGATTTGAACCAGGGACCTCCTGGTTACAAGCCCTTTTCTTTAACCACTGGACCACACAGCCTCCCTGCTTTCAGCCATTTTATTCGAGCATATCATAATAACACAGGAACGGTGCTCTCCTGTAACAAACTAGCCAGGAAGGTGGCTTTGAATGAACTTTGTGAACACACTGTGAAACAGTAACTGAACAAACAGCATGATTAGCACTGACACATGCAAGATGTCTTCTTATATCCATTTTATAATCTAAAAATGAAAACTAAAAATTGCCATTGAACTTTATAGAGATACTTCACAGTTTCTTACTGTTCAGCAGCATCTCGCTTCTGAACTATACAGAGATACTTCACAGTTTCTCACTGTTCAGCACCACCTCGCTTCTGAACTGTACAGAGATACTTCACAGTTTCTCACTGTTCACCTGCACTATAACAGCTCATGAAATCTCATAATAACACAATAATTATGGCGAAATAACGCAATATTTTCTTGTAATAACGCAATATTTTCTTGTAATAATGCAAATTTTTTTTCTTTGTGGTGCTGTGGCAGGGCAGAAGAAAAGCCCTGCACATAATTAAGGGGCGGGGCAAAGCCTTGCTGATAAATGTGTTGTGTTTGTTTGGAACGGGTGAATCTATTGTTATGTTTTAAAATCCGATGTTTTTCTTTGTTATTGTTATTGGTTTGAAAGTGGTCTGGCACAGGCGGTGTTAGCAGCTTGTCTCTGCCAGACAGCTCGTGCGAATCCATGGTCGGCAGAAGGTGATTATTGACTGTCGGCCATGCAAACTAAAACTCATGTAGAATGTGACCATCTCCGAATTGAATAATGTAGTGTTGATTCGGAGATGGTGTAAAAGCCTGCAGCTTTTGTTGTTCATGGTGGTGGTGTTTGAAAGGAGGAATGTGAGTGAGAGGAAAGAAAATAAAAAATGAAAGTAAAAAGGAAAGTAAGCAATTGCTACTTGTGCTGGGCAGACCAGCACGGTATTTGTTTAAGATATTTGTGTTTGTGACCTGTTTTTGTTTAAACCTTTTATTTCGCTCTGTGAGCAGTGTTTTTGTTTAAATACTGCCTGTGTGCCTCTCTGCCAGCTTTCTGGTCTGGGGACGTCATCACTTGGCCATTTTATAAAAGTGCTTTTTTAGTCTTGACTTAAAAACTGTAATGGTCCCAGTTTCCCTGACAAACGAGGGCAGTGCATTCCATAATTTAGGTGTACCCAACAGTATGTACAGAATAGCAGTAAGAAATGTAACTTTGCCGAATAGAAAGCGAATACATGTGTTTGCGAAGAGATTAAAAAATACTGTCTTTGATTCTGTGCATCGAAAGACTTGTAATAAAATGTTTTAAGAATTACTGTTTTGTATTCTGTTGTAAACCAGCAGATTGTCAATCCCAAACTACTGTGACACAAATTATATATTAAATAAACAGGGACATTTAAAAAAAAAATCTCTTTAGCGGATTATTCTGCATTTTATTGCAACTGTGATTCCATTCAGAGATCGAAAATTTTACAGGTACTTGAGGTGAAACTTTCAGACACAGGTTGAAATCCACTGCTCTAGATACTTAGAAATGCCTGCTGGAAACCATTAATAATTGTGTTTTTACTGTTTTTCATATGTTTGGATACCTAGCTGGAAACCATTAATAATTCTGTATTTGAGTGTTTTTCATATGATTGGAAACCTACAGCTTTCAGTGTGCAAAGCTGTTCTTTCCTCATTAAGCACCTGTTACAGCCCACATGACTTCCAGCCAGGGGCAGACTTCCTCCTTCATGGGTTTCACATTCAGGAAACCAGTTTCATTGTGGTTAGTCTCAGTTTCATCACTTACCACTGCCTAACTATATTTTACCTCCTGTCGTTTGTAACTTTTCTCAAGTCAAAAATGAAAGGTGCCTTGGGTTTATAGTTCACCTTATTTTGCCAATATGGAGAGACCTTCAAAAAGGCAATGGGAGATAACTTGGCAAAAGTGAGTCCACTGAATTGTCAGATCAGACGAAGTTTCCTGATAATACAAACTATTTTGGAGAAAAGTATGAATAAAATGAAATGCCCCAGTTTGAACACCTGAGTGAAAAGGATATTGGGAAATGTATTAACTTGCATCCAGATGTATGCAGATTTCAACATTCCCACAAACACTTTGTCAACCATTAAAAAAAAAATTGATACAATAAAGCAGGCTTATGAACAGCAAGCTGTGGATGCAAGTCATCAATGTTTCTGATTTACTCAATACCCTGATGTTGAGGACACCTTGCTTTAGTGGTTTAAAATGCCTGTGCTCAGAATGGGACATGCAGATTTCAAGTGTTGTTCATTTGCAATGTATACTTTTCAAAAGTTCACTTACAGTTCACTTTTACTTCAACAAAACGCATAATACTTTTAAATGTATAATACTTTTCATTGTTCTTTAATTGAAATGTATTTGATTTCAGTGTTACTGTAACTTCAAACTGGCAGGCTGCATTTGGCTTTAGATTCCTGATAATATGAATTGCTGGTCCCTTGAAATTGGGATCAAGGAGAATTGACTGTATAAGTCTAAGTTGTACTAAGTCTAGAGATAGAACAACTACTAATTTGACAGAGTAGTTGAGATAAAAATAGTTGAATAGGTCTGAGACTGGAGGGAGCACCCTTTCTCTTAGGGGTAGTAGGAGCAGTTCAGTCTCCATGCCTCGAGCCTGCCCTGGACTGGAGGGAGCACCCTTTTAGTGAAATAGTTAGACTATAGATAGGAATAGGTACTTTTTTTAATGTTATAAAAGTGTCCCACATCAGAAAGTTTCCCACATAACAAAGTGTAATGAAATATAGCAAAGTGTAATGAAACATAACAAAAACGACCTCTTCTCGTCACATTTCTATGTTGTTATGTTCTAATATGTTCATGTTAATTTGCATTCACTTCTCTTTTTTCAAGCATGACCTGTTGCAGGTGTTTCCTTTTTGCAAAGCCACCGTTCAAAGTGGCCTGCACTCATTTTCTATAGACAGGCAAGCCACATCAGACACAGCTGGCAGTGGAGAATGAACAGTGAGTGTGTGTACATACTGAATGAACAGTGAGTGTGTGTGTACATACTGAATGAACAGTGAGTGTGCGTACGTACTGAATGAACAGTGAGTGTGTGTACGTACTGAATGAACAGTGAGTGTGCGTACTGAATGAACAGTGAGTGTGTGTACATACTGAATGAACAGTGAGTGTGTGTACGTACTGAATGAACAGTTAGTGTGTGTACTGAATGAACAGTGAGTGTGTGTACATACTGAATGAACAGTGAGTGTGTGTACTGAATGAACAGTGAGTGTGTGTACATACTGAATGAACAGTGAGTGTGTGTACCTACTGAATGAACAGTGAGTGTGTGTACTGAATGAACAGTGAGTGTGTGTATGTACTGAATGAACAGTGAGTGTGTGTACGTACTGAATGAACAGTGAGTGTGTGTGTACATACTGAATGAACAGTGAGTGTGTGTGTACATACTGAATGAACAGTGAGTGTGTGTACGTACTGAATGAACAGTGAGTGTGTGTACATACTGAATGAACAGTGAGTGTGTGTACATACTGAATGAACAGTGAGTGTGTGTACCTACTGAATGAACAGTGAGTGTGTGTACTGAATGAACAGTGAGTGTGTGTACGTACTGAATGAACAGTGAGTGTGTGTGTACATACTGAATGAACAGTGAGTGTGTGTACGTACTGAATGAACAGTGAGTGTGTGTGTACATACTGAATGAACAGTGAGTGTGTGTACGTACTGAATGAACAGTGAGTGTGTGTACATACTGAATGAACAGTGAGTGTGTGTACATACTGAATGAACAGTGAGTGTGTGTACCTACTGAATGAACAGTGAGTGTGTGTGTACGTACTGCATGAACAGTGAGTGTGCGTACCTACTGAATGAACAGTGAGTGTGTGTACTGAATGAACAGTGAGTGTGTGTATGTACTGAATGAACAGTGAGTGTGTGTACGTACTGAATGAACAGTGAGTGTGTGTACATACTGAATGAACAGTGAGTGTGTGTACCTACTGAATGAACAGTGAGTGTGTGTACTGAATGAACAGTGAGTGTGTGTACGTACTGAATGAACAGTGAGTGTGCGTACGTACTGAATGAACAGTGAGTGTGTGTGTACGTACTGCATGAACAGTGAGTGTGCGTACGTACTGAATGAACAGTGAGTGTGTGTGTACGTACTGCATGAACAGTGAGTGTGCGTACGTACTGAATGAACAGTGAGTGTGCGTACGTACTGAATGAACAGTGAGTGTGCGTACGTACTGAATGAACAGTGAGTGTGCGTACGTACTGAATGAACAGTGAGTGTGTGTACGTACTGAATGAACAGTGAGTGTGTGTACGTACTGAATGAACAGTGAGTGTGTGTACTGAATGAACAGTGAGTGTGCGTACGTACTGAATGAACAGTGCGTGTGTGTACTGAATGAACAGTGAGTGTGTGTGTGTATGTACTGAATGAACAGTGAGTGTGTGTGTACGTACTGAATGAACAGTGAGTGTGTGTACGTACTGAATGAACAGTGAGTGTGTGTACGTACTGAATGAACAGTGAGTGTACGTACTGAATGAAGAGTGAGTGTGTGTGTACGTACTGAATGAACAGTGAGTGTGTGTACTGAATGAACAGTGAGTGTGTGTACATACTGAATGAACAGTGAGTGTGTGTGCGTACTGAATGAACAGTGAGTGTGTGTACATACTGAATGAACAGTGAGTGTGTGTACGTACTGAATGAACAGTGAATGTGCGTACGTACTGAATGAACAGTGAGTGTGTGTACTGAATGAACAGTGAGTGTGTGTACTGAATGAATAGTGAGTGTGCGTACGTACTGAATGAACAGTGAGTGTGTGTGTACGTACTGAATGAACAGTGAGTGTGTGTGTACGTACTGAATGAACAGTGAGTGTGTGTACGTACTGAATAAACAGTGAGTGTGTGTACTGAATGAACAGTGAGTGTGTGTACATACTGAATGAACAGTGAGTGTGTGTGCGTACTGAATGAACAGTGAGTGTGTGTACATACTGAATGAACAGTGAGTGTGTGTACATACTGAATGAACAGTGAGTGTGTGTACATACTGAATGAACAGTGAGTGTGTGTACATACTGAATGAACAGTGAGTGTGTGTACATACTGAATGAACAGTGAGTGTGTGTACATACTGAATGAACAGTGAGTGTGTGTACGTACTGAATGAACAGTGAGTGTGTGTACGTACTGAATGAACAGTGAGTGTGTGTACATACTGAATGAACAGTGAGTGTGTGTACATACTGAATGAACAGTGAGTGTGCGTACGTACTGAATGAACAGTGAGTGTGTGTGTATGTACTGAATGAACAGTGAGTGTGTGTGTACGTACTGAATGAACCGTGAGCGTGTGTATGAAAAACACCTTGGTGTTGTAATAGACATCACTTTTAGCAACTAGACAGTGTGGGGAAGCAATCAAAAAGGCAAATGCTGAGTATATAAAAGAGTTCAAATCCAAGGAGGTTATGATGAGGTTGTATAATGCCCTGGTGAGGCTGTACTTGGAATACTGTGTCCAGTTCTGGTCACCTCAGAACCAAAGTGACATTGTGAAGAGCAACCTGACTAATCCCAGGGCAGAACTTAATCTATTTTTCTTAGAACAAGAATTAGGGGGGACTTGATCGACAACTTTAAAAGGAGTTGACCAAGTTAACCCTAACCAATACTTTAAGCACAGAAACCAGGACCAGAGGACACAGCTGGAATTGAAGTGGAGATTAGGCTTAGGACAGAGGGTAGGAGAGAGTGGTGAGTGTATGAACAGGTCATTGGTCCATTCCATACCCTCGCCACAGTGCTTGTCCGGTTCCTAGTAGCTGATTGATCTTAAAACTGTGTCAAGTCGGGTTTTAAAGGATCCAAATGATTCAGCATCAACAACATGACTTGGTAGCCCATTCCATACCTTCACCATTCTGTGAAGAAGTGTCTCCTACCCTCTAAGCCTAATCTCCACTTCATTTCCAACTGTGTCGTCTGGTCCTGGTTTCTATTGGTTAGGGTTATGTCAAGTATTTTTAAAATGTTAAAGATTCAGATTGAGACTAAGCAAACACAGATAGATACCCATCTCATATGACATACACATTTAGGCAGATCCAGTGAAAGGATGCCGTACAAGCTTACCTGGCAGTAGGGGGAGGATCCTGTCTTTGATGTCAATGTCTCCGGATTCAATAGGGAACATCTCCTTCAGTGCTTTCTAATACAATAGAGAGATGAAAAGATTAAAAGACACAGAGCAGCAGGGATAGCTCAAGAGCTTTCCACATGTATCAAGAGTGACCTGGACTGGAGGGAGCACCATTTTTCTTGGGGTGGGTGGAGGAGCAAGCCTGAGACTCCTTTTAGAAGGTGCTGGTTTGTATTCAGTTTATTACACAAGATTAGGTTGCTGAAAAATGCAGGATAATACAAATCACCAGAAAACCAAAGAAAGTGTTGACACTTTGATCACAACCAGATGAGAGAGAGAAGAAGTTAGGAAACTGCGCTGCCTGCAGTCTCAGCTGGGTGATCATGGGTCATTTCACTGATTACTGCACGGCTGAGCGACACCACCCCTCTGCCTGGAAAGGAAGTCTGAGCTGTTACTATGCTGCAACAATGGGCTTCACAATGTGATTTAGGGAAGTATAGGTTACATTACACAAGCTGTACTACTGTTCAGCTTTCTTATTGCTGTGCATTTCTCATTGAATGCATTTCTCTGTGAATTCTGTGCAATGGTGATCAACCTTATAAAGGTTCACCCTGGAAAATGTTTCATGGGGAATTGTCCCTTGTGTCATATTAAGCTGGCACAGGCTTGTGGGTAGGAAGTGTACAGCAAACATGTAAGTGAGACATACAGGTGGATGTATGGACAGACAGACCCCCCCCCCCCCTCTATATCCCCAGGTACTACTCTGAATAACTTAGGCTAAATAATGTTCATACCACCAGTGGGGATAATAATACACATGTATCTCTACTGAACTCTTTTATAGTTTCCACATATTTTGTTATAATGTGTAACATATGATATTAGTGGATTCCTCTTGGTTACATTTGAATTGCTATTTTCGTAAATCCTGTACTGTGAGTATGTTGTTTGGTGAATCTAATAAAATTAACTGCAGTGCCACTATCTTTGTTTTGTTTTTTACTTATAACTCATTCAAACAAAGGCTTCAGCATACAAGCATTGAACTTTAATGACTCCTAAGCTTTGTGAGCAGGGTCCAGGAACTAACTCTTGCCCGTAAAGCAGCGTTTTTATTCAACTCACATGGAAGGCGTAGATCTCAGAAAATTTTCTGTAGATCAGCTTCTCTGACAGGTCACTCCATTTCACCAAGAACATGTAAACCTGCAAGACAGATGTCAGTATTATTAATTCATCAGCCACATTGCAATGGCTTATCAGCAGGGATCCTAGTTTTCTGCAATAAAAAAATAAATTCTCAGATAAAAAAACAATAAAAATCTGTGTTATTCCACAATTAAATAAAAGGCTAAAATTGAGCCCACCCGTCACATTATAAGATACACAAACAGTACTATTGAATAACAGTTAACACAGGAAGCATTTATTGGTACACTTTAAAATTCTAGGGAAGTTACAAGCTCACCAGTGCCATCAATCAATATTATAAACACACTTACCATTTTACTTTGAACATTACAAATACTTCTGTGTAGTAATAATAAAAAACAAAAATAGTATTTATATTCGTTTATCTCGAGTTAGTCTTTGTCACCTGGATGGCTATTGCCAAACTCATTAACGATCTTTAGGGGGGATGTTTTAATTGTGTTCTGCATCTTTAAACAGCTTGTTCAGTAGTAACACCGCACTGGATACTGAAGTAAACTGCAGCTTCAACATGAATGTGACAGCGCGCCTCGTTCAACCTTGACCTCCGTGCACCAGAAGCAGTTTTATTGAACAAGTATGTTTACGTAAATGTAAAGCAATATTGTCTGTGTTGATGATTATATATGACAAGTCTATTGATTTGGTTATCAAACAAACAAAAAAAGCCTTGCATGTTTTTAGCCCTGCCCCAAGTGTAAAACAAAACATTCTCGACAGCATTGAAAATCTGTGTTTTTCCACGTTATTCCGCAGCAAATTGATTCCTAGGATCCCTGCTTATCAGTATATAGTTGGAAAGGCTGTGATAGATGTCGTGTTGGTATCTCATTGTTGTTTCTGCTTTGATCATTTTTTGACATGATTATTAACTATTTTTGCAAAAATTGCTCCTCAGGCTTAAAAAATGATATATTTCTCAAAGGAGGTCACTTTTTTGTAACCAAAGGAGGATCATTTGAGTCTGTTCCACGCATTTGATATCTGGAGCCTACATTTCAATTGACATCAAATTCCATACATCTCAGCAAGAAAAAGATACTTACAATATCTTTCACATACAACCTTCCTAACCATACCAAAGGCACAAAGTCATTTTCAAAGCATTACTCCTGTCTCACATTTACAATTTTGTAAGGAGAGAAATTGTATTAATGTAACAAAAGGGTAAACAATATCTCAGGAGTTCTTAAGAGACTTGAAACTATTTGACAGTTATTTGGTAAAACACAGTGAAAGCATGGGTAAGCATTATAAAGCACAGAGAGGTATGGTACAGCATAGGTGAGCATTATAAAGCACAGAGAGGTATGGTACAGAATAGGTGAGCATTATAAAGTACAGAGAGGTATGGTACAGCATAGGTGAGCATTATAAAGCACAGAGAGGTATGGTACAGCATAGGTGAGCATTATAAAGCACAGAGAGGTATGGTACAGCATAGGTGAGCATTATAAAGCACAGAGAGGTATGGTACAGCATAGGTGAGCATTATAAAGCACAGGGAGGTATGATAAAGCATATAGAAAATGTGGTAACCCATGGTATGGTAAATGCAAAGTATATGGGCAAAACATCAACATTACAATGGTAAACTTTTATAAGGGTAGCTGCTGCAATTTGATGCGGGCTACTGTCTCAGCTATTGATAGATAGACAGATAAAAAGACTCACGTAGTGCTGGCTGGGAAAAAACCTTCTCTCAAAGCCAAGAAGCTCAATATGGCGGATGTAACTGTCACCCATTCTGAGGATGTGAAGACTAGTGCAGAAGACTGGATCCTGAGAGACAGAGATAGCTGGTGATTGAAAATGTACTAAAGGACTGACTGAGGCACCAGCTCTTATACAGCTCTACTGCTGTGCACTTAAACCACACCCTGACTCCTCCCCTTACTCAGGGCAATGTCTACAGTACAGGAAAATGATTACATTTGAGCCCTTGCCAAAGTTCAAAAGCACACTACATTGTTTTCCTTATAGTAGTTCCTCATAAAAACACAATATGCCCTTAACAAAATGACATCTGATTTAATTAATAATATTCTTCAGGAAGTTTAAGAACCAATTTAATTTGTAAGAGGTGATTTTCATTGGATGGGCAGGTGTATTGTGTATTGGAGCAGAATCCCCCCCACACATGGCAAAAAATGTACATTTTATATTTAACATGATACAGGTACATATAAATATATATTTTATATTTAACATGATACAGGTACATATAAATATATATTTTATATTTAACATGGTACAGGTACATATACATTGACGAACATCAAAACATCAATACTCTGGAAATATATCAGGCTTTGTGAAGGACAATGAGGAACTAAAACTGAAAATAAACAAAAAGATGACACAATATTGTTCTGTGTGATTTGTGGTTCTTATCATCCAGCTGGTTGAAAAGCCTGCTTCTGATTTCAAACAAACAATATTACAGTCAAACAGTTTAGCTCGCAGAGGTAAACAGGCCCTCAAAATACATTTTATGATTATTGCCCATTACTATAATACATATGACGCTATGATCAATTGAATCAATGTACCAATATAAAGCAGCAACAAAGTAAATGATCTTAAATGTAAATAAAACTACCTTGCTTAATAAAACTAAAGTGACCTGCAGCTTCCAGATATCTGCACCGAGACTCCAAGCTGTAGGCTTCGACACCCCTTTGAATCCAGGTGTTATTTCTACTCGTTGTGAAACGGGTGGTAAGCACGCTCTGACTCGCATTACTGTCAGCTTGTTTTCGGGTGAGGCTGCCCATGTCCGTTGCACCCCTTTGTTCTGCAGCTTCGCTCGTGTCACTGCTCATTCCAGTTCTAAAAAAGAACAAAAAAGTGCATGTTTAAAAATGCATGTTTAAATGTTATATTGCAGGTCTAAAATTATTATATTTATATCTCATCATGAGCAGGTCTTCTTTCCTATGGCATTTTGGACTAACATATTACAGATCGACATCCAGATTTGAAAGCCAATCAAGTGCATCAGGGGTAGCAGCATGTAGAGACTCCAGATTGCCCTTGAAAGACCTGATTGAGCAAACCACGGTGTTCAGTCCCAGAATAATAATACACTAAACAAGGAACACACAAACACAACACGGTCACAAGTCCAGAGTGAGTGCTCTCAGTGAATGTGGTGATTTACAGGTTTATACGTGCACAATGGTGAAGTGGAGTCCGGGTTTAATTGCTGGCTATAGCTCCCGGAGGTTAGCCTTCTATAATGACAAGCACAGGCCGTAAGCAACAAACAAAACGAGAGACGTGAGTGAAATTAAATATAGAAAACAATTGCTACTCGTGTTTTGTTTAAATTGTTTATTTATTTATAATAAACACATGCATCAGCATTTTATACCCCTAGTACTGAGTCTTTCTCTTCCTGGTCTGACACCACCACAAGTTTTCGCACTATGACCAGGCCGGTAGTCGGGTCGTCTGGTTGTGTGTTTTCGCAATGCGGTCACTAGACCTAGCGGTCCTGGGTCCACTGAACCAATGAACCGGGTTTGTGGCACACTTCATGGTTGTAAACAGAGGTATTGTGGGATAGAGGTTTCTTGTCAAGGTGGTGGTGCAAGTTTTACAACTTGTTTCTGTAACCTTTTCTGAATTATATGTAGATTTTTGTTTTTCTGTAAATAATAAAAATGAAATGATTGTGTAAATGTGTTTAATATTTTAATGTATAATAATAGGGCTAATTATATATATATATATATATATATATATATATATATATATATATATATATATATATATATATATATATATATATATATAATCAAGAGGAAGAGGCAAGAGGGTGTGTAAACCTTTTGTGTGTGAAATAATGTGTGATCAGAAAACGGTCCGATGTAGTGAGAAACGGGAGAGAAAAAGTGTAGTTAAAGTGTAGTTAAAATTAAATAATAAAAATGGCACAAAAGTATGGGGTGCCATGTGTCTTTTTTCCCCAGATTTAACTTAAATCTTGTATTTTTCACCCAGATTTATAAATGTTGTGAAAATATGTTTTACGCAGTTGTGTGCATGGGTAACATTTTGATTAAATTTTTCAGTTGGGTTGTTAACGGGGAATTTTACATACTGCTACAATACGTACCGGATTTAAAAGTATGTACTGTATTACAGTCCACGTGTTGTCTCTTTTGGCAAGTGACATTTTCAGCATCATATCATTCCAACAAAACCAACTACAGTATATCTAAATTGAAGCCTGCCTATTTTAAAACACAGACCTTTCAGCTGTGTATTTTTGAACAAATTTCAATGAAAGAATGAAAAACGAAACTAACGGGATCGTCTAGACAGATTGCTATAAATATCCTGCCTTGACCCTGCTGAATAAAATCTTCCACGAACGACCTACTATCGTCATGGTCCTCTTCTGATATGTCAGATACAAGAAAAAAAAGAAAATGGCAACAGTGCCAAAGAAAAGAGAAATATGCGCTACAATATATTTCTCCCTCTACAGTTCCTCAAACCCAAGTCATATTTTTTGTTTCTGTACGAAATGTGTGTTTGTGTTTGTGTGTGTGTGTGTGCGTGCGTGCGTGCGTGTGTGTGTGCGTGCAGGGCAAGGGGTTGTTTAGGTGGGAGGGGGCAGGTTACAACGTGCTCACCTATACACTTCAAATCAGATCAAATAATCAGATATGAGTCATACTCGTTTAACCATCACTGAAGTCAAAATTTTATTTTAGTCGGATATGTGAGTGCTGACTGTACTGCACCTTGGAACCAAATTGGAAAAATCAGCAAATTTTACTTTCTTCTTTATAAAACAAAGTGGAAAATATACCTTTCACATATTCACATATCATTTCAATCTTTCATCATATCCGGAGAGGCCCCCACTATGTTGTGAAGGTTTAGAGTGTTCAATTATTTAAGACCATCATCCCTAGATTTAAAAAATGAAACATTCTAAATGTTTGCCATTTATTTTCTTTAAAAACCTCCCAGAAGCTCGGTGCATTGGCTCTCATTTGAGTACCAGTCACTGCTTTTCCAGTGACTCGCGTGTTTTCAATGCTGACTTAGTAGTTCCTTCGTGTGACCTCTCGAATTGACCAAGAATTGAAGTATCTGCAGGGAGCGTTCAATACATTTTTTTCACGAACAGCTTGAAATAAATTAGCATTAAAAAATTGAAATCACCTTTACCATAATGTGTGCGTGTTTCACATAGGGGAAAATCTGAGACAATAAATATTTGGTAAGAGTTACTGGAATTATTTTGTTCTTTAACGTTATTTGTCTCAGTCAGTGGTTCTCAAACGTTTTTTGTTTGTGGACCACCTGCAATTTCTTTTTGACCTCAGTATAACTGACTGAAAAAAAGCACATTAAAAAAATCACTATAACACGAGCTTGTTATGTTCGCCTCCGTGCTGGTCTCAATCGCTCTGTAAACAGTGCAGGTCAGTGGTAGTAATGCGTGGATAGTGAACTTTGTCTTTGTCTCCTTTTCTGTATCTTTTCATTATCAACAAAAATACATGATTAAAAGATAAAAGATGGACATTATTAGCACAGTCAGCTCAAAACTCATGCAGAAGTTTATCATCAAAATAGACCAGGACATATCTAAAAATGTAAGCGGGGATCCCAAAACCCCACAGAATTCAGAACAATGGTCAGAGCCCTCCTAATAATAATAAAGTGAATGCACAGCAAAGTGTACTGAAGCATAGTGAAAGCACGGTAAAGCACAGAGACGTATGGTAAAGCATATTAAAAAACAGAACTTACAAACTATGGTAAATAACCGTGGAAATATCCTGTGGTAAACTTTTAGAAACATGCCAAGGGCATCTCCACTAATAGCTCACTTGTGGCAGATAATTCCTCCAGTACATTTTCCATTGTAGTAAACACACTGTATTAAATTGCCTCAGCATGTTTTCTAATAGACCAAAAACCACAAGCATGTCATCATAGCTGCACATCCCCAAACTGACCACTTGTTTTTCAGTAGAAACAGACAGATGATTGTTCAGATTTAGAGTCAGTCGAGACTAAACTCATGCACCCTGGTTCTTCTGAACAGCTTGCTGTTTGTTGGGCTGGGCCTAGCAGTGGGATCCCCTATTGTTCATCATGGGACGAGTCATATGCACCACACTAATTCCACGACCTTGAGTTTTCACCCGCACGTACTTCCCCCGCCACACAGGTTTCGTAAGACATGCTACTTCTCCCTTTTGGCTTCTTGCTGTACTTTTTTTAAGATCACTCCTCTCCATTGTCATTTTTCTGTTTTCACTGCTATGCTACCACCACAGAGTTGCTAAGTGTATCTCTCCTTCCAGTAATGGTGTACTCCCCAAGTAATGAATAACCACCTAAAACTTGTAATCAATGTCTTTATTAGCATATACACAGGGAAGGACTGCCTTCATATGTGCACTTTGGGGTCCACTGGTAAAGGCTGGACTGCGTGGTGTGCAGGTGAGTCGCACAGTCAGGGCAATGCCTGGTCCTGGCTGTGCAAAGTCGGGGTTCTTCTCTGGAGATTCCATAGGGAGTGTTGCATTGGCTCTGGCACTGCTGCGGGTAAGGGATGTCAAATCTGAAAATATTCTCTTGAGCTCACTGAGCCAATGCTCCCTGTGGCCACTCCCCTGACAATAATAATACTATCAACTCAAATATTCTGTAGTTAGGTTCTCTGTAGGGGGGGTGGGTTTTAAGGGAGGGTTTAGTTTGTCTGTTTTGTTTGTTTTATTTTTTTTAAGCCAATAATAAATGTTACTGGCTGAAAGCATGTCAGCCAATAAGGTTATTGAAAGATTAAGAGGATGGAAGCCAGATGAAATGACCCAGGAAGTGCAAGACAGTCTAAAAGCATGGCTTGCAAACAGAGCTTTCTTTAACCTAGAGTAGTATCAGAAATAATGTTTTAAAATGAAATTACATCTTTGCTGTAAGGTGTGGACCAAGCAAGACATAGCTTCAGTGCACACCTTGAAGTAAGATATGAGCCTCCAGTGCTCCTCTGCCGCGCAACGTGGATTTCCTATTGGCTCGGTGTTCATGGCTGAAGTGCAATGCTAGCTCCAGGGATCAGCCAAAGTGAGGCCTTCCTAGCGCCTCAGCATGGCAACCGTCTGGAATGTGCTGGGTGGGGCACTTCGCAGGGGTCATCAGGTAGGTACTTTGGTATTTAATCGACTAGCCCATGCCACCTCAGGAAAGCTACACAGTGATGCTGGCATCCCATCACCACTCCCCTCCATCCCCCACCCAACCCAACCAAGCCTAGTTTACTTAACTGAGCCATCCACTCCTTTCCATTGATATTAACTTCCTCCATCACTTATATTAGCCATCCATTCCTTTCCATTGATATTAACTTCCTCCATCACAAGTAGCCATCCATTCCTTTTTTTCTGGTCCTCAATCAGCCTGTTTCCTCTTCACCCACAGCCAGTTGCTACTTTGCTCTGCCGCCTTGTATAGAGTCTTCACTATATGTCGCAACTCCTGTCCACTGAATGAGCTTGGAGTGTGCAATGAATTCCTGACAACCCACCTCTACTGGATAAACCCGGACTCTCCCTCCCCACCCTTCCTCTTGAATGCCTCATTCATGGAATCCTCCCAGGGCACTGTTAGCTCCACCAGGAAAACAAGGCGTGCTGAGACTGACCACAGGGTAGTGTCAGGTCGAAAGATAGTTGTAGCAATCTCCGGTGGGAAAATAAGGCGCTGGCCAACATTGGCCTGCATTCTCCAACCTCTAGCAGCCTCCAATTGTCCCAGGCAAATCTTAGTACTAATAACCTTTCCTGTTTGTTGCTCTCCCAGATGGAGGAATGTCGTTCTCTGTGTGCCAGCTATTGCCAATATTGGTGGTGAGCTGTGATCTTATTACGCAGTTCTTCCAGTGCTAATGCCAAGCATCGCAGGCACCTGGCCATGACGCCAAGTGAAGCAACCTTGACTCAGAGCTACCTTACATCCTGTAAAAATGTGCATCAGGGTAGCCAGTGATGAACGCAAAGAACATGCTGAGTTCCCTCCTACACATACATTCAGGTACTGCGCTGATGGAAGAACATATGTGGACGTGATCAGGAAGCAGATCCTCCTCTGTTCCACTGTCCACAGATCTCTCCAGCCAATCTTACATTGTTCCACATTCTCCATCTTATCCATTCTCCCTGCTAGCCTGTGACACCGCCTTGACGCACATCATCCTCTCCCCTGCTTTTGCACTTCAGTAACAACCAACTTCCTCCTTTCAGCTTGAGCTGCTTTGTGCCTCTCGGGGGAGCCTCCTCTTCCCTGTTGTACTTGCCCCATGATATCACTGATATGTATCTTCCACTGTGTCCTTTGCTGCCCACTTTCTCCCAGTTCTCACTACAGGTGCTACCTCCCTCACACACTTACACGATTCCATGTGTGTCACTTCCAGCCGAACCATAGCTCACTTGAATTCCTCACTTAGAGCTGAGACTGGTAGCTGCAGTTTTCCCTTCTCATAGAGTGCTATCCTGCTAAGGCATCGTGCAACTTCCAGCCATATAATGATATAATAATGAGATGGAATCACATCAGCCAGGCTAATATAAGGAACTCTAGCCAGCTTGGCTAAAGAAGCTGATCCTTCACTCACCTAGTGAGAGCAAAGTCATGAGTTCAGATCCTGAGATCCTCTGCAAGTTTGCAGTCATCAGTCCCTTTCTGACTCACACTTGTGTATCAACAGTTAATGAATCAGAAGGGTTGCCCCTGTAGGATATTACAGGGTTTCTGTATCTGTGTCTAGCGCAGTAGCTAGGAAACAGAAATCTTGTATAAACAGAACAAGTGCCTGGTTAATCCCATGTAAACCACACCCTTCACACTGTTCCTGTGCTCTAAGATGCATGTTTGATGATTGATTTCAGATGTTTGGACTGTTGTCTGTGATCATAAAGACAGAAAAGTGTCTGGGACTAAAAATAGATTAGTGTCTAATCAAAACATATAAGAACACAAGAAGATTTAAGAATGAGAGGAGGCCATTCGGCCCACCAGTGCTCATCTGGTTCCTAGGAGCTGATTGATCTCAAAACTTTGTCAAGTTGGGTCTCAAAGGATGATTCAGTATCAACAACATGACGAGGTAATGAGGGGTGAAGAGGGGCCGGAGCAGACTTGTGGTGGGGCACTGTTCCACGGCTCATTCTTTTGAATTTATGTATTTGATTAGCAAATAACTGAATTTATAAGGAAGTATGCAGTACACAAAGTTACGCAACTTTCATCATTTCCTCAGATCTCGGCACAGTTGAACAACTATGGTATGACCTAACAATGTTATAAGTACCTCAAAATGAGTGTTAATCAATCAATCTTTATTTCTTATAAAGCACTTTACAGATGAAAATAACAAAAAATATACACAAAACAACTGAGAAATATTGAAAAATAAGATGATAAAATACCTCTAAATTATATACAATAAAATAAGTTAAAAAGTGTCAAAAATAAGTAATAAAAAACAGGATGATGCATTTGCTAAATTACAAAAATGTATTTTTAATCTTATTTTAAAAGCATAAGAGATGGTGCCTCCCTTACAAATCTAAAGCTGAACACTCTGCCACCTGCCTTCATTCTTTGTATCCATGGAACACTGAGTAAAGCTTCTTCCTGTGATCTAAGAGAGAGACTCGGCGCATATGGGGTCAGCAGGGATGTCACGGTATACCGTGGTATAGATCAGTGGTGTGCAAACATTTTGTTGCGCAACCCCCCCCCCCCCATGACACACATATTAAAATGTTAGAACTTTAAATATAAATATCTTATTTTTTCCTACATTTAACCACAAAAAGTCCAGATTTAGCTAAATATATACATGTTATTGAACATATTTTTACAAGTTTTGAAAAATGTACATTCAGATATAATTGATAAATGTTGAAAATGCATATCATAAATTCAACATTTAAAATGTTTTTTTTTTTTTTTTAACTTGGCGAGTCAACATTTAGCTGACACATTAAATCTGGGTTTCTAACAAATAAATCACTTAATAACATTTTTTTTACACTTGGCGATTCAACATTTACTTAACAGATAAATCTGAAAACATTGGGTTATTATCATAACCATGGTTCCCTTAAATAGAAATGTAACCATTACCGAATGGGTATTTACCTGTAAAGATCCCGGAACCTGAATAGAATACCAAAGCTGCGCGCAAGTGCCTGTGATGCAGCCATGCTCGCCCCTGAGAGCATAAGAGGGCTACAGACACAGGTACTAGTGTCATTTTCCTTCAAACGTGCTGCAATCATGGACACAGTGACCTTGAAGGTTAATGGTTACATTTCTATTTGAGGGAACCAGAGTTATGATAATAACCCAACATTCCCTATCAAGTACAAAATGTAACCATTACCGAATGGGTGAGTGTACCAAAGTCGTTGCAAGACAATATTGCATAACGACCGAACTGCCACTGCCACTGCGCCTTGCGCCTTACCATTCGGAACCCCAGAAACAAGTAGCTATGGCTAAACAATTGCGGGAGAACTCACCTCTATGTTATGTTGTAAGGGAAGACCCTGAAGCCGCCCTCAACACTCTCGCTCCAAAGCCAGGTTTTTGGGGATCCATGACATTCAGGTCAATAGAATCTTGTAGTTGCCATGCCCCTGGTAGACTGGGCAGTGAACTTTTCTGGAGGGGGCAAGTTGGCTCGCTCATAGGCCGTCCTGACTGTGTCTGTTATCCATTTTGATAGCCTCTGTTTAGACAGGGCTTGCCCATGGCCTCATAACAGACAAAAAACTGTTCGGAACTGCCTCCAACTTTGTGTCCTGTCCACATAGGGCAGACTGGAAAGGAGGTCAATGGAAAGCCTCCAATTCCACAGACTGGTTGATGTGGAATGCCTTTGTCCTGGCTTCTGAAAAAATTAAGCAGGCTTTTGCAATTGAAAATGCTTCCTCTCACTCTAGCGGAAGTGATTGCAAGCAAGAAAGCCCTTTAAGTGACAAAAATTTCAGCTCAGCTGAATGCAAGGGCTCAAATGGAGGCTTCACGAGTGCCTCAAGCACTACATTAAGCCTCCAGTGAGGAACAATATCCTTCAGAGGTGGCCGAAGCCGCCAAGCTCCTTTCAAAAATTGCCCCACCAGGAAGTGAGCTCCTGGGGAGACCAAGTCAGTTTTGACATGGCAGGCCGAAATGGCTGCCAGATAGACCTTTAACGTGGATGGGGATTTCCCCTCCTCAAATAGGTCCTGCAAAAACTGTACTATTACTACCATGGGACAAATCGTGGGGTCAAACCCAAGAGGCAGACACATGTCTGAAAGACACCCCACTTGAACCTGTACTGTGGACGCTGCTCTGGCATTTTGCAGGATGTCAATGACCTTACTGGACAGACCCAGATGGCTTAATTGCAGCCGTTCAGGGGCCAGACCCAGAGCTGTAGGCTCGATGGGTCGGGATGCCATAAGGTCCCCCGCGCCTGACTGAGCAGATCACAGCGATTGGGGAGGCTCCAAGGCTGGTCGCTCAGGAGCTGCATCAGAGCTGAAAACCAAAAGTCTCCTGGACCAGTAAGGGGCTACTAATAGGGCCCTGGCCCAGTCCTGCCTGATTTTTTCTAGACACAGTGGGAGCATGACGAGTGGTGGGAAGGCATACAACAATTACCTCGGCCACTGGTGTGCCAGGGCATCTATCGCCAGCGGGTCGCCATCTTCTGTTATGGAGAACCAAAGGGGGTATGGGTCGATTCCTGGGAGGCAAGAATATCTATTTCTGCTCTCCCGAACCTGTCCCAAATGAGGCTCACCACCTCGGGGTGAAGCCTCCACTCTGAGGTGCTGGGAACTCTCCTGGAAAGGAGGTCCGCCGCCCAGTTTACAACCCTGGGCAGGTGTACCGCCCGCAGTGAGAGAAGGTGTTTGTGTGCCCAGAGCAACAGCTTGCGGGCCACACACTGGAGACTGGGAGACCTGAGGCCACCCTTGTGGTTTATATAAGCCACCACGTTAGTGTTGTCTGTCCGAACAAGCACGTGTCTCCCTTGAACCTCCTGTAAAAAATTCTGCATGGCCAGATAAACTGCCTGCAGCTCCAAAAGATTTATGTGGCGACCCTGCCATGGGTGGTGCCACAGCCCCTGTGCACCCCTGCTGTTCCACACAGCGCCCCAGCCGTGGCTGGACATGTCTCTTCTGGTGACGCTGCCCAGCGTTAAACCTAGACGTAGATGGGCAGGCTGTGTCCACCAAGCGAGCGCCCTTAGACAGTGGCGAGACACTGTCATTAGTCGGCCCAGGTTCAAAACGGGCTGAAAAACCCTCTTATTGACCCAGGCTTGGAGAGGGCGCATGTGCAGGAAACCCAAAGGAAGGGTCTGGAAAGGGTCTGGCAAGCTGCTGCCATCAAGCCCAGAAGTCTCTGGAAAGTCACTACTGTAAGAGTTGTACTGAGCTGAAAAAGCTTCAAACGTGCGGCTATTGTCACCTGGCCTGATTGACTGCAACAGGTAAGTACAATTGAATGCTTGTTGCTGATATAACTACATTAGCTGGTTGAAGGAATTCATTTCTAAAGTGCTCAGAGCTGTGGTTGATTGAAGTGAATTTAGATAGTGTGTAAAGTGGACCAGCTGTAGACCTGCAAGATAGTATAAATTGCAAACAGTGTCTTAGAACGCCAGCCGTTGTAAGCGCCAAGCGTCGAAGGGCTGCACGTCTAAGGGCCACATGTCCAAGGGCTAGTCTGAGCTGTGGCAGTCAGAGCGAGGACAGGTAGAGCGAGGACTTTTTCTAAATCTCCCCCAGTGGCTACTAGAGGCCTCATTCTCTTACTCAACTCTTAACATTAGCTGTATTTAAGTAATATTATAAAAGGTGGTGTTGTTTTAATTAGATGATCTACTGTTTGTGATTAGTACCAGGTGAGTGTAGTTAAATTGAATAGAGGTTGATTTGCAATTTGATTGGTTTCTACACAGAGTTTTGTAGTTGTGTGATCCCATTGAAGTGCATTGAAACTATTGTATTGCTTACGTATTGTCTTTAGCGCAGTTTAGTATAATAAACGGCTAGCCTATTTGTGCGGCAGCCAACCGAAGAGCCTCTCTACCAAAGAGCCGGGAGTCTAGCTGTTGGAGTCCAGCGAGGAGAGACCTGCAAGGAGAGACTGTTGGACAAAATTCAAACCTAGCAGCGCTCTAGAAGACGCCAACTAATAGACAGGTCTGTACCCTTCCTCCACCGCTCCTGCTCCCACTACTACTGTACCTATCTGTCTCACCTGTCCTGCTATGTCTCCCACATCCCTGTTATTCTGTCCTCTCACTCCCGTCCTCTGTCCTCTCTTCGCTGCTGCTCCCCTAACCCCTCTAATCTCATCCCTCTGCCTCTCCCCCCCTCCCCTCCCACACTCTCTCTGGTGCCCTCTGGAACTGTCACTCTTCTGCTAAGCTGATTTCACCTCTGCCTTTGCCTCCCACCTCTCTCTCGATGTCCTTGCTCTCACTGAAACCTGGCTCTCTCCTGATAACACTGCAACTCCTGCTGCCCTGTCCTCTCTCCATGTCCTGTCCCATACTCCGCGTCTGTCTACCCCAACTGTCCTGTTAGGTGATTTCAATATCTATCTCTCCAACCCCACCCACTGCCGGATTCCTTCCTGTCCTTCACTCCTTCAACTTCTCTCTCTCTCCATCCCTTCCTACCCACAAAGCTGGCCGTTAACTGGACCTCACCTTCTCCAGGGCCTGCTGCCCCTCCACCCTGTCTGTCACCCCTCTAGACCTCTCTGATCACTATTTCATCTCTTTTTCTCTCTCTCCCTACTCCACCTACCCCCACTGTCACCTCCCGCCATAACCTCCGCTCTCTCTCGCCCTCTGTCCTTGCCTCCACCGCTCTCTCTCTCGCCTCCCTCCTATCTACTCCTTCTCCCAACTCTCTCTAGACTCTGCTACCTCCACCCTTTTCTCCTCCCTCTGTCCCCTCACATCCCCAACCCAGGCTCTCCTCTGTGCTACGCTCAGCAAGAACCAAACTGCGCTCTGCTGAAAAGAAATAGAAGCGAACCAAACTCCCTGCTGCCCTAGACCTCTACCGCTCCCTCCTCTCCTCCTTCTCTACTCTCTCCTCTGCTAAACGCTCCTGTTTCCAATCTATTATCCAATTCTTCACTAAAAACTCCCAGAAACTATTCTCTACCTTCTCCTCCTCCTCCCTCCTCTATCTCCTCTGATGACTTTGCCTCTCTTCTCCTCTATAATCTCTGATATCCGCAAACTTTTTAACACCTCTTCTGAAATCTACCACGCTTTCTCCCTCCTCATCAGCCAAGAACCTCGGAGTAACCCTGGACCCCTGCCTCTCCTACTCCCAGCACATTTCCACTCTAGCACGCACCTGCCGTTTCTTCCTGAGCAACATACAAAGAATCCAACCCTTCCTCACCAACTACCACGCAACTCCTCATCCAGGCCCTGGTACTCTCCCACCTAGACTACTGCAACTCCCTCCTGGTCGGCCTTCCTGCGTCCATCATCTGTCCGCTCCAGTTCATCCAGAACTCCGCTGCTCACCTGGTGTTCTCTCTGCCTTGCTTCTCCACTGGCTCACGATCACTGCTACCATCCAGTTCAAGACTTTTGTACTCACCTACCGATGCCTTAACCAGACTGCACCCAGCTACCTCCAGACCCTCATCTCTCCCTACACCCCCACCCTATGGATGTCAGGACTGCCCAGTCTGTGACCACCTTCCGGCGCCTCCTCAAGACACACATCTTCAGACAACACCTGTAAAAC
The DNA here is from genome assembly GCF_902713425.1 of Acipenser ruthenus. Taxonomy (NCBI): domain Eukaryota; kingdom Metazoa; phylum Chordata; class Actinopteri; order Acipenseriformes; family Acipenseridae; genus Acipenser; species Acipenser ruthenus. The sequence continues at coordinate 9,852,561 of NC_081212.1, read as the reverse complement.
TCAACTCTTCCCTTCTGGACAATACAGCACTCTGCCTTTAATGCACTTTAACTTGAACTTATCTGCTTCCTATTTTACTGTATTTAATCCTATACTTAACCCAATCTGTAGTATTTTATATTTCACTTGCACTTGTATCTAACCCTGATGTAACTATCAACACTGTTATCTGCTCTTGAACTGCCCCGATATCAAATCGTACTGTGTTTTGCATTTACTCTTATTAGGACTTAAGTCATTGTATTTTGATATGTATTTTTTGTATACAGCTGTAAGCTGCTGGGTCAGGGCGTCTACTAAGAAATAAATAATAATAATAAATAATAATATGAAGCAGTATACAGGGACTGCGTAGCTTCTGGCAAACCCACAGTTGGAACAACGGAGGGAAGCCTGCTGTTAGCCTAAACTGCCTTTGTAATGGTGCTGCAAGCAGCGATATACTGTGACAGACTGAAACAATCTACCTAAAGCGTATCAACGCACAGCTGCTGTAACTGTGTTATTTTGTATTTATTTATTTTAAACCAAAAATACACACACAAGAAAGAGAAACTTTCTCACAGTAAACAGCAATCACAACAATATCATTTCCATTAATAATAAACCTGTACACAACAAAGTTTTATTTTTAATTAGTTAATGCAGAGCTGCTGAGCACAGCAGCTGTGCTCCTCTTCTGTGCAAGACAGAAAACACACACATACACAAGAAATATTTGCAGTGGCGCAGCGGTCTCAGGTCGTGTGCTCTTCAAAAACGTCATGCTGCAAGATTATTATTTTTTATTATTATTTATTTCTTAGCAGACGCCCTTATCCAGGGCGACTTACAATTGTTACAAGATATCACATTATACATTATTTCACATTATACAGATATCACATTATTTTTACATACAATTACCCATTTAAACCCAGTTGGGATTTTACTGGAGCAATCTAGGTAAAGTACCTTGCTCAAGGGTACAACAGCAGTGTCCCTCACCGGGGATTGAACCCACGACCCTCTGGTTCAGAGTCCAGAGCCCCTAACCACTACTCCACACTGCTGCCCAAACCACGGTATTAGGAGGCTGTGTTGTCCAGTGGTTAAAGAAAAGGGCTTGTAAGCAGGAGGTCCCTGGTTCAAATCTCACCTCAGCCACTGACTCATTGTGTGACCCTAAGCAAGTCACTTAACCTCCTTTGGTGAGACGTAGTTGTAAGTGACTCTGCAGCTGATGCGTAGTTCACACACCCTAGTCTCTGTAAGTCGCCTTGGATAAAGGTGTCTGCTAAATAAACAAATAATAATAACAACAATTACAGTTCAGAAATAAGAATATCGTTAATAATTGAAACACTCATATATATATATTTTATTTTAACTCCAGACGGACTTATTAGCAGCCTGTAGGAGAGCACAAATCAGCCCACTTAACCCTCGGACACACGTAAGCAGCGCGGCTCCCCTTGCGGGGCGGCGCGGGGAGTGAAGCGGGGCGGCGCGGGGAGTGAAGCGGGGCGGCGCAGGGAGTGAAGCGGGGCGGCGCGGGGAGTGAAGCGGGGCGACGCGGGGAGTGAAGCGGGGCGGCGCGGGGAGTGAAGCGGGGCGGCGCGGGGAGTGAAGCGGGGCGGCGCGGGGAGTGAAAGGGGGCGGCGTGGGGAGTGAAGCGGGGCGGCGCGGGGAGTGAAGCGGGGCGGCGCGTGGAGTGAAGCGGGGCGACGCGGGGAGTGAAGCGGGGCGACGCGGGGAGTGAAGCGGGGCGGCGCGGGGAGTGAAGCGGGGCGGCGCGGGGAGTGAAGCGGGGCGGCGCGGGGTGTGAAAGGGGGCGGCGCGGGGAGTGAAGCGGGGCGGCGCGGGGAGTGAAGCGGGGCGGCGCGTGGAGTGAAGCGGGGCGACGCGGGGAGTGAAGCGGGGCGGCGCGGGGAGTGAAGCGGGGCGGCGCGTGGAGTGAAGCGGGGCGGCGCGGGGAGTGAAGCGGGGCGGCGCGTGGAGTGAAGCGGGGCGGCGCGGGGAGTGAAGCGGGGCGGCGCGTGGAGTGAAGGGGGGCGCCGCGGGGAGTGAAGCGGGGCGGCGCGTGGAGTGAAGGGGGGCGCCGCGGGGAGTGAAGGGGGGCGGCGCGGGGAGTGAAGCGGGGCGGCGCGGGGAGTGAAGGGGGGCGGCGCGGGGAGTGAAGCGGGGCGGCGCGGGGAGTGAAGCGGGGCGGCGCGGGGAGTGAAGCGGGGCGTCGCGGGGAGTAAAGCGGGGCGGCGCGGGGAGTGAAGCGGGGCGGCGCGGGGAGTGAAGGGGGGCGGCGCGGGGAGTGAAGCGGGGCGGTGCGGGGAGTGAAGGGGGGCGGCGCGGGGAGTGAAGCGGGGCGGCGCGGGGAGTGAAGGGGGGCGGCGCGGGGAGTGAAGGGGGCGGCGCGGGGAGTGAAGCGGAGCGGCGCGGGGAGTGAAGCGGGGCGGCGCGGGGAGTGAAGGGGGGCGGCGCGGGGAGTGAAGCGGGGCGACGCGGGGAGTGAAGCGGGGCAGCGCGGGGAGTGAAGGGGGCGGCGCGGGGAGTGAAGCGGAGCGGCGCGGGGAGTGAAGCGGGGCGGCGCGTGGAGTGAAGCGGGGCGGCGCGTGGAGTGAAGCGGGGCGTCGCGGGGAGTGAAACGGGCGGCGCGGGGAGTGAAGCGGGGCGGCGCGTGGAGTGAAGCGGGGAGTGAAGCGGGGCGGCGCGTGGAGTGAAGGGGGGCGCCGCGGGGAGTGAAGCGGGGCGGCGCGTGGAGTGAAGGGGGGCGCCGCGGGGAGTGAAGGGGGGCGGCGCGGGGAGTGAAGCGGGGCGGTGCGGGGAGTGAAGGGGGGCGGCGCGGGGAGTGAAGCGGGGCGGCGCGGGGAGTGAAGCGGGGCGGCGCGGGGAGTGAAGCGGGGCGTCGCGGGGAGTAAAGCGGGGCGGCGCGGGGAGTGAAGCGGGGCGGCGCGGGGAGTGAAGGGGGGCGGCGCGGGGAGTGAAGCGGGGCGGTGCGGGGAGTGAAGGGGGGCGGCGCGGGGAGTGAAGCGGGGCGGCGCGGGGAGTGAAGGGGGGCGGCGCGGGGAGTGAAGCGGGGCGACGCGGGGAGTGAAGCGGGGCAGCGCGGGGAGTGAAGCGGGGCGGCGCGGGGAGTGAAGCGGGGCGGCGCGGGGAGTGAAGCGGGGCAGCGCGGGGACTGAAGCGGGGCGGCGCGGGGAGTAAAGCGGGGCGGCGCGGGGAGTGAAGCGGGGCGACACGGGGAGTGAAGCGGGGCGGCGTGCGGTAATACCGCTGTGCTTGATCGACACACATCAACGTTGTGAAGCGGCGATAAAAATAAAAAAAAAACGCTCACCACCTCCCAGCACTGTACAACAACCCAAAAAATGAATATCGTTCTTGAACTTTTACTGATTGAATCCAGAGTGAATGTCCATGTCCATCTCCAGAAATTGTTATCAGGATTTAACTATAAGTTCCCATATCAGAACACCACTCAGAAATATTTGCATTTTATTTACCTAAGGATATGCATGTAAAATATGATATTTATTTTGGGATACAATGTGAAAGCCTTTTTCTACAAAGAAACAGCTATTTTATATCCAGCACCGCGCTTAACAAGACTGGACTGTGGTACTGTATCTGTAGTTATACATTGTATAGGAGCTGCTATTATTAAGGAAAAAAGGGATCACATTCTTCGAAAGTGTATATACAATAACCAGTAGGCTGGCAACTGGTTAATTACTTGACATGTATATCTGACAAATGATACAGGATGTCAAGTAACTGGATGAATGCAGGTGTAAGCGGTTAGTATTTGTTTTGGATCATTCAATAGACCCATAACCAACGTCCTTGAAATTCTTATTTATATAATAGCTCGGAATGCTGAGAAGCTTCAGCTATCAGTAGCTCCTCCATGTTGATGGATATTCGAGTTCATCTTGACATGATGTATCCCACACCATGGACCTGATTGGCTAGACCCAGATTTGCCGCTGCGGGAAAATGTTGGAGTTTGCAAAATATCACTCACCGAGCGATATTTTGCCGTTCTAAAATTCATTTTTTCATCAATGTGTGTTCACTCAAATTGAAATAAAAGGTGAGCGATATGTGCGGCATTTTGCCGCTCATGTGTGTCCTAGGCTTTAAGCTGCTTGATCCCTGTGTGCAAAAATTACATGTAATTAGTAAACTAAATATACAATGTTTCAAAAATAATTATCGCATTAGTAGCAAAATATATGCAGATAAAAGTAACCGGTACTTATCTGTATGCTCTCCCGTCAGGATCTGAAAGGACAATGACACTGGTAGCTGTGTCTGTAGTCCTCTGATGCTCTCAGGGGCGAGCATGGCTGCATCACGGGCGTTAGCACGCAGCTTTGGTATTCTGTTCAGGTTCCGAGATCTTTACAGCTGAACACCCATTCAGTAATGGTTACATTTCGTACTTGATAGGGAACAACACTACAGCACTGTGAACAGGATGTGAGTGGTGTAAAACACAAGTGAAAGTCCAGACCAGAGTTCTCCCAAAAAGTCAGTGTTTATTTTAAAAACACTAATAATAATAATAATAATAATAATAATAATAATAATAATAATAATAATAAACCACCCCTCTGCCAGCGATGGCATCGGGGGGAACATGGCAGGTTTACAGTCCTGAAACACAAATAATAATAACACTCCTGTGACCACAATCCTCCGTGCACGAAACTGTGCTCTTTCTCCGGGGTCGTGGTGAGTGCTGGTGCTGTGCTGTGCTGTGTTGTGCTGTGAGGGACGTGCTCCGGGTCTTAGTGCTGGCACCGCAGCTCTCACTCCTCCTCTGTCAGAAACACAAAACAAAACAAAAACACAGGCTCCGGCTGGATGCCGTCATCAGCGCAAGGGCCGTACTAACGTAGCTGCTTCCTCTTTGTACCCAGAACCTCCTCCTTGCAAGCAACCCATTGCCATGGTTTCTCCAATAGGGGCCCGCCCCGCAGCTGATTGCAATGGAATCCTTCCAGGTACATGCAACTACGCGCCCCCCCTAACATGGTCACCTTCCGGTTTCCGCCTACCATCAAGGCAGTCCATCTAGGAGGAAGCATATGATCAACCTTACCCAGCGCCTTTTTTGGTCGGGAGGGAGATTTACAGTTCGAATTCTTTCTCTCTCTGTCACACATCTCACCCCTCAGAGTGATGACGAAGGCACACTCGGCCAATGCTAAGTTCCCCAATGGGCCCCCCTCCCTTGAAAAAAAATCTGCATTTTGCTGCTCCTTACCCGCACGATGTTTCACTGTATAGTGGAAAGGTTGCAGCGCCAGATACCACCGAGTTATCCGAGCGTTATTGTCCTTCATCGTATGCAACCACCTTAAAGGAGCATGATCAGTGACAAGAGTGAAAGAACGCCCCAGCAAGTAATAGCGAAGGGTATGAGTGGCCCAATTGATGGCCAAACACTCCTTCTCAATGACGGAGTAGTTAATCTCCCGTGGAGCCAGTTTTTTGCTCGTGTAAATAATTGGGTGTTCTACTCCGTCAACTTGCTGGGACAGGACCGCCCCCAGACCAATATGGGAGGCATCGGTCTGGAGGATGAACTCCTTACTGAAATCTGGTGAAATAAGTGCTGGGGCCTGGCATAGTCTCCTCTTAATCGTGTCAAAGGCCCCCTGACCACTTAACTATTTTTGGAGCCGTCTTTTTGGTGAGCTCTACCAAGGGGTTAACTATGGTGGCATACTCGGGGATAAAGCGGCGATAATAGCCTGCTAACCCCAATAGTGATCTCACCTGTGGTTTGGTTCTCGGGATCGCCATCTCCACTAGAGCCTGGACTTTAGAAGCGATCGGCTTTACCCGCCCATTACCCATAAGGAAGTCAAGATACTGGGTTTCTTTTTTTCCGAATGCACACTTGCCCAGATTAGCCGTCAGCCCCGCCTCCCTCAGAGACTGTAGGACGGCCGAAAGTCTAATAATATGCTCTCTCCAGGTAGAGCTGAAAATCGCCACGTCATCAATGTATGCAGTGGCATACTGCTGATGGGGCGCTAGGACCTGGTCCATCAGTCTCTGAAAGGTGGCCGGGGCTCCATGCAACCCGAAGGGCATGGTCTGGAAATGGAACAAGCCATCTGGGGTAGGAAAGCAGTTTTCTCTTGCGAACTCTGGGTCAGTGGAATCTGCCAGTATCCCTTCGTCAGATACAAAGTCGGAATTAACCGCGCTCCTCCCAGTCGGTCAAGGAGTTCGTCCACCCGAGGCATGGGATATGCATCAAACTTGGAGATGGCATTAACCTTTCTGAAATCCACGCAGAACCGAGTGGAGCCGTCCTTCTTAGGCACCATCACTATCGGGCTGCTCCACTCGCTCCGGGAAGGCTCAAAGACTCCAAGCTCGAGCATATCCCCCACCTCCCAGCTGACGGCACCCCTGCGGCTCTCCGGGATTCGATACGGTCTCTCTCGGACCCTGACACCTGCTGGAGTAATAATAGCATGTTCAATCATATCAGTCCTGCCAGGCAAGTCATAAAAAACATCACCAAATTGTTTCACTAACCCCCGGAGTTCACACTTCTGATCAGGAAGTAATTGTTCCCCCATCGGAATGTTAACTGTAGCTGGTGTACTGACAGAGGGACCAAAATCCTCTTCTATACTGTCATTGGCTATAAACAGGGCCTCCCTTTCATTGTAGGGTTTTAATAAATTAATATGATAAATTTCTGTTTTGTTACGGCGATCGGGTTGTCTGATTTCATAGTTTACGTTACCAATTGCCCGCATCACCTCATATGGTCCCTGCCACTTAGCGTACAGTTTAGACTCTGAAGTGGGAAGTAGCAGCAGTACCTTATCTCCTGGCCGAAAAGTTCGAATCCGTGCTTGTTTATTGTACTGCTGCTCTTGCTGATGCTGAGCCTGTTTTAAGTTCTCGTGTGCCAGATGACCAACCAATTGCAGGCGATCTCTCAACATAATTACATATTTCACTATGTTTTTAGCATCTTTATTTTGCTCTTCCCATCCTTCCTTTACAAGATCAAGGACACCTCATGATTGTCTCCCATACAGCAGCTCAAAGGGAGAAAACCCGGTCGAGCTCTGAGGCACCTCTCTCACTGCAAACATCAGGTAGGGAAGGAGTTTAGCCCAATGTTTTTGCTCCTGGTTGACAAACCGCCTCAGCATCTGCTTCAATGTCTGATTAAAACGTTCCACTAAACCATCCGATTGCGGGTGATAAACGGAGGTCCGAATGGATCGAATTTGTAATAATTTATACAGTTCCTTTAAACACTGTGACATAAAATTAGTTCCGTGATCAGTCAGAATTTCTTTGGGGATCCCTACTCTCGCTATGATCTGCACTAACTCTTTTGCAATCGCCAATGCACTAGTGGACCTCAATGGTACTGCCTCTGGATATCTGGTCGCTTAGTCCACCACTACTAAAATATGTGTATATCCACAGTCAGACTGGCTCAATGGGCCCACTATATCCATTGCAATGCGTTCAAAGGGGATATTGATCAGGGGCAGTGGAACCAATGGGGCCGGGCGAACCTGCCCCGGCGCTACTTGTTGGCACTCTCTACAGGTCGCCACATACCGCTTCACCTCCATGTACACTCCCGCCCAGTAAAATCGAGCCAATATTCGTTCCTGAGTCTTTTCGCTACCTAAGGGGTGTGGAGTAGTGGTTAGGGCTCTGGACTCTTGACCGGGGGGTTGTGGGTTCAATCCCCAGTGAGGGACACTGCTGTTGTACCCTTAAGCAAGGTTCTTTACCTAGATTGCTCCAGTAAAAACCCAACTGTATAAATGGGTAATTGTATGTAAAAATAATGTATAATGTGATATGTTGTAACAATTGTAAGTCGCACTGGATAAGGGCGTCTGCTAAGAAATAAATAATAATAATAATAATAATAATAATAATAATAATAATAATAATAATAAGTGGCCCGAACAAGGGACATCATGAGCCAACCGCATGATCTCATGTCGAAAAGACTGAGGAACGAGTAATTGTGTTACAGTCTGCCCTGTGCTTGGGGCTCGGGATACTCTATACAGCAAATGCCCAAGCACAATGTGGTGAGGGTATGTGAGCGGCCGATTGCCATCTACTTCCTTCCCCTCGATAGACCGAACCTGCCCCCAGAGGTTAGCCAGCGTAGGATCATTTTTTTGTTTGTACGCTAGATCAACATCTTGGTCCCAGACCTTCGGTATATCGAGCTGGGATATGGTAGCCTCAGCACTAGGGGTCTCAGTAACCCGGCCCGGTCGGTCACACTGGATCCCAATCCCCTTTCCCTGCCGTTTATCAGACGTGGAGGAGTCTCCTACCAAACCCCAACCTCGTGTCATTGATGCGCCCTCCCATTTTTGCACCCTTCTCTGCTGCTCCTATGGTCTTATCGGAGACTGGCTCTACCTTTTGATTTATAATTATTTCGAAACATGCCCAGTCTCAACCTAAAATAACCGGGTATGGCAACCTTTTTGCCACCGCCACAATTACACGGCGGGTGTGACTACCAACTGTCACATCTAATTTAGTGAGGGGTTAGTCCTTGCTATCTCCATGGATACAGGAGATGACCACTAACCCACGTGACCACCAAGGTACCCCTTCTAAGAGAGTTTCCAAAATCAAGGTCTGCCCACACCCTGAGTCCACTAATGCGTGGGTGCTCACATTACCAACCCGCACATCAACAATACAAGGTCCCTCCCAATCATTACCCCTGGACTTACCTGTCGCCGGTACCAAATAATGCGAAGCCGCACCACACTCCATTGCTGAGGGGCAATTCCGGGCAAGGTGGCCAACCCCATGGCACCGGTAACATTCCAGAGGGAAAGGCGCCCACGGAGCCTGATTGTCCCGCTGCCGACCTGGCAGCGGGGAGGGGGCCCCTGTTCTGCCCCAGCTGGGGGTTGACCTCGGCCTCCAGTGTTGTGGAGCGAGGCCACCCATTAGGGACCGAGAAGGTGCTGGTCCGGTAGGGAAGGGTGTGCATGGGTGAAGGGGCCCCGGCCTTGGGCCCGCCATCCTGGGTCTGATGAAGGTCGGCATTGGATGTATCGGGGTGGGCAGCAGTGTGGGCATGGAGTCCTCATATCCCTCGGCCAACCTGACCGCGGCGTCCAGCGTGGTGGGCCGGTGCCTGCTGACCCAATTGCTGGCCTCTGGCCCCAGCAACTGTATAAACTGTTCAATGGTGACGTTCGGTCACCTCTTCAGCTGTTCGCTCGCCAGGGCAGAGCCACCGGGTCCACCAACTGCTGGGCCATTACTCGGGGTCGGACTCCTTCGGGGCGTTGGTACTCCCAGAACCGGCGGCGGTGCATCTCCTCCGTTATATCCAGTCGTTTAAGGATGGCTTTACCACATCGTAATCCATGGCTTGTTCATGGGTTAAAGCATGGTAGGCTGCCTGGGCTTCCCCGATCAGATTGGGTCCCAGCTAGGTAGCCCACCACTCCCGAGGCCATAGGGCTGCTGTCGCCTGTCTTTCAAAAAATGTTAAATAGGCCTCGGGATCATCCTCCAGCAACATCTTCATCACTTTGGGTTTTGGAGGAGCCACTGTTGGTTCGGCCACCGGTTCCCTCCTCTGGTTGGCTGCAAGGAACATGGCATTCATCCTCTCCATCACCGCTGCCAGGGTTTCCTCATGCCTGCGTGCCTGAGCCTCCATCATGGTGTTCAGTGCTGCTGGGTCCATCGTGAAATCCCGTTTCTGACACCACTTGTGAACAGGATGTGAGTGGTGTAAAACACAAGTGAAAGTCCAGACCAGAGTTCTCCCAAAAAGTCAGTGTTTATTTTAAAAACACAAATAATAATAATAATAATAATAATAATAATAATAATAATAATAAACCACCCCTCTGCCAGCGATGGCATCGGGGGGAACACGGCAGGTTTACAGTCCTGAAACACAAATAATAATAACACTCCTGTGACCACAATCTGTGCTCTTTCTCCGGGGTCATGGTGAGTGCTGGTGCTGTGCTGTGCTGTGTTGTGCTGTGAGGGACGTGCTCCGGGTCTTAGTGCTGGCTCCGCGGCTCTCACTCCTCCTCTGTCAGAAACACAAAACATAACAAAAACACAGGCTCCAGCTGGATGCCGTCATCAGCGCAAGGGCCGTACTAACGTAGCTGCTTCCCCTTTGTACCCAGAACCTCCTCCTTGCAAGCAACCCGTTGCCATGGTTTCTCCAATAGGGGCCCGCCCTGCAGCTGATTGCAATGGAATCCTTCCAGGTACATGCAACTACGCGCTCCCCCTAATATGGTCACCTTCCGGTTTCCGCCTACTGTCAAGGCAGTCCATCTAGGAGGAAGCATACGATCAACCTTACCCAGCGCCTTTTTTGGTCGGGAGGGAGATTTACAGTTCGAATTCTTTCTCTCTCTCTCACAAGCACATACCTCCATAACTAAGTTTTTCACAGAAACTATCAATTCCTGACGTGTCACTAGACTCACCTTCGATGTCTAGATCCCCAATACAGTAGTAATTCATGCAGTAATTCTTGCCACACGCCCTGGAGTGGGTTATTTCGCTTAAAAAATGGCTATTTCTTTTAAAATAAATACACAAACTAGCCTTTTAAAGGAAAAAAATAGTCCCTGAAGACTTTGATTGTAACATATTGTAACAATCTTGGTTCCCGCAGGCAGGCGCATCACACAGGGTGAGGCATTCCACACACAGGCGGAGGGCAGGCGCGAACCCAGGACCTCTCGCACTAATTTGTGCTTTTACCAATTCTGAAATCGTCTGCAATCTTGCATTGACTGTCACTGTGATCAATTCGTTCAAGAATTCAGTTTTTCTTTCAGTGGTAGCTGAATTCTCTCTTGTCTTGATGCAGGCATTGTAATTTAAACATCATTTTTATGATATACAGTATATTAAAATACTGTATGTTTACTGGCACCGAACTAAAGTAGCTTTACCTTTTGCAGTTAATACAGGTTTTGCGCATGTACACTACGTTTCACAGGTAATCTCTGCTGTAACTAATCTCTGATTGGCTGAAGCTACGTATAGGGCCTTCAATACTACAGAATCTCAGGGACATCAACGTTGTTCAGATTTTTGATGAGTCTGGATTATTGACCTTCGGATTTGCAATGTTTTACTGTACTTCTCTGTGTTTTAACGGACATGTAAAGCACTTTGAGATACCAGGTATGGAAGGCACTATATAAATAAATACATAGAAATTTTGGAAACATTTTAACTTTTTATTTAAAAAAACAAACAAACAAACCAAAAAAACACACAACAACTTCATGATGCTGGTAACACACAGACACATCAATGAATGTGGTCCTGAGCAAGTGAGCAGGAGGTGCTGGTGTACTCCTGGCTTCCATCAGCAGCTCAGTTCATGCTGCCCTGAACAGAAACAGATCTCTATTTAATATGGGTCACAATCAATGAGACCAACACCAGGACAGACAGCAGTTCTCTCCACTCTGACTTAAGCCCGGTACATACACTGCCCGGGAATCGCATCGCAAAATATAGGAAAAGCAACGATAGGCACTCAAATGCGAGCCACTGTGTCCAGCTTCTGAGAGTTTTTCATTTTGGAGAAATACAACAAATGTGTTCAGAAAGAATTAGATGTGTTCCTTCAACAGGGAGTGCAGCGTGGAAAAGAGTGCAGGAGACGTTGTTGTTTACAAATGCTATGAAAAAATGAAGTTTGGGCAATACATATTAGATTGACTGGAATTATTTAGTTAGTTATATGTACTTGAAGGTAGCAAAGCTTGGCATAGCTATGGTTTACCAACTGTGGTTTGGACACTCTTGAATAAAGATTTGCAGTGAGAAGTGAAGAGATTATTGGGCACCCCATTCCTGGCTGGGTGTGTAGTGATCAGAAACATGTCGAGCGTCATCCCACCCACCCACCACCACAACAAAGCTGGGCTCCTCTGCATCACTGTCACCTCCCCCCCATAACAAAGCTGGGCTCCTCTGCATCATCGTCACCCTCCTTCCTGGGGACCTTGTCACTGCTGGAGGCAGAATTTGAACCACTATCGCCATCTGATGAGAAACAAAACCAACATTTTACATTCATTTCAAGGTCTAAACTTTAACAATATACTTGTTTACAAATATGTTTCTAGTGGTGGTGAATGTTTAAATGTATGGATTATGAGTTACAAAAATATGGAGTAGACTGCCAAAGAACTGGATATGATGAAATATACATATGAAATTATCTTCCAGGGTATCAAGAGGTTTGAAGACGCCTGGGACAGTTTGCCAATTAATATTTGCGGAGGGAAGCGAGTGGTAAATGCTCAAACAAATGAGGATTCTTGTGTGTATGTAAGGAAATATTTTCAATTTCTGTACAAAGTTTTGGGTGCATTGAGTTATTTCAAGTTGAGTTGTATCAAGTTGTTTCTTTACCTTAGTGCTTTAATATGAAATATCTAGAAATAAATCTTGTTCAACAAAACTGTAATCTACACAGTGATTTTAATATAGAGGAAATGTGTCTACAAATAGTCTATCAAAAACAGACATGTCATGTCACCCTGCATCTGTTGTGTGGCAGCCTTTATCAACTAAAAACCATCTGAATCTATGAAAAGGTAACTCCATCCAGCTAAAAAAAAAAAAAGCCATTTGAATCTATGAAAAAGTACCTCCATCCTTCCCTTCCTCGAGTTTAGCTTTCTGTGCCATCAGTTTCTTCTCTTTTAACTTTTGCCTAGGGAAATAACAAAAAAACATGTATAAATGTGAAGCACTGAATGTCTGTTTCACTTATATCAATGTAACCCCGTTCACAGCAGTAAAGACTGCTAAACAGGTTGTATATTTTATGCAAACCAACACAGCAAATTCTACTTTCAGTACCAGTACTAATCCTTGATGTTCTGCCTGTAATGGTACTCAGCTCAAGTTACACAAACTTTGTAGCACGCTGAACCAAGAGGTTTCAAGCATTACAGAAGCAGGCAGACCGCGATGCTAGGCTGGTTACAGACCCTGATTAGCACTAATCTTGGACTAGCTCACCTAACATGACATACTGCAGTCCAAGACTAGTGCTAAATGAGGTCTGTGAAACCATACTGTTACTAGGCATGTAATGATTTACTGTGTAATGATGAATCACGATACTTTCATTACATGATATCGTAATAGAGGTAGGTATCGTTTGTGATACAAGACCATAACATAGCTCATTGTAGTTCACAAATGGTTCTAGAATGACAAAGTGTGTTTTACATTTGGTGTGAATACATACCCTGCCTATCTTCATCATTAAAATAATAATTTGATCATCTTGTGCATCATACTATTAACCCATCTGGACCATCAAATCATAGAAGCAATTCAAACATTCATAAGTTCACAGAGATCGAGGACTTGCTATGACCACCCACACTAAACACAAGACAAGTTCAATTAATAGCAGCAATGTATTGGATACAGAAATAGGAATGAACAGAAATAAATCTTAAACATATACCATGTATCAAAGATGAAACATAGTATCAAACCTTCAATCTAAGTTATCTAAATATACTTGTCTAACAATAAGCAAGTTAACTGAAGTAACTGGAGTTGATTCTAACTTTTCAGTTACTTATCACGGTTCATTAAAAGTTATGTATCACAAGTTATGTAACTCTAGTTAAATGTCTTTAGTTGTGTTTAATTTAATTATGTTTCATGTTAAAAATACACATTGTTTATACTCAACAGCCCAGGGCAACACTGCCTCATTCGCTGTCTAGTTGTAGAACTTGTTTAGTTAAATTGTACTATGAAGTCCTCTCCACGATGATTCTTCAATCTCAGGTCGTCACCACTTCTTCCCCGTATAGCATCTGCAGCTGAGGTTCGCTTTGAGGTTTTCTTCAGTCAAGGAGTGGCACCTCTGGATTTTTGGAGTTTGAGAGCATCGTGCTCCTTTTTGGGTTACTTTACAGGTTACCATAGATTCACAGGTCCTAAAAATGGTTTGGCTCAGCAGAAGTATTCATCAAATTCTCAGAAAGAAGCAGTCATGTTTAATATTTTTTGTGATTGGAAACTCTTTGAGAAGATTCTCCATCATAGCTGTCCTTTTTGTGAGCTCTGGTACGTGCAGTAAACAACCTTGCAAACAGGGTGACGCTTGCACATGTGTTGCATTATAGTCAGGCTGCTTGTACTTATTTACTTCTAATTTATTGAATTAGTTAGTTTGTCAATAATTAGTCAGTTTGCTGGGAATACCTCCTACAACATGTATCGTGACAGATATATCACGACCTGCATATCATGATATGTATTGTACCGCTGCATCCCCAGTACTTAAAATGCATCAATTGTAAAACATGTCAGTTGTTTGTTTTGAGATCACGAGAGAGAATATAAGAATGCAAGAAAAGCGACGGGGCAAAAGTAATTTGCCAAATGGCATTTTTAATTTATATAGATTTGTATCTTGACCACTTTCTTTGCTTTCTGAGTTTGGGGTGATGATTGCAGTCATTAATCAGCTTGATGTAAAATCATTATTTGGAGAATCCTACTCATCTTACCTATTATTTATTACTGTCATTTGGTAGGTATTACATGTTCCTGTGTAAAAGATGCACATAGTAAATGTGTACTCGACTATGGTAACTTTTCCAAAAGCTTTTAATGAATCACTTTCAAAGCCTGATGTATCGGAGAGTCAAACTTGCTGCATAACTACACTAACATTAAATATGGGAAAAATGACTTTATAAACACACTGGCATCCTTTTTATGTGTTCCTCATAAATTGTGACTATTAAGATACATTTTGCACCGGCTGCCTCCCTATTTAGACTTCAGATTTGATCATTAGTCAGGTGGCTGATTGGGTGTCCACTAATGGTCAATGTGTTTAAGTATGGAGAGCACGATTTGCTCAATTCAACATCGTTGACAGTTTTGGAGGGGACTTACTAATGGTGTGGGGAGTCATCTGCATTATTATTATTAATATTTATTTCTTAGCAGACGCCCTTATCCAGGGTGACTTACAATTCTTGCAAGATATCACATTATTTTTACATACAATTACCCATTTATACAGTTGGGTTTTTACTGGAGCAATCTAGGTAAAGTACCTTGCTCAAGGGTACAGCAGCAGTGTCCCCTACCAGGGATTGAACCCACGACCCTCCGGTCAAGAGTCCAGAGCCCTAACCATTACGCCACACTGCTGATCCCACAGATCTTATTTTGCTTCCAAGAGGCGGATTTACAGCTCAACGGTACATACACACAGTCTTGGACGCTGTAGTAAGACATTGCTGGTGCAATTTACCCTGGGTTTGTTTTGATGCAAGATCATGCACATGTCATACTGCCAGGCTTGTCATGTAGAGATCTCCAAGAGGCCATAGACACCCTCCATGGGTCTTGTGTTCAGATGCGCGTCACTGACGTTACGCACCCTCCATGTCTTGTGTTCAGATGCGCGTCACTGACGTTACGCACCCTCCATGTCTTGTGTTCAGATGCGCGTCACTGACGTTACGCACCCTCCATGGGTCTTGTGTTCAGCTGCGTGTCACTGATGTTATGCACCCTCCATGGGTCTTGTGTTCAGCTGCGCGTCACTGAAGTTACGCACCCTCCATGGGTCTTGTGTTCAGATGCGCGTCACTGACGTTACGCACCCTCCATGGGTCTTGTGTTCAGATGCGTGAAAAATTCAAGTTTGAAATGTTTTTTTTCAGTAGTGTATTTGCAGGTTCTCTTTGTCAATATCACCCAGCCCTGCTCCTCACCGTTTCTTCCTGCGCTTGGCTGTCTTCTCTGCTGTTGCCTGATTGTTCTTCTGCAGCTTCTCCTGGTACTCCTTGTCCATCTTTTGCTGTAACAGAAAAAACACACACAGAAAAAAGCATGTCATTACCAAATGCCAATTTCTTCTGTGAAAGGACTATATCAAGTAGCACTGCGAGACTCTACATTTCAGAATTGCAGAACGGCTTTTAGTGCAGCTACATTCCAAAAACTCAGTGACTAGGTGTATGAGACATAAGAAATCCATTAGCAGTTTCTACAGTAATGATTCAGGGAATATTCAAACAGCCACTGCTTGAAATGTATTCAGAGGCAAATCTGATCATGCTTTAGTCTGGATATGTCCAACTCGAGTGATTTCTTACTGTATAGTGCGAGCCCCTGAAAAATAAACGTTCAGGAGGAGCAAGGTAACAGGGTGGACTACAAGGTCTCTGCACACTAGAAATTGTTAAATCTTTGTGTGAAATTATCAAATATAACTGAAACCTGACTGGAGTACAATACCTACCTTTTCACTCATGGTATCCATGCACTCCTGCCTCTGGTACTCTCTGCGCCGCAGGTGTCTATACACGTGGAACTCCCCGCTGCCAGCTCCAGCACTCGAACCTGCAGCAGGACAACACAACCAGTCACACCCTGCTAGATCTTAGCAGCACCTACTACAGGTGCACAGGATTACTGCTTCAGCTTAGTGTGTAGCCATCCAAATACACTGAAACTGATAGAATTATTATCCCCCACCGACCCACTCACCCAGCCAGCCAGCAATGGGGATACAGTGGAGGCGGTTGAACATACACACGTCACACATACATGTTTCCATATATCTGGAAAAGCACTTATCCAGTTGTAAAACTTTGCATTAACATTATTGAGCTTACTGAGAGTATTAGATTCTGGGGTTACATGGCGGTGTCTGTATGTCCGTACATTTATCGATCTGCATATCACACATTCATATTGCCTATATCTGGAAAACCGCTTATTAAATTGTGATGAAACTTTAACTATTTAGCATAAATTGTTGGGATTGTGGGGATATATGGCAGTGTCTCTGTCTGTACACCCACCTGTCTATGTCACAGTTACATTTTTACATGCATCTCGAGAACACAAGAAGTCTTTCCACATTAAAATAAATCGGTCATTTTAATATAATTTACTCTAAATATACTGTCTTGAAATGCTTCTAAACAGTAAATGTAACATTTTTTTAAACATCCCAACAAGTACTGTACATGCTTGACCACAAAGTTGAAGATTTTATAAATTACACAACATGAATTTTTTTAATACCTTAGCGACTATGGTGCTTTTTTGTTGTTGTAACTTTACTAGATTGCTGCATTTAAATGCATTAAGAAAGCAGCATCACTTGCGAATTTACGAAAAAATAAATAATACCTTAAATTTAAAAGATTAGTCTGTGCATTGCCAGAGGCTCTTTTAGTGTGCAAGCTACTGTCACGGCCACCGCAGCCACCGATACGTGGAGTAAATCGATGATTTGTGTGCCTCCAATAAAGTAGGAAGAAATCGATAACTAGGTGAATAATGATGCGCAAATTCCTAAAAGCACACAACAGAAAGGGTACAGCAACTAGATCAAGGGTTATATTCATAAAATAGAAGGGGAATTAGCAAGCGTCTTATCTGGCGATCGGAAAGTCAATACTGTGCTGTGCTAACTTATATCCTCAAAAAAGTGTTTACCTGACAGTTTTAGTTCGAGAACGTTTAATTTAACTAACATGTACGGTGTTGATATGAAGTACCTTGTTTGTGTATTGTTTAATAAAATACATGCATTAATAAAAACGCTTCTAACCCAATGACAGAAGCTCACGTCTGGGTATATTGCAGTGATAGCACTTTGCTGTGAAACCTGTTTAATCATTTCTTACATGTAAATATGTGCTGTACTGCATATGTAACATGACAGATTAAATAAAGTTCAAGTATACATTTTGAATTGATAAGCCCTTTGCTGTTACATCAGTAGATGCACCACATACAGTGTATCCCACGCACGTTGAGCACATTTATTTTTCCAATAACTTAAAAATAACTAATGAATGTTAATCAGCATTTTAAGATGTGTTGAATGTAATATTTGACTATTATGTAGAAAGTTACCTCTGTGTTTTGCATCTTGTGCAGTTGTGCTGAATTCATATTAAAATGTGTTCATGATTCATAGGACACGCTATATAACCACCATATATCACAAACAGTACGTTTACGTACAGCTAATATTTTATTATTCAGAATACTCACTATTCCAAATGAGTACTAATAGGTGTAGCATATTTGTAATTAGTGCTGGGACAAATATCGAACGAATATTTTTTGACATGTATTCAGATACAAAAATCAGATGTTCATATTCGCTGACAAATACCTTGCGCTTATTTACCGTCTCACCAGAATTTGCGCGACAGTTAAAAAATGGCAAATGAAAGAGAGCTCTGTGTGATATGTGAGATTAACATATACTGATGCACAAAAGAAACGCAACACTCAGGTCTAATGGATTTAA
This sequence comes from Acipenser ruthenus, assembly GCF_902713425.1. Taxonomy (NCBI): domain Eukaryota; kingdom Metazoa; phylum Chordata; class Actinopteri; order Acipenseriformes; family Acipenseridae; genus Acipenser; species Acipenser ruthenus. The sequence goes on along the minus strand of NC_081212.1, from coordinate 9,834,200 downwards.
TCAAATATTTTAAACATAGATATCAAACTAAATCACAGAAAATGTGAACAAAAATAGAGATCAAAGAATCATGATAAGTTTTCATTATAAAACGTGACATACTGTCGAAACGAAAACATTACAAAGTTAGTATCGGGTATGACCTCCCCGAGCATTAACACAATCCTGGCAGCGTTGACGCATTGACCTGATCAGCCAGCTGATGAAGGTTGGCTGGTCGCGGTTGCCCCACCAGTTGGCTTGAACAACGCAACAGTCACCATAATGGTCCTGGGCCGGTGTGGTGACCCTCTGCCTTCCAGGGCGTGGCCTGTCCCTCACAGAGCCGGTTTCCTGGTTTCTCTGGACTTGTCTGCTGATTGTTCAAGCAGAACAGCTCATTCTCTGGGAAACTTCTTTCACAGACAAACCGCCTTCAATCATGCCGATAGCAACCAGGCGATCTTCATTACTCAAGCGGGGCATGGTCGTATCTTTCGCTGTTCTTGCGTTAATTAAAATCATGTCTTTTCGAATGGCTATTTATACAGATTCTTAAATCAACTCATTTTGGCAATTTTAACAACTCAAACACATACCATTTTAACAACTCAAACACATTTTAACAAATACCAAACACTGAGCAACTGGCGTTTTTATGAAATGACTTGAGCTCAGTATTTTGTTATCCCAAGGAACAATACTACTTAAACAATCAACAAACCTATCTGCTCACTATTTAAAATGTAAATAACATTATGTATGTGCCCAATGAGCTATTGAAGTAAAACTTAAGACTGTTGTGTTTTCATTGTGCATCAGTGTATATATATATATATATATATATATATTTTATATATATATATATATATATATATATATATATATATATATATATATATATATATATATATATATATCACACAGACGTGCTCAAATTTGTTGGTACCCCGCCACAAAAAACGAAGAATGTACAATTTTCTCTGAAATAACTTGAAACTGACAAAAGTAATTGGCATCCACCATTGTTTATTCCATATTTAATAGAAATCAGACTTTGCTTTTGATTTTTTATTCAACATAATATTGTAAAAAAGAAAACAAATGAAAATGGCATGGACAAAAATGATGGGACAGCTAACCTAATATTTTGTTGCACAACCTTTAGAGGCAATGACTGCAATCAAACGTTTTCTGTAGCTCTCAATGAGACTTCTGCACCTGTTAACAGGTAGTTTGGCCCACTCTTCCTGAGCAAACTGCTCCAGCTGTCTCAGGTTTGATGGGTGCCTTCTCCAGACTGCAAGTTTCAGCTCTTTCCATAGATGTTCGATAGGATTCAGATCAGGACTCATAGAAGGCCACTTCAGAATAGTCCAATGTTTTGTTCTTACCCATTCTTGGGTGCTTTTAGCTGTGTGTTTTGGGTCATTTTCCTGTTGGAGGACCCATGACCTGCGACTGAGACAGAGCTTTCTGACACTGGGCAGTACGTTTCGCTCCAGAATGCCTTGATAGTCTTGAGATTTCATTGTGCCCTGCACAGATTCAAGGCACCCTGTGCCAGGCGCAGCAAAACAGCCCCAAAACATAACCAAGCCTCCTCCATGTTTCACTGTAGGTATGGTGTTCTTTTCTTTGAAAGCTTCATTTTTTCGTCTGTGAACATAGAGCTGATGTGACTTGCCAAAAAGCTCCAGTTTTGACTCATCTGTCCAAAGGACATTCTCCCAGAAGGATTGTGGCTTGTCAATATGCATTTTAGCAAATTCCAGTCTGGCGTTTTTATGTTTTTCTTTAAAAAGTGGAGTCCTCTTGGGTCTTCTTCCATGGAGCCCACTTTCGCTCAAAAAGCGACGGATGGTGCGATCAGAAACTGACGTACCTTCACCTTGGAGTTCAGCTTGTATCTCTTTGGCAGTTATCCTTGGTTCTTTTTCTACCATTCGCACTATCCTTCTGTTCAATCTGGGGGCGATTTTCCTCTCGCGGCCGCACCCAGGGAGGTTGGCTACAGTTCCATGGACCTTAAACTTCTTAATAATATTTGCAACTGTTGTCACAGGAACATCAAGCTGCTTGGAGATGGTCTTGTAGCCTTTACCTTTACCATGCTTGTCTATTATTTTCTTTCTGATCTCCTCAGACAACTCTCTCCTTTGCTTTCTATGGTCCATGTTCAGTGTGGTGCACACAATGATACCAAATAGCACAGTGACTACTTTTCTCCATTTAAATAGGCTGAATGACTGATTACAAGATTGGAGACATGTGTGATACTAATTAAAGAAACTAATTAGTTTGAAATATCACTATAATCCAATTATTTATTATCTTTTATAAGGGGTACCAACAAATGTGTCCAGGCCATTTTAGAATATCTTTGTAGAATAAGCAATAATTCATCTCTTTTCACAGCTTCTTTGCTTTATTCTATGACATACCAAAGGCATGCAAGTATACATGATAAAATAGCTTTTAATTTAATCACTTTTCAGGAGGAATGAAGCATTATTTCAATGAGCTGTAAGGGTACCAACAAATTTGAGCACGTCTGTATATATATATATATATATATATATATATATATATATATATGAAACATGGAATCAACACAGAAGCTCTTGAGCCTCTATTTAAAAGTTTTAGACAGCAAAAAGTAAACAAACCAGATTATGTACCACACATAGTGACCTCTATGGAAAGCCATCTGGGACAAAAACACGTTGTGTTGCTTTACAGCGAGCCAGAATCTCATGGGGCAGAAAAAAAGGCAAGCATGTCATTCTCAAACAATACCCAACTTCCTGAAAATGTGTGTAGTGATTTATATAGAGACTGTATATCAAGGCTCGGAGTTAACATATTTGGTAGCATTTTGCAACCCCAAATTAATTCGCTAATAGTTTTTTATGCAGTAGTATTTATTTTTCTAATACCTTACACTGCAGTTTATGACCGACTTGAGTGAACACGTGCAGAATTATCGGGATTCTTTTTTTGTTTTTTTTTCTTTTAACACGTACATCATTAGTATCTTTCATAAAGCGGGAAACCATTGCTAATAGAGCTTCCGGAGGCCCACAATGGAAATCGTATTGGACAGTGAAGTACAAATACCTACAGTACAGAACAAAACGGATACAATTTAAAACGTAGAAGTTTATTTTATAGACCAAAAGTACAATTAAGTAACTGTTAAAAAACATTATGATTTTATAAGATAACGAGCAATGACCTAACAGGATATTAAGTTTATTCAGTGATTATAAAATGCTAATTTAATGTCATGGAGATTATTTTGTTATAATGTTGGCTCCCGAGTGGCGCATCCGGTAAAGGCACTCCACGTGGAGTGCAGGATGCGCCCTATAGCCGGGAGGTCGCCGGTTATTCCTCTGCCGACCGTGGACGGGAGTTCCCTTGGGGCGGGGCACAACTGGCCAAGCGCCGCCTGAGGGTGAGAGCTTAGGTCGTTACCGACAAAGTATAACAGCAAAACGTGTTGTCCTGGGCGTTGGGCGATACGAATTGCACACCCGACAGCAATTCAAATTTTCAGCCATTCAAGTCAAACATTTAAGACACCAACAGGGATTTCATAAACTGTAGCTCACCAGCAAAAAAAAAACCACACGGCAGAGTATTCTTCCTAAACTCTAAACTCTATGAGACTTTTACATTGACTTTTATCATTTACATTATCCAGATGCATTGTAAACTTTGTGAATAAATAGTAGTGAAATTTGAAATAAAGCAACTTAGATAACTATAAAGTCTACGTTTTCATTGAATATGTCTATAATAGTTTAAACGGCAATTCAGAAGGGTTTAATCAGAAGGGTTAAGTGTAGATTAACACTCTTAGCAAGTATCTTACAAGAAAGCTCCAATATGTCTGCCTGTGTCTGTGCGTGTGCTTGAGTTACAAGGAGAAAGGCAGAGTTTACCCATCACGTCTCGGACGAACTCTGGAGGAGCACGTGGGTTCCATTCCTTTGGTCTCTCTGGGATTGTTACAGGCTTATCCTACAAAAAAGGAATTCAAAATGTATGTTTTATATATAATGATATCGAATTAAACAATTATCCTTTTCAGATAAGCATAATGTTTCATAGCGGTGGGAAAAAAACATTTAAAATATCAGAAATATAGAGGATACACGACCATTCATAGATAACTGTAGTTATTCCAAGAATGTTAATAGCTGAATAACCCACAAGCCCCCAAAGGATTTACCTAACAAGTACATTGTATGAAAAAGAAAGTATGTTTAAACCTATATTAAACAGCTGATACTGTAGAAACACTTTCCATAGATCAAGCTCTGCATCTGAATGAATTCAAGATAGATTTTTATAAAAATCACTCAGGACCAATCGAATATGAAAGTTATTCAATGCTAGAAGATATTTCAACACTATACAAATTGGTACATTTTGTGCTGTCCCTTATGATTAATAATGCTTTTTTTTTTTTTTTTGATTTTGTAATATGTCAAATAAACTCATAAAAGTGTTCGGTTGGCAGGTGCTTAGCCAAGGCTACAATAATTTACTGGAATGTGACTTGAAATAGAAAATGATTCAGTAGCATCAGCTTCTAGCTGGCACTGTCCAGATACGACACGGACACTTCAGTAATATCAGAGCTCTGGCACTGTCCAGATAAGACACGGACACTTCAGTAATGTCAGAGCTCTGGCACTGTCCAGATAAGACACGGTCACTTCAGTAATGTCAGAGATCTGGCACTGTCCAGGTAAGACACGGACACTTCAGTAATGTCAGAGCTCTGGCACTGTCCGGATAAGACACGGACACTTCAGTAATGTCAGAGCTCTGGCACTGTCCAGATAAAACACACACACTTCAGTAATATTGCTCCACTCACATATCTGGCACTGTCCAGATAAACTAGAAGTAACTCTGCCAAATCAAAAGTTATTTGTTTTATTCTCTCATTATGTGATCCTTTACGAACTAGGACTATTGTCCTAAAACTTCTCAGGATGAAGGGTAAGGGCTCCTGAAGGAATTAAGAGCATGACTATCTAACCTTTTTGGCTTAAAGAGCCGTAACAACTACCAGAAAGTTCGACCATATAAAAAACATCATTATAAAACAAATTAACAAAGTTTGGATTCCTAAAAAGCTGAATAAATAATAGCAACTACACTAGGACACTGGTTCCATAGTTTTCTGCTCATTAACTTGGTACACGTTTAAAACATCACTATGCAGAATTGTGACTGTTCTTTCCTCTAGCTAAGACTGTACACTATCCTTGCAGTCTTTTCAAACCCAGGAAACACCTTCAATGGGGTACAGTATTTCAAAGCCATATTGCTCAGTGGTGATCTGCTGAGCAGCCCTGAATTACAGCTTCTGGACTCAAGTCAAACCGGTGCTGTTGCTGTCCTGGCTGCAGTGGTGTGGCAGGCGTTTCTATCAGTATATGTAAATGCAAGCAAAATAAAATTAAAACCATTACAAAATGGATGTAACATTTTATTTAGAGGACAAATAACACCTGTTTCGTTCCATTTAGAAGAGGTGATTTAGCACATGTAACACAAATGAAGTTCTTTGTTCACTTTAGCAGCATCTCAGATTGTTGCATCTTCTCTTTTAATAAATACCAGTAACCATGCCAGAATTGAATTGTTGTACTGTGCAGGGATTGAGGCATTGGATAGCATTTTCTTTTGCAATTGCAGTTTTACTGTGAGCTGAATCACGGGGGACCTGTGCTTCTTTCTTATTTATAGCTAATAAAACACTGACTGGCTCACACTGCTACACAACAGAAGACATAGGGCTCTATTCATCAAAGTGTCGGTTTCAAAATGTGTTATTATGAACGGATTAAGAATGGTATAAGAACTGTTTGTGATTCATCAAATACGTATTTCGTCGTTTCCGACAATTGAATGACGTCATCTCATACCAAAAAGCGACTGTTTTCCACAATCCGACAAATCCTAAAAAACCGCCAGTTTCCTAATTTGCATATCGTTGACTATAAAAGTCGGAAAAGGGAAGCAATTCATCATACACTTGTGGCGTAAAGAAGGACCTTTTTTCAGTCGATGTTTAACACCATGTCTCAGCTGCTCTTAACACGGACAAAACATAAAACATGGACGGGGCTGCAATTGGCATTTGCAATTGTAGCCCTCGCAGCACATGACCTAGAAAACGAGGCTGCTATGCAGCATTCTTTCTTTTCTAAACATGCCCAATGATGAGGTGAAGAGAAGATTATTATTATTATTTGTTTATTTAGCAGACGCCTTTATCCAAGGCGACTTACAGAGACTAGGGTGTGTGAACTATGCATCAGCTGCAGAGTCACTTACAATTACATCTCACCCGAAAGACGGAGCACAAGGAGGTTAAGTGACTTGCTCAGGGTCACACAGTGAGTCAGTGGGATTTGAACTGGGGACTTCCTGGTTACAGGACCTTTTCTTTAACCACTGGACCACACAGATTCAGACTAGATACAGCTGCGACCTGCGCGAGGAACTGAGGGGAGATTTTTAAAGCCAAACGTCTAGAACTCCTGCTTTACCAATGCACAGCAAAGTTCAAATGGCACGGGGGTTCTACTGGATCATTCCAGAGACCCGGAGGGGATCAGTAAGGAGCACTGGCATAGCCAAAACATTTTTTGCCACTGTGGCAAAAATACAACTATCACTAGAAAATTTCAATTTCTGCCAAGCGTTCCTGTTCTGATTCAGTTTTAAGTAGAGCTATGACCAAAAGTTTTGCAGCATCTAGATTTTTAGGATTGAGACATAATTAAATACATACAATTTAAAAAAATTTAAAAAATGAACATAATTTATATATTTTATTTATCTTGTAATCAAAGAAACTACAAAATGATATCGCAAAAGTCTACGGAAAACTACAAAGCGGTATGTAATTCAATATGTTAACGCAACATTATTCGGCAGGTTTCATTCGACTTTATGAAGCAAGGTGAGAATTCTAGGGGGGTGCAAAACTTTTGGCCATAGCTGGTTTAACGTGCATAAAACGTAACCAGAATGCATGCCCACATATTAGCTTATTAAATGGCTAATATTAAAATACGTTCTCATATCTTACATGAATATAGATTCATATTCATTAACCATGGTGTATTTTTTCCTGAAAACATCTAGATTGAAAACTATAATCATTGGTTGAAATAAAGCTTAGCAGTTGCATTTATTAGAGCATGGCAATGTCGAATAATCCTTTGAATTGAAAACACTATTTGCCATCTACGGTATTCACACCTTACAAGTTACAAAAACAAAGTTTCACGAGTTGGATGAGGCAAAATGCCCATGTTAAAAAACATCGATAAGTGTTCGCACAGACATTAACACTAATAACATTCACTGTACATTGGGTCCGCACAGATATTAATACTAATAATAGTACTTGTACAGTACGCCTGGGCATCGCGCACCATTACAAACAACATGTGTTATGTATGATCTTAATTATAATAGTGCTGGATCACAGGGTTCAATGCATGTTTCAGAGGTGCAGGTCACTACTAGCTGCAATACCGTCGCTTGCCACATCAACACCAGCAGGGCTGTTTGTAAACACGTCTCGAGCGGGAACAAAAATGTACGTGCTTTTGTTGTATACCGTCTATCCACAGAAACCTCTGTGACACTTACAGGGTTTCTCATGAGTCTCTCCAACTTAAGCCGCTGCTCCTCCGCTGCAGTTTTGGCAATAACGAGCGGCTGCGGCTCTTTGCCCGCCGGTTTCCCAGGCCTGGTGTTGCTCTCCCTGGTCGCCGCCATCTTCCGTCCTCGTCTTGGACCTCGTTTACACTCGCACATGCGCGGTAAGGAGACTGGATTTTCCTGACAAAATGCTGCACATGAAGGGAACGAGCTCCCCCTGCCGATACCACCTGCGCTTTGCTTGACCACTGTTACCTAAGCAGACGGGTCACCGTTGATGTTCTGTGTTAATTTTTAAAAACATATGCCATGGAAAAGGATGTTATATATGTCGTTATTAATTATTTTTGGTACATACCATATGAATAAAATGAAATGATTCGAACATAAACCATGTTTTATTTTGTTTTAAAAAATAGAGAGATACATGAAGGGACTGATATCTTTAATGTATTTGATTTCTGTATAGAATAATACAGTTCTAATACCCCTGGGAATGTACAGAATTGTATTACAAAGAGATAGAAATCGTCTTGTTGAATACTATGGTTTTCTATGTTTTATTAATTTGTATTTTTTATAATTATGTTTTTATTATTAACAATATCCACACATATAATATACAACGAGACAACAACAGCGTCAGTGCAGGAGCCGCTGTACATTGCAAATATATCGTTATTATCTTAATATACAGACAACAACAGCGTCAGTGCAGGAGCTGCTGTACATTGCAAATATATGATCCTATACAGAGACCTAACTAAACAAAACAACTGCATCTACATACAGAGGCCTCAGCTACATATCTATACATATATAGTGCCCACATATGAACATGTACTGAAACACACTTAGATACTTACATATATAATATAAAAGTCTATAAGATGTTTGTTATAATATTGTGTATTGTATAATACTATTTTGTTCTAGTCACAAAAGCGACAGGCATTATGAATATGTGAAGATGAAGAGGAGAAGGGAGGCTAAACTGACTATGGAATGATTTGGTAAGCTGCAATCTCTTTAAACCCTACTTACTGTTTGAAAAGCTTAAATCTTGAGTTGTACCTGGGGTGCATTAAACACAACAAATAAAGCAGGGTTTGAAAAAGGAAGACGAGTGTTTATACTTTGGCAAGTTACAGTCCTTGAAAGTAACTGTAGCTTACAACATAGTTCCATACACTTTCTCCACACCTTCCATTCATTCTAAAGGTCTGAGACGGACAGTTTTGAAAGAAACACATGTTTTAGCAAACAAGTATTTTCTTTTAGACTGTCTTGCACTTCCTGGGTCATTTCCCCTGGAGGCTAACATTGTCCTCAACCCTTCACAGGCTTCTTTCCTGTCAATAACTAACCCAGTCAGATATAACCCAGAAGACAGTGTTGTATCAGAGGTCTGTTTAAAAAAGAAAGTACATGTTATGACATTTAAAAACTGTACCTTTCTGACACATGAAACCTAACGGAAGTGCACAATAAGTAAGATTTACAGAATGATTGAGTTAACTGCAATTACTTTAACTTGGTTAATAGAGCTATTGATTAAACATTTAATCCTTGGCTCTTTTATGTTATATTACCAGTATATTATATTTCAATTGAAGATAAAGACTGAGGGGAAGCGATTGAATCAGGCAGGATTGCTGGTGTAACCTTGGTCTGACCTGTGGTTGGTCTGAAGCAGACTGTATTCATTATGCAGGCCTCTAACACACCTCATGAAACATTGATGATGTCTGTAGGGGTGAGTCTGACAGTGTTCAAGCAGAAATGATTTAAACACAATAAAAAAACATTCTCTACTCTTTGCAAGGAGACCCAGCTAAGAAGTAAGCTTTGCTCTTTACATTTGAAATGTTTTGGACAGTACCATTGTACATAAACCCATATCCTCATGCTTGTGTATACATCACAAGCATAAACCCATGTCCTCATGCTTGTGTATACATCACAAGCACCTTATTGAGGGAACGGAATCTATTCAACCTAAAACAAAGAATAATTAGGTGGTTAACTTTTGATCTGGCAGAAATAGGGTTAAAATGGATTGGACTCTCCTTCCCTGCGTTAGCAACAGGTCCTAATTAGCAAATTAGTGGAATTCACACACAAGGAAACCTGTGCTGAAAAAGCGGGCTTCAGGTACAGAAGGATGAAATATAGTTAAGAGTGTGGCTGAAAAACCCTGAGCTGGACGTTACACTTGGGTCAGAGAAAGACTTTTTTGTTTGCTTTTCTTCTCTGGTTCAAAATATCTTCTTTGAGTTTGACTCTGGTAATAAAAATGCACAAAGCAGTGCTTGAATGTAAAATCACTTGTGTCCTGACTCTACAAAAACACAACAATGCATCCGATTACCGTGACCTTCCACAATAACATAGTTATTGTCTTATACATTTTTTTAAAGGACAACATGAAAATCAGAAAGCGCTTCACAGAGCAAGTCAAACCTTACATGTCACATGAACTCGCTTTTCATATCATCTTAGAAAATGGCGTCAGAGGAGGGAACAAGTGGGTATCATAACTGGATCTTCAAAGAATATTTCACACAATGACTGAAAAAATAGCTCTGTAAAATGTAAACTGTGCCTGAGAAGTAACCATTTGCAGCTGTAAATAGTTACCTTTTTCAAAGTAATAAGTTACTTTAACTAATTACAACTTTGTTCAAGTAAATTTTAACTGTAACAGATTAATTTTTAAGAGTAACTTCCCCACAGCAATGTTTATCCCAGCTCCCATTTCTGTATTGGAATGTTCCAGTTCAGTGGCACAGCATTGCCTGAGGCCAGCATTCAGCAGGCAGGACTGATCCAGTCTCAGCCCCTACACGCAGCATGACGATGGAACTGGTTGTGCTGGCTGGTGGGGCTCCAGGCTGTCTGCATTAATGCTGCCTCACGTCTTAATGCAGTCTGGCAGCCTTCAAAATAACAACAACACGAGTCACAGCAACTGCTGGAGAGATGAGCCCTCAGGCAGCCCCCCACGAGCAGTCGCTCTCACATCACTGCGAACCAAGCGCTCTGACAGCTGTTCCACAACTCTTTCACGATGTATTCACGTGACAACGTCACACAGTCATGACTGTGGTCGATTTTCACGTGCATGTAAACCCAACCAATGTTGGTGGATTTAGGCAACTGGTCAGAAAAGTGAAGCCCATTCTAAATCCTTTTAATACAGAAGCAGAACAACTGCCCATGGGATCTTCCTTTTAACTGTGTCCAGTTCTGGTCACCACAGTACCAAAGTGTTTCAGAGCTGTTTTACAGATAATCGTGTCAGAGAATATCCACTGTATTTTGTATGGTACACCGACTTTAAGTAGAAGGCAGTTAGACGTGTGGAAATTACACATTTTCAAGAACTACATTGTAATTAAAAAAAAGGAATTATTTCTCCCTGATATTCAATCACTTCTGGTTCTGAAGGACTATGATGTCATACAAGGAAGCAGTAGTTACTTCTATGACAAATGTAGCAACTTTGAAGAGTAAGATTCTGTTTTCTAAAAGAGGTTATGATGAGGTTAGATGTGTGTGTGTATATATATATATATATATATCAAATTTGGATGTGTGGTCCCTTTGGTTAGATCTCTTGATGTGGATTATTTCATTTTGCTCGGATATGCGGATTCCGAGATCCAGATAGTGAAAAAAAAATAAAAATCTGTGTTTTTTTGCTGGTTTTTTTTTTTGTCAGTCTCCGTCTCCAAAACGGTTTGGAATTTTTGTTTGACAATTTTAGAATACAATGGGGCCTGGCCCAGAAGAGTGCCTTTTTCTGTTTTGGTAAAAAAATATTAATTTGTTCCTGAGTTATAGGGATTTTAAATTTTGGTTCTGAATATGCTCAGTGTAGCTCCTGCCTCGAAAAAGGAATCGGCCTAACAACAAAATGATCCTTTTTCGTGAGGCATGGATGTCATGTCTCAAAGTTGACCTCATGGTTTTTCACAACTCTGAGTCTCTCGGCCGTGCAATGGATTCCCACATTTGTGCATAAGTTTGTTGTTTGCGAGGCTGCGAAACCCTTTATACATGATACAGCGGTAAATCTAATGCAACTGTCCAAGCGTATTGCTTCATTTGTTTTGTTTTGGGGGGGGGGGGGTCACCATGGAGAGCTGTACATGACCATTCTATATTCCTGTAGCTGCTACACAAACTCCCCCCTAACCCCACAGATAGAATTGCCTTGTTGCCTCAGAACAATTGGAAACTGATAGTATGTCTGTCTCTCTTTTTTTCACCTTAATTTTAGTTAAAGTGACGGAGAGCAGCACACACTGTTTTTGTATTTCTGTAAAATTACACTTCTTTGTTTTAATAATGTTGACCAATAATAATAATCACATTCACACACTAACTGAAGATTTTATTAAAACTGAAAATCAATAAAAAAATGATATTAAACTAATTCTCAGTATTTACAAAGAAATGTGTGTAGATGTATTCTTTTTGAATGATTTACATGTTAAACCAGATCACATATAAACATTCACTGTTAAATGTCATTTTTTTTAGTGTGTGGTGTACCCAGACTATTTCTTTGTTTTATTTATTTTATTTTGTCTCTACAAATGGAGCAAAAGCAGGCAGCATTTCCTTTTCATGACTAGCTACAGTTGTGTTTATTTTTTTATTTTTTTATGTACTCCTGTCGTTTGCTTCGCTCCTGGTATAAGCCAGTAGAGTAGCTGTCAGCCATGTGCAATAATCTTGATCTGTCACCAGCACCCCCCCCCCCCAAAGGTTTTTCATCAATCCCAGGGGTCTCACTGGTGTGAACACTTTGGGGTTGACATGTCTGGTGAGGGTCTAATCTTCTTTAGTCAGAAAATTTTTTTGTTTGTGAGGCGGATATTTTTTTTTATTTCGGTTTAAAAAAACTGGCCAAAAATCATATATCTTTAGTGACATGTCTGTATGTAATTGGGACTCCAAAAGGTTTGACTGTAACATTGTCTTTTCATTTTGTGAGTAGGAAATGTGTTTAATTTATCTTTTAAAATCTGTTCTGGCGAATAGAACTACTCGAAAAAATAATTTAGAATCTCATTTCTTTTGTCGTGAGGGGGATCTCTTTCATAAGATTCTTTCGTTCTCATGAAAAAACAAGTACTCTGGCGAAAAAAGAATGTGGACAGCCACTGCCGAGTCCTCTGGAGAGGTTTGCTTGAGACAGACAGCACTTCCCCGGGCAACAGTGTTCTTATGTTTTTATATTACATGGATTCATAACTGGTTAAAGCACAGTAAGCAGGGTGTACTTGAAATAAGAACAATACCCAAAGATATAAGACCCTAATAAACATCTATACCACTGAAGACACTGATAAAGACTAGCTGAAATGTCAAAGAATTTGACTAGTTATTGCCTTTGTATTTTAAATGATAGTTGCTATTATTGAAATCACTATATAAATTATTTTCTTTTGTATTATATTTTATAAAACTGCAGGTTGATCTGAAGACACTGAATACAGCTCACTTAGACCTATAGAGGCTCTTAATTAGCTGCTGACAGAGGAGAAAACTGCCCAATTTGAACTGCCAGTCACAATAGCAGCTGTTGACGTTGCTGAAACAGAAGTCTCATTCTGAGACAAAAAGTCCTGCAGCTCACAAAGCCTCTGGTGTGGCCCCCTTTCACTACATCTTGTGTCAAGCCATTGTTTCACTCTCAGGGCTAATTAGGGTGCTGACTGCATGAATTAGCCTCCGGGTGACCTTGCAGCTGTCATGGGACTGTTTTTCACTTCCAGTACACAGGTCTCAAATGTGCACTTACAGCAAACATGTATTTGCATTTCCATCTGGTACTAAGTTAAAGAAAGTTTTCAGTTTGCTTGACATGACTTCCAGGAAGTCTGGTACTACTGTACTTCCTAGGTCTTTTCCACCATCATGTTTAGTGTCGCATGACTTTAATTTCTGTACCCTCTATAATATCAGGAGAGTGCATTTGGAGTTGGTGTACACTGCTAGTTTCCCTCCACTTCTTCCCACTACAGCTCTTCAGGAGTCAAATAGGAGTGATCCAGACTACTTGCAGCAATAGAAGGTTATACATAGGGCTTGAAGTTTTCGGTTTTAACCAATAATAACCAGAAATTATTTTTTTTAATTTTTTTAAATAACCGATTTTTCCAAATAATAATAAAAACCGATCACAGTGCAGATCTGTAACTGCATAGGAAGAGCAGGTATCACTCACAGTGCAGATCTGTAACTGCATAGGAAGAGCTGTATCAATCACAGTGCAGATCTGTAACTGCATAGGAAGAGCTGTATCACTCACAGTGCAGATCTGTAACTGCATATGAAGTGCTGTATCAATCACAGTGCAGATCTGTAACTGCATATGAAGTGCTGTATCAATCACAGTGCAGATCTGTAACTGCATAGGAAGTGCTGTATCAATCACAGTGCAGATTTGTAACTGCATAGGAAGAGCTGTATCACTCACAGTGCAGATCTGTAACTGCATATGAAGTGCTGTATCAATCACAGTGCAGATCTGTAACTGCATAGGAAGTGCTGTATCAATCACAGTGCAGATCTGTAACTGCATAGGAAGAGCAGGTATCACTCACAGTGCAGATCTGTAACTGCATAGGAAGAGCTGTATCAATCACTGTGCAGATCTGTAACTGCATAGGAAGTGCTGTATCAATCACAGTGCAGATCTGTAACTGCATATGAAGTGCTGTATCAATCACAGTGCAGGTCTGTAACTGCATAGGAAGTGCTGTATCAATCACAGTGCAGATCTGTAACTGCATAGGAAGAGCAGGTATCACTCACAGTGCAGATCTGTAACTGCATAGGAAGAGCTGTATCAATCACAGTGCAGATCTGTAACTGCATAGGAAGAGCTGTATCACTCACAGTGCAGATCTGTAACTGAATAGGAAGTGCTGTATCAATCACAGTGCAGATCTGTAACTGCATATGAAGTGCTGTATCAATCACAGTGCAGATCTGTAACTGCATAGGAAGTGCTGTATCAATCACAGTGCAGATTTGTAACTGCATAGGAAGAGCTGTATCAATCACAGTGCAGATCTGTAACTGCATAGGAAGAGCTGTATCAATCACAGTGCAGATCTGTAACTGCATAGGAAGAGCTGTATCAATCACAGTGCAGATCTGTAACTGCATAGGAAGAGCTGTATCAATCACAGTGCAGATCTGTAACTGCATAGGAAGAGCTGTATCAATCACAGTGCAGATCTGTAACTGCATAGGAAGAGCTGTATCAATCACAGTGCAGATCTGTAACTGCATAGGAAGAGCTGTATCAATCACAGTGCAGATCTGTAACTGCATAGGAAGAGCTGTATCAATCACAGTGCAGATCTGTAACTGCATAGGAAGAGCTGTATCAATCACAGTGCAGATCTGTAACTGCATAGGAAGAGCTGTATCAATCACAGTGCAGATCTGTAACTGCATAGGAAGAGCTGTATCAATCACTGTGCAGATCTGTAACTGCATAGGAAGAGCTGTATCAATCACAGTGCAGATCTGTAACTGCATATGAAGTGCTGTATCACTCACAGTGCAGATCTGTAACTGCATAGGAAGTGCTGTATCAATCACAGTGCAGATCTGTAACTGCATATGAAGTGCTGTATCAATCACAGTGCAGATTTGTAACTGCATAGGAAGAGCTGTATCACTCACAGTGCAGATCTGTAACTGCATAGGAAGAGCAGGTATCACTCACAGTGCAGATCTGTAACTGCATAGGAAGAGCTGTATCAATCACAGTGCAGATCTGTAACTGCATAGGAAGAGCTGTATCAATCACAGTGCAGATCTGTAACTGCATATGAAGTGCTGTATCAATCACAGTGCAGATCTGTAACTGCATAGGAAGAGCTGTATCAATCACTGTGCAGATCTGTAACTGCATAGGAAGTGCTGTATCAATCACAGTGCAGATCTGTAACTGCATATGAAGTGCTGTATCAATCACAGTTCAGATCTGTAACTGCATATGAAGTGCTGTATCAATCACAGTGCAGATTTGTAACTGCATAGGAAGAGCTGTATCAATCACAGTGCAGATCTGTAACTGCATAGGAAGAGCAGGTATCACTCACAGTGCAGATCTGTAACTGCATAGGAAGAGCTGTATCACTCACAGTGCAGATCTGTAACTGCATAGGAAGAGCTGTATCAATCACAGTGCAGATCTGTAACTGCATATGAAGTGCTGTATCAATCACAGTGCAGATCTGTAACTGCATAGGAAGTGCTGTATCAATCACAGTGCAGATTTGTAACTGCATAGGAAGAGCTGTATCACTCACAGTGCAGATCTGTAACTGCATATGAAGTGCTGTATCAATCACAGTGCAGATCTGTAACTGCATAGGAAGAGCAGGTATCACTCACAGTGCAGATCTGTAACTGCATAGGAAGTGCTGTATCAATCACAGTGCAGATCTGTAACTGCATATGAAGTGCTGTATCAATCACAGTGCAGATTTGTAACTGCATAGGAAGAGCTGTATCACTCACAGTGCAGATCTGTAACTGCATAGGAAGAGCAGGTATCACTCACAGTGCAGATCTGTAACTGCATAGGAAGAGCTGTATCAATCACAGTGCAGATCTGTAACTGCATAGGAAGAGCTGTATCAATCACAGTGCAGATCTGTAACTGCATATGAAGTGCTGTATCAATCACAGTGCAGATCTGTAACTGCATAGGAAGAGCTGTATCAATCACTGTGCAGATCTGTAACTGCATAGGAAGTGCTGTATCAATCACAGTGCAGATCTGTAACTGCATATGAAGTGCTGTATCAATCACAGTTCAGATCTGTAACTGCATAGGAAGTGCTGTATCAATCACAGTGCAGATCTGTAACTGCATATGAAGTGCTGTATCAATCACAGTTCAGATCTGTAACTGCATATGAAGTGCTGTATCAATCACAGTGCAGATTTGTAACTGCATAGGAAGAGCTGTATCACTCACAGTGCAGATCTGTAACTGCATAGGAAGAGCAGGTATCACTCACAGTGCAGATCTGTAACTGCATAGGAAGAGCTGTATCAATCACAGTGCAGATCTGTAACTGCATAGGAAGAGCTGTATCAATCACAGTGCAGATCTGTAACTGCATATGAAGTGCTGTATCAATCACAGTGCAGATCTGTAACTGCATAGGAAGAGCTGTATCAATCACTGTGCAGATCTGTAACTGCATAGGAAGTGCTGTATCAATCACAGTGCAGATCTGTAACTGCATATGAAGTGCTGTATCAATCACAGTTCAGATCTGTAACTGCATAGGAAGTGCTGTATCAATCACAGTGCAGATCTGTAACTGCATATGAAGTGCTGTATCAATCACAGTTCAGATCTGTAACTGCATATGAAGTGCTGTATCAATCACAGTGCAGATTTGTAACTGCATAGGAAGAGCTGTATCAATCACAGTGCAGATCTGTAACTGCATAGGAAGAGCAGGTATCACTCACAGTGCAGATCTGTAACTGCATAGGAAGAGCTGTATCACTCACAGTGCAGATCTGTAACTGCATAGGAAGAGCTGTATCAATCACAGTGCAGATCTGTAACTGCATAGGAAGTGCTGTATCAATCACAGTGCAGATCTGTAACTGCATAGGAAGTGCTGTATCAATCACAGTGCAGATCTGTAACTGCATAGGAAGTGCTGTATCAATCACAGTGCAGATTTGTAACTGCATAGGAAGAGCTGTATCACTCACAGTGCAGATCTGTAACTGCATATGAAGTGCTGTATCAATCACAGTGCAGATCTGTAACTGCATAGGAAGAGCAGGTATCACTCACAGTGCAGATCTGTAACTGCATAGGAAGAACTGTATCACTCACAGTGCAGATCTGTAACTGCATAGGAAGAGCTGTATCAATCACAGTGCAGATCTGTAACTGCATAGGAAGTGCTGTATCAATCACAGTGCAGATCTGTAACTGCATAGGAAGTGCTGTATCAATCACAGTGCAGATTTGTAACTGCATAGGAAGAGCTGTATCACTCACAGTGCAGATCTGTAACTGCATATGAAGTGCTGTATCAATCACAGTGCAGATCTGTAACTGCATAGGAAGAGCAGGTATCACTCACAGTGCAGATCTGTAACTGCATAGGAAGTGCTGTATCAATCACAGTGCAGATCTGTAACTGCATATGAAGTGCTGTATCAATCACAGTGCAGATTTGTAACTGCATAGGAAGAGCTGTATCACTCACAGTGCAGATCTGTAACTGCATAGGAAGAGCAGGTATCACTCACAGTGCAGATCTGTAACTGCATATGAAGAGCTGTATCAATCACAGTGCAGATCTGTAACTGCATAGGAAGAGCTGTATCAATCACAGTGCAGATCTGTAACTGCATATGAAGTGCTGTATCAATCACAGTGCAGATCTGTAACTGCATAGGAAGAGCTGTATCAATCACTGTGCAGATCTGTAACTGCATAGGAAGTGCTGTATCAATCACAGTGCAGATCTGTAACTGCATATGAAGTGCTGTATCAATCACAGTTCAGATCTGTAACTGCATAGGAAGTGCTGTATCAATCACAGTGCAGATCTGTAACTGCATATGAAGTGCTGTATCAATCACAGTTCAGATCTGTAACTGCATATGAAGTGCTGTATCAATCACAGTGCAGATTTGTAACTGCATAGGAAGAGCTGTATCACTCACAGTGCAGATCTGTAACTGCATAGGAAGAGCAGGTATCACTCACAGTGCAGATCTGTAACTGCATAGGAAGAGCTGTATCAATCACAGTGCAGATCTGTAACTGCATAGGAAGAGCTGTATCAATCACAGTGCAGATCTGTAACTGCATATGAAGTGCTGTATCAATCACAGTGCAGATCTGTAACTGCATAGGAAGAGCTGTATCAATCACTGTGCAGATCTGTAACTGCATAGGAAGTGCTGTATCAATCACAGTGCAGATCTGTAACTGCATATGAAGTGCTGTATCAATCACAGTTCAGATCTGTAACTGCATAGGAAGTGCTGTATCAATCACAGTGCAGATCTGTAACTGCATATGAAGTGCTGTATCAATCACAGTTCAGATCTGTAACTGCATATGAAGTGCTGTATCAATCACAGTGCAGATTTGTAACTGCATAGGAAGAGCTGTATCAATCACAGTGCAGATCTGTAACTGCATAGGAAGAGCAGGTATCACTCACAGTGCAGATCTGTAACTGCATAGGAAGAGCTGTATCACTCACAGTGCAGATCTGTAACTGCATAGGAAGAGCTGTATCAATCACAGTGCAGATCTGTAACTGCATAGGAAGTGCTGTATCAATCACAGTGCAGATCTGTAACTGCATATGAAGTGCTGTATCAATCACAGTGCAGATCTGTAACTGCATAGGAAGTGCTGTATCAATCACAGTGCAGATTTGTAACTGCATAGGAAGAGCTGTATCACTCACAGTGCAGATCTGTAACTGCATATGAAGTGCTGTATCAATCACAGTGCAGATCTGTAACTGCATAGGAAGAGCAGGTATCACTCACAGTGCAGATCTGTAACTGCATAGGAAGTGCTGTATCAATCACAGTGCAGATCTGTAACTGCATATGAAGTGCTGTATCAATCACAGTGCAGATTTGTAACTGCATAGGAAGAGCTGTATCACTCACAGTGCAGATCTGTAACTGCATAGGAAGAGCAGGTATCACTCACAGTGCAGATCTGTAACTGCATAGGAAGAGCTGTATCAATCACAGTGCAGATCTGTAACTGCATAGGAAGAGCTGTATCAATCACAGTGCAGATCTGTAACTGCATATGAAGTGCTGTATCAATCACAGTGCAGATCTGTAACTGCATATGAAGTGCTGTATCAATCACAGTGCAGATCTGTAACTGCATAGGAAGTGCTGTATCAATCACAGTGCAGATTTGTAACTGCATAGGAAGAGCTGTATCACTCACAGTGCAGATCTGTAACTGCATATGAAGTGCTGTATCAATCACAGTGCAGATCTGTAACTGCATAGGAAGAGCAGGTATCACTCACAGTGCAGATCTGTAACTGCATAGGAAGTGCTGTATCAATCACAGTGCAGATCTGTAACTGCATATGAAGTGCTGTATCAATCACAGTGCAGATTTGTAACTGCATAGGAAGAGCTGTATCACTCACAGTGCAGATCTGTAACTGCATAGGAAGAGCAGGTATCACTCACAGTGCAGATCTGTAACTGCATAGGAAGAGCTGTATCAATCACAGTGCAGATCTGTAACTGCATAGGAAGAGCTGTATCAATCACAGTGCAGATCTGTAACTGCATATGAAGTGCTGTATCAATCACAGTGCAGATCTGTAACTGCATATGAAGTGCTGTATCAATCACAGTTCAGATCTGTAACTGCATATGAAGTGCTGTATCAATCACAGTGCAGATTTGTAACTGCATAGGAAGAGCTGTATCAATCACAGTGCAGATCTGTAACTGCATAGGAAGAGCAGGTATCACTCACAGTGCAGATCTGTAACTGCATATGAAGAGCTGTATCACTCACAGTGCAGATCTGTAACTGCATAGGAAGAGCTGTATCAATCACAGTGCAGATCTGTAACTGCATATGATGTGCTGTATCAATCACAGTGCAGATCTGTAACTGCATAGGAAGAGCTGTATCAATCACAGTGCAGATCTGTAACTGCATATGATGTGCTGTATCAATCACAGTGCAGATCTGTAACTGCATAGGAAGAGCTGTATAAATCACAGTGGTTTTAACCTTTCAAATCTGAAAGGTTAAAACCAATTATTTTATCGTAGGCTATTGTTGGGGAAAAAAGAAGGAGGTGTGATCTTAATTATACTGTAATTCTTGATATGTATTTTTTTGTATACAACTGTAAGTCACCCTGGGTAAGGGGCGTCTGCTAATAAATAAATAAATAAATAAATAAATAAATAAATAATAAAAGTAATTTTTTCACAGCTGGCCCTTCTGATGTACAGTAATACAAAACTAATATCCTGTTGGGTTTGATTTCTCTTTCTCCGGTGGATGTGTATGCAATATAAATAATAACACAAGTCAGTTAAGGCTCCTGTTAGGGAGAGAGAGGCTATCAGAGAGAAGGGCCCTTAACTATACTGTTCGACTGCCATTCATTTAATACAGCACTCCGAGATACCTGTGCTGTGTGACTGAGGCATATGCACTGTGAGCTGATATTAGCACCCAAATGTAATAACTGATGAAAAAATAAATAATACCTTGGCTATTAGTCATGATTTCTGTTGATTTCATTTGATGTGTTTGGGTAGCTACTGAAATAACGTTTGTTTTTTGCAGTTTGTAGGCATTTGCACATTGTTTCCTTACAGGGTGTTTGTGTGAACTGGTTATTTATAAATATACAAGATGAAGCGCTTGTTTGGCCAATGTCACTGTCACGCGCTTGCAACTGGGTACCGCTGAGTAGTGGTACCAATTACAAGAGAATGGCAGTGCAAATTTTTATTGCTGTAGTATCAGGATTGTTGCCCACATTGTCAGACAGGTAACACAGCAATAATGACCCATGATGTTGTACGCAACACAAAAGCGAGCACTTGCATTATTTTTTTTTTAATTTAGTAGTTGCCAATTGTTTTTATCCTTTTTTCTCCCAATTTGGAATAGCCAATTATTTTTAGGCTCAGCTCACCGCTAGCACCCCTACGCTTACTCGGCAGTGGTGAAGACGAACACATGCTATCCTCCGAAGCATGTGCCATCAACCGACCGCTTCTTTTTCACACTGCAGACCCACCATGCAGCCTCCTCAGAGCTACAGCGTCAGAGGATAACGCAGCTCTAGCCAGCTTACAGGCAAGCCCGCAGACACCCAGCTAGATTACAGGGATCGCTGGTGGACACCGTGGCCGACCTAAGGCCCACCACCCCCACACCTCCCCCCCCCCCTCCCCGGGCGGCGCTCAGCCAATTTGTGTGCCACCTCCTGGGAACTCCCGTCCACGTTCGGCAGTGGAATAGCCTGGATTCGAACCGGCACTGTCCAGGCTATAGGGCGCATTCCAGCACTTGTAGTCTTTACTTTTTTATATGTTTTTATTGCTCTTTCTGACTTAGAGGACACACCCCTCATCTGAAACCCCAGTGCACTAGAGCTGACATGTTGAAAACAGCTTTGAAACAGACTTTGAACTTATAAGTGTAAAAAGTTGTCAGGATGTTTACAATGGAAATAAAAATGACAGGTACGTTATTTAAACAGTTGTAGCAGCACGTGGGGGACGTACAACGCTATATTTTTCAGAAGCCTTACTCTTTAAGTGCAGTACAGAAAGCAAGACCAGATGACACAGCTGGGAATTAAGTGGAGATTTAGGACAGACAAGTCTTCACACAGATAGTGGTGAGGGGATGGAATGGGTTACCTAGTCATGTTGCTGAAGGAGACTCTTCACACAGAGTGGTGAGGGGATGTAATGGGTTACCTAGTCATGTTGGTGAAGGAGACTCTTCTTCACACAGAGAGTGGTGAGAGGATGGAATGGGTTACCTAGTCATGTTGCTGTGAAGGAGACTCTTCTTCACACAGAGAGTGGTGAGGGTATGGAATGGGTTACCTAGTCATGTTGGTGAAGGAGACTCTTCTTCACACAGAGAGTGGTGAGAGGATGGAATGGGTTTCCTAGTCATGTTGTTGAAGGAGACTCTTCTTCATACAGAGAGTGGTGAGGGGATGGAATGGGTTACCTAGTCATGTTGTTGAAGGAGACTCTTCTTCACACAGAAAGTGGTGAGGGGATGGGATATGTTCCCTAGTCATGTTGTTGATACTGAATCTCTGGGACCCAGCTTGACAAAAGTCAATCAGTTACTAGGAACCAGGCCAGAATAGATGGGCCGAATGGTCTCCTCTTGTTCCTAAATATTCTTATGCTACATTAAATTCGATTTTTTCAGTATCACAAACCACATCACAATTACATACAAATATTTGAATAAAAGTCATGACAAGTTTTTAAAAAACACTAATTATTTATGTCAAACATTAACAGTGAGCTAAACCTAAATTCAGTCTATATTCAAGGACTAAGAATACATAATGTATGCACAGTTTTTCAAACAAACTTTTCTTATTCAAAGCTGTAGTGGTTAAACTGAACACTGTTATATGAGGAGGATGAAATTTACTGGTTGCATAAGTATTCAGCCCCTTAAGTCAGTACTTGGTAGAAGTACCTTTTGCAGCAATTACTGCTATGAGTCTTTTTGGATAGGTTTCTACTAGCTTTGTACAGTAGGATAGTGAAATTTTTGCCCATTCTTCATGGGAAAAGTGCTCCAATTCTGATAAGTTTGCTGGGGATCGTCGATGGACTGCAATCTTCAAGTCTCGCCATAAATTTTCAATTGGATTCAAGTCAGGACTTTGACTGGGCCACTCAAGAACATTAATTATCTTCTTGTTCAACCACTCCAGTGTGGCTTTGGCTTTGTGCTTCGGGTCATTGTCCTGTTGAAATCTGAATTACCTCCTCAGTTTCAGAATCTTGGCTGACTCAAACAGGTTTTCCTCAAGGATTCACCTGTACTTTGCACCATCCATTCTCCCCTCTACCCTGACAAGCTTCCAGTCCTGCTGAAGAGAAGCATCCCCATAACATGATGCTGCCACCACCATGCTTGACAGTTGGGATGGTGCTGACTGGGTGATGTGCAGAGTGTTGAGCTTGCGCCAGACGCAACGCTTGGAATTTAGACCGAAAAATTAAATTTTTGTCTCATCTGACCACAAAACCTTTTTCCACGTCTGCAGTATTATCTACATGCTTTTTCGCAAACTCCATACAGGCTTTAAGATGAGGCTTTTTGAGTAATGGCTTCTTTCTTGCCATCTGTACATATAGGCCAGCTTTGTGTAGGGACCGGCTTATTGTTGATGTGTGAACACAGACTCCCATCTCAAGACACAGAACTCTGCAGATCTCTCAAGGTCATTGTTGGCTTCAGAGTGACATCCCGAACCTTGCCTGGTTGCTCAGTTTGGGAGGGCGACCTGATCTGGGTAGTGTCTGGGTGGTATGATGCATCTTCCACTTCTTAATGATGGACTTCACTTTGCTGAGAGGGATAATCAGCGCCTTTGAAATTTTCTTGTACCCTTCTCCTGCTCTGTGCCTCTCTACCACTTTATCCCTGACTTGTTTCGAAAGCTCCTTGGTCTTCATGGTTGCTTTGTTGGATCACTATGTGAGTTGCAGCTTGAAAGTCTTTATATACCTGAGGGAAATTATCTACAAGTTAAACCACTTTGAGTACACACAGGCTGAAACCATTTCACTAATTTTGTGACCTTTCATCAAATCATTTGCACCTGAGCTGATTTAGGGCTGCAGTAGCAAAGGGGTTGAATACTTATACAACTGAGATTAATCTGTTTTTCTCTGTAAATCTTACTTATTTATATTCTATATGCATTTTTTAACTTTATCAATGTGGAGTAGTTTGTGGAGATTCTACATGTAAAGTGTAATTTGAAAGCGTTGTGGAGTACGCTCAGGTTCCAAAAAAATGTGAAAACTTTGCAGGGGTTGAATACTTCTGTAAACCACTGTATATGAGAAGGTGATTTTTTTCTGGTAATTTATTTGAAGCTGTTACTGTAGAGTATTTATCAAACGCTCCGTGCAGATAATTCAGTGATACACTTCTGGTGAGCTTCGTCACACGAGGGAACGAAGTGGACATCAAAAACACGTCCGTCAGGAAAAACAGTGTTTACGCTTAGGAAAAATAACGAAACATTCGGAATGGCTTAGTCTAAAAAAACGAAACATTCAGAATGGCTTAGTCTAAAAAAACGAAACATTCGGAATGGCTTAGTCTAAAAAAACGAAACATTCGGAATGGCTTAGTCTAAAAAAACGAAACATTCGGAATGGCTTAGTCTAAAAAAACGAAACATTCGGAATGGCTTAGTCTAAAAAAACTAAACATTCGGAATGGCTTAGTCTAAAAAAACGAAACATTCGGAATGGCTTAGTCTAAAAAAACGAAACATTCGGAATGGCTTAGTCTAAAAAAACAAAACATTCGGAATGGCTCAGTCTAAAAAAACAAAACATTCGGAATGGTTTTTCCTACAAGGACTCAAACTCCCAGAAGCAGCTCACATGTGCAGGGTGCAAAAGACTGCAAAAGATGTTGGCCAGTTTTAATGTGATTAATGCAATTAAAGAAATACCATTAAATATAAAATCCATGTTTAACATAGCGGGTTACATTCACAAAGCTATTTACTCCAATTCATCATCAGCACAATCTTTTCAGAAAGAAGAAACGCACCCAGTTATGTTACCAACCCAGAAATAAACAACAAAGACTTTTAATTCAGGGGCCTGAGTGAAGTATTGAGTTGTTTCTTATTCGTTTTAGACATTTAATTGGTGTTTTTCCATTCAGAACAAACTGCGCAATACCGCTCTGGAGTAAACGGCTTTGAGAGTGGAGCCCTTTCATATGGAAAATATTTACAGAGTGATCTTACATATTAGTTAAGATTTACTGGAATTATTTTACTAACCATTAAAAAATGTAATTCACTTTTTCCATTATGTGTGCGTCTTAAAATGGAAAATGTTTGCCATGTCAAAATCCTTAACAGCAGAACATCACACATGTTTGTATTCGAATAAACCAAAAGGATGAACAGTTTTCTGGTCTGAACCACGTTAAGAAGGGGTCTCAGTTTGGTTTCATTGCATAGTTCAATAATTGCTGAAGGTACAGAAATGATAATTAAGATTTAAGAAGGTCCAGTGAAACTTCTATTATCCAAATCAGGACCAGGTGGGTGTCCATATAATGGAACTGCAACTTTACCAATAACTAACCCCCTTAAAAAGACATTATACAACCCGTTTACCTTTAAAAACATACAGTACTCACTGTAGTGTAAATACCAGACCCTGAGGGCAGAATGGAGCACATCACACAAGACAGGTTAACAAGGGGGCTGCTGGCATAGCAGAGGAGTTCAGGTAAGCAAGGATAGTCAATACAGCAAATAGGCAAGGAGTTTCTTCTAAAAGCACTGGTCTTGGCACCCACCTCACAATGTCTGCTTGTTACCTCCGGCGAAGGGGATTTGGTGTTGGTATGTACTGATGTATGTCACATAATATGGATACTAATTTAAGGTACCACTGCACTTGTGGGACAGATTTCTCATAAAAATCTTTCATTTTGAAGATAGGATCAAAAGAATGAAGTATGCAAGGGTTCTGAGCGGGTGATAAATGTATTTCTTAAATCTAACAGTCAGAAGGTGCACGGTGTGTAACGAGTTCAGAATGGTACCTGTTTGGAGGCCTGATAAAAACTAAAAAACTAAAAAAAATTGCATATTAAAAAAATGGAAAAGTCTCCTTTCATAACATGATTCATAACATTGTATACAGCAGAGTGCACATGTATTAGACACCTCAAGATTTGTCATCTATATCTTTATACACCTACTTGCATGAAAACCTCTGGGAGTGAGAATTTCAATTTCCGCTCAGTAATCAGTGGCATAGAAACAACAGGCACTTGTGTGTAAAAATGCATCTTAAAACAACTTCTAAAAAGTCTCATGCATTTTATCGTTTGTGGCTATGTGTTCCTTTTCTCTTACTATTGTATATGAATTGCATGCGTAGCTGATTAAAGTCATAAATTAAATCAGACAATCACTAACTTGCCTATTTTGATAATTTTCCCAGATTTTCAGTTCAAGTGGTTTGATTTGATATGCACAGCAAATCAATACAGAAGCAATGGAGTGTTCTAATAAACAAATCAATACAGAAGCAATGGGGTGTTCTAATAAACAAATCAATACAGAAGCAATGGGGTGTTCTAATAAACAAATCAATACAGAAGCAATGGGGTGTTCTAATAAACAAATCAATACAGAAGCAATGGGGTGTTCTAATAAACAAATCAATACAGAAGCAATGGAGTGTTCTAATAAACAAATCAATACAGAAGCAATGGGGTGTTCTAATAAACACATCAATACAGAAGCAATGGGGTGTTCTAATAAACAAATCAATACAGAAGCAATGGGCTGTTCTAATAAACAAATCAATACAGAAGCAATGGGGTGTTCTGATAAACAAATCAATACAGAAGCAATGGAGTGTTCTAATAAACAAATCAATACAGAAGCAATGGGCTGTTCTAATAAACAAATCAATACAGAAGCAATGGGGTGTTCTAATAAACAAATCAATACAGAAGCAATGGGGTGTTCTAATAAACAAATCAATACAGAAGTAATGGGGTATTCTAATAAACACATCAATACAGAAGCAATGGAGTGTTCTAATAAACACATCAATACAGAAGCAATGGGCTGTTCTAATAAACACATCAATACAGAAGCAATGGGCTGTTCTAATAAACTTGCACCCATCTGTCTGTACACTTGCATTCTCTATACAATACAAACCTACTATAAAATCCCATAAAAACTAATAATATCAAAGTGACTGGGCAAGAATTGTGACAATAAGCACACTTGACTTTATTGGGAATTCACCAATAACCTGCAAAATAAGCATTAGAAACAGAAGAGGTGTGCTCCCATGTAGCTGAGAAACTCACATGTACTACAAGGTACTGCACTGATTATAACAGTTTCACAGAAATGTTTATGTAAAACATTGAACAGTTAAAAAACCACAAGAAAGCTGTCAATCTATATGCTATATGTCAAGGCCGTTTATTCTCCAAAATTCCCACGTTTTACAAAAGCTTCAAATCAGTATTTACTGATTTTCATCATAAATTTGGCCGGTTAAATACTGATTTACACCAAGAAAATCCAAGACTTTACAGCCAGTAAATAAAATGTAAAAATCTGGGTATATCTCTTTAGTGTAATAACATACTGAAGCACTGATACAGGGTAGCTTCAGCAGCTTTACACAGTTAGCTGCTGTTCCGACCGCCCCGATGCTTACCTGGAAAACTGGGAAATTACTTATTTTCACATATTTTCACCCTTTTTAAAAAAAATTAAAACAGTTATACATTGACAGGAAATGTATATAAAATAAAAACCAGAAATGAAGGGCTGTACCTTATAGTATTAAGAACATTTTAATGCTATGCAGCAACTTATTTTTTTCTAATCTTATGTTTTTTCCAAAGTGATATTAAGTTCAGATCAGTGTGTGTATAACTGATAAATGTGTGTGATATTAACCAGAGTGTAACACTTAACCAGAGTGCTGTAATCAGGAGCTTGTCCCCATGACTGCCTCTATATTCTGGCCGGGGTCATATTAAGCATGTTTGATTGTGCAACAACCTGCCATATCAACTTCTACAGGTCTACAGCAATCACATAATGTCTATTGTTAATTGCCCACCCTCTCCCTAACTTTTGCTATGAGCCTTACCCACAGAGTGGGTGTTTATCGGTACGGGGGCTCCGGGGGGTACTGCTTGTGTCGTCTCTGGAGCTGCTGGAGTCGAACAGCCCTGGGCGGCCAGCCTGGGATCTGTCCAATCACCCGCAGACCTACAGGAAGGCCCATGCCGGAGTGAGGAGCACAAGGCTGGAAAGCAGCATGAGGCTGTCCTGGATGCGAGCCCAGGGGAGGGAGGGCGGTGCTGGGTGCTGGAGCTGGGGTGGAGGTCAGGTGGAAGGAAGGTATGAAGATAGCTGGGTTCAGGCCATAGCGGAGCTGAAAGACTCGAGGAGGGGCCTGGGCGGGAGAGCCATTGGGGACGGGCTCCTGGTGCTTCAGGTTTCCTGACTGCAGCTTCTTCAGGTTTCTGTCGCGTTTCGTCACTTCCTGGAGTTTTTCGGTCTGTGCACGACGGATGTGGCAAAGCTTTCTGGAGCTTTGGAATGATTCGAGAAAAGCCTCTAAAGGCAAGGAGTGCTCCATGAACTGTGACAACAGCTCCTACAGAAATCAAAAGAGAGAACACTCAAAGGAATTGCAGCTTACAAAATAATCCCATAACATTTCTCTGCTATGCACACCTATTCATTTTAGGTGTGCATTTTAGGTCTCAAATGTGTAGTTTTAAAACATGGTATCTGCTACTACACTCGGTAAAAGAAATCGCTGTGTGCAAGCCATGCTTTGAAACTGTCTTGCACTTCCTGGGTCACCTGGAGGGTGAAATTGTTCCCACCCCTTCACTGGCTTCTTTCCTGTCGTTAACCAATCAGCTTCTTCCCTGTTGACTGTCATGCTTTCAGCAAGTATGCTTTACAATGCATTAGTAAGACCTCACCTAGAATATTGTGTTCAGTTCTGGTCACCTCGTTACAAAAAGGATACTGCTGCTCTAGAAAGAGTGCAAAGAAGAGGGACCAGAATTATTCCTGGTTTAAAAGGCATGTCATATGCCTTTTAAACCAGGCTAAAAGAATTTAATCTATTCAGTCCTGAACAAAGAAGACTACGTGGCGATTTGAATCAAGCATTCAAAATTTTAAAAGGTATTGACAATGTCGACCCAGGGGACTTTTTCGACTAAACTTTTTTAAACTAACTAATAAACAATTACCGTAACAAACATTATCATAATATGTTGCCTAAAACATAATAACACAATATATTCCTGTGACAGGGAGAGAAGGAATCTGAGCTGCAAGTCTACCTCTTGACCAGGAAGGGGCTGGGTAAGGTTTGTGCTACACCTTCCCCGAGATGGGTCAATGGTGGGATGAAACAGGAAGTTGTCCATCTTGGGGAAAAAGGGCGTAGCTGTATGACTGCGGAGCAACTTCACTGTGATCATCTGTGCTGCGGGCGGCGATTGGATAGGGTGGGTTTACACTTGGCAATTATGGCTAGCAATAGTTGCCGGCAATAATTGATAGCAATTTTTCTACATTTGGCAATTTATTGCTTGCGACATTGGCACTATCCAGGGTTGCAGCTGCAGTAGCAGTTACTGTGTATTGTATTGATGACGATGAGACTGAAAAGAAGACAAAAAAAGAGGAAAACGTGGACAAAATGGTACTTGTCTGACAAGCAAAGACCGCAACAAGGAATCTTCCAAAATGTAATGGCAGAGCTTGATTTGAAGATCACCATTCTTACTGTAGATGGCTTTGGTTAGATGCACAATGTTCTGAGGATCTGGTTGATCTCACAGTGCCCCGAATACAAAAGCAACACACACACTTCAGGGAATGGATTTCTCCTTCAGAAAGACTGGCAGACTTTGAGGCTTTTAGCAACATGTCATTAAAGTAAGAGACTGGCCATGTTAGTTTTGTTTACAGCAAGACCAATTTATACAGGACGCAGTGACCTGATGCAACTTAATATTTTGCATTACTCAAACTAAATAAATTACATCTTACATGGTTATGGTTTTGTACTATTATTATTAGTAGTAGTAGTAGTAGTAGTAGTAGCAGTAGTAGCAGTAGTAGTAGCAGCAGCATAAGTATTTTTTTTGTCATTTAATAACAATCCACCACAAACAAACATTTATATTCTTTCATTTGTGCACATATTTACCTGTATATTCATTCATTACTTTGATTTTGTGCTTTTATTTTACATTTCTTTAGGCTATGCTTGGCACAGCATATGCTCCCACAACTCCTCTATCTCGCTCCAGATGTTGCGCAGCACTGTACTTTAACTGTGTCTTGCGTCCGGTGTGAATTGGCCTATATTCACTCCCTATTAATCAATACATACAGGATTGTATTATATTGTAATTTGTTTTCCCCAGTTGTCTGTTGATTATAACAAACATACTTATAGACAAAATGGTTGTCGCAATAACCTCCTTAAATAAATACATACTACATAATTGAAGTTATATGGATATTATAATTATGATTATAGTTATGATTATGCATGACAAGTCTTAAATTCTTGTAGAAGCCCCTTTTTCAGCATGACTGTGAGAGGGGAGGGATCTGTCCTTCAGGCGCATTTGTGAGCTTGTAGGGGGTCCGTACACCCTGTGTATTCCCACGCTGTCAAGCAATGTCTTGTTGACAAGAGTCGGCTGTGAAGAAATCGGCTGACGCTCTGTCATTGGCTGGGGGGTGGGACTATACAGGGTGAATGACTAAATAAAAAGGCACTGTCCTCTCTGGCTCAAACAGGAAGTATAGTGGAGCATGACTTCACTATACTTCCTTTTATGAGCCAGAGAGGACAGTGCTTTATTAGCTTAGTGAATA
This sequence comes from Acipenser ruthenus, assembly GCF_902713425.1. Lineage (NCBI taxonomy): Eukaryota > Metazoa > Chordata > Actinopteri > Acipenseriformes > Acipenseridae > Acipenser > Acipenser ruthenus. Next base: position 9,803,244 of record NC_081212.1, on the reverse strand, counting down.
CAGCGACTGCTGCTGTGGCTTTCCCACCCACGCCTTAATTCTGATCATTTGCCGACGTTTAGTGTGAGGCCCTAAGTTTTTTAATCTTGATTTAAAGACCGTAAGAGTAGCAGCTTCCCTGACAGAAGTAGGTTGAGCATCACATAATTTCAGAGCTTTATAACATGCGTTTCTTTAAAAACTGCACACGTGAGACACATGTAGCTAATGGAAGTGCACAATGGGGAAGATGTATGGAATTATTTTGTTAGCTACAATTACCAAATTACAACACTTTACAAACATCGAATTTAGAACTAAGAAGTCTAACTTATTGCAAACTTACAACATTTTTCAGTCTTATGCCTGTATTACCAAGTTGCTGGATCAACCAATCACAGCCAGCGTGACAGTATGGCTGTTCAATAGGAGCCCACAGCCCATAAGGCATGCCTGGTCCCGAGTAGGATCACTCGCACTCCCCAACCCTCGTCTGCAGACTCACCTCAGATTCCTTTTCAGCTCTGTCCACCTCAACCTGGAGAAGGTTCTGGGCCTCCTGGGGGCTTTGTTTTTCCAGGTAGGCATCTGTTAGGAGCAGGACAAATAAGTATCAAAACATAATCACCATTAAATGATGAGAGCCAGAGTGGTCTGGGAGGGTTGGCAGCCTAATCTAATGGTTAAAGATGAAGGACTGGGAGGGAGGCAGTGTGGTCTAGTGGTTAGAGCTGAGGGACTGGAAGGGAGGCAGTGTGGCCTAGTGGTTAGAGCTGAGAGACTGGGAGGGACGCAGTGTGGCCTAGTGGTTAGAGCTGAGGGACTGTGAAGAAGGCAGTGTGGTTTAGTGGTTAGAGCCCAGGTTTTCTATGCAAGCTTCATGACAACTGGATAATCCTTTATTCAGATATATGCATTGTGTGCAGCGTAGCATCAAATAGGAATTAGCAAGCTTCATGGCAACTGGATAATCCATTATCCAGATATATGCTAAATAGTGTGACCAACTGTACAGTACAGATGGATAGATGGACAGTCAGACAGTCAGACACTCATGTTTAGTTTCATGACAACTGGATAAGCGATTTTCCAGATGGAGAAATCTGTGAAGTGTGACACACGTGTAGGACCCGCCTCCTCTATATCCACACATGTGTACCACCACCCCCTCTATATCCCCACATGTGTACCACCGCCTCCTCTATATCCACACATGTGTACCACCGCCTCCTCTATATCCACACGTGTACCACCGCCTCCTCTATATCCACACATGTGTACCACCACCCCCTCTATATCCACACATGTGTACCACCGCCTCCTCTATATCCCCACATGTGTAGCACCGCCCCCTCTATATCCCCACATGTGTACCACCACCCCCTCTATATCCACACATGTGTACCACCGCCTCCTCTATATCCACACATGTGTACCACCGCCTCCTCTATATCCCCACATGTGTAGCACCGCCCCCTCTATATCCCCACATGTGTACCACCACCCCCTCTATATCCACACATGTGTACCACCGCCTCCTCTATATCCACACATGTGTACCACCGCCTCCTCTATATCCCCACATGTGTACCACCGCCCCCTCTATATCCCCACATGTGTACCACCGCCTCCTCTATATCCCCAAATGTGTACCACCACCTCCTCTATATCCACACATGTGTACCACCGCCTCCTCTATATCCACACATGTGTACCACCGCCTCCTCTATATCCCCACATGTGTACCACCGCCTCCTCTATATCCCCAAATGTGTACCACCACCTCCTCTATATCCACACATGTGTACCACCTCCTCCTCTATATCCATACATGTGTACCACCACCCCCTCTATATCCCCACATGTGTACCACCACCTCCTCTATATCCACACATGTGTACCACCACCTCCTCTATATCCACACATGTGTACCACCACCTCCTCTATAGCCACACATGTGTACCAGCAGCTCCTCTATATCCCCACATGTGTACCACCACCTCCTCTATAGCCACACATGTGTACCACCGCCTCCTCTATATCCCCACATGTGTACCACCGCCTCCTCCTTTGCAGGGAGGAGAACGAGAGACATGCTTTTTAAAAGTTTGAACTTGTACATATTTTCTCTGCCTGGGATAAGATGCCCTGTAATCTTTAATGGCTGATGAATGTTATGAATGGGACCTGAAACACACACACATATTTTCACAATGGTTCCAAATGGTTCTAAAATACGTAAAAAAATATGTCGGGGTGACTGCATCTTAAACTTCTAAATCAGTGTTTGCTACAATCTGCATTTACAGTGTGCTCTGAAAATCCGTGTCAGTCCCTGTTCATTGTACCAGCACTGCAGTACACAGGTGGCTTTTTGTTTGTATCGTCTATGGTTCCCTTCAATCAGATAAAGACAAAATCTGTTTCCGGACATTTTCAAGGCACAGAAACAATCGCTTTTTAACATGTTGTGTCAATGGGTTTTTCTAACAAAATAATGTGTTATTCATAGATACAGATATACTAAAAGAAACGTAATAAATTAAATGACAAATGTTTCGACTAGAAGTTGCTGTCAGCAACCACACAGTGCAGGGAAGCAATCAAAAAGGCAAATGCTTGTGTAAATAGCCAAGAGTGTAGAGTACAAATCCAAGGAAGCTCTGGTGAGGTTGTATAATGCACTGGTGAGAACATGTGTAGAACAATGTGTTCAATTCTGGTCAACGCAGTACCAAAAGGACACTGTGGCCCTGGAGGGTGTAGGACAATTCAATTCTAGCTTTTACAAGCAATAGACTCTTTTAAATGAAGCCTGACTGCAAGGGCTGTCACTTGTTTATCTCAAGATGACAACAGAATGTCCCCAAAACAAAAGTGTCAAAACAAACCGTTATCTCACGCAAAAGTGCTGCACACACAGCTCCAGACTCAAGACTTTGAGAGCAACAGAAAGCGATAACCAGCAAAACAAACAGCAGTGACCTAGATTTAGTGAAGGTCTACCTTCGTACTATCTTCAGTACTTAAGAATAACAATTACTGTGAAAAGGGAGCTACTGTATGTGGTGAAGCCTGGGTTCCCATCCAGCTCAGATCTCAATTGAATCTATTTTGCCTAGAGGGCAAAGAAGAATCAGGGGTGACAAACTGCACAGAATCCAGAACCAGAGGACACAGCTGGAAATTACATGGAGACTTTGGAATAGGGTAGGAGACCCTTGTTAAAACTGAGAGTGAGGAGGATATGGGATGGGTTACCTAGTCATGCAGAGAGTGGGGAGGGTATGGAATGGGTTACTGTCACAAAGACGGCCGGAGTGGGTGGCGTCAGACCAGAAGCAGTTAATAAACAGACAGTTTAGACTTGGTGGAGCTGAGCGAATGCTTTTGCTCAGCAATAAACAGCACAGAAAATAAACGGTTTGAAACAAAAACACAGGACACGGCACTTGCGCCAAAATAAATAGACAAACAAAACGGACTAGACAGTGCAGACAGACGAACAAAACACGGTGAGCAGATTTAACTACTTATTTTACTTTTACAATTACCTCTGTCTCCAATCCCGTTCTCCACTCACCGAACACCCAACCCCGAGTGAAAGAACGTGTCTCTATATATACTGTTGTGCTGGGATTCAATTACTAATTAATTATTCACTTGAATCCCAGCACGTGAATTAATTCTGTGCAACCCCGTGCTCACATATTACATTTAACCAGCACGTGAAGTGATTTGTGCCCTCCTCGTGCCTAAATACAAATCTACACTTTTTAAATCACACGTGAAACACAGACCCGTTTATATCCCGTGTACCAATCTATACACCAACATTAACACACGCACGCAACATACAACACATAATATGCACACAGGGGCGGGGCACATTGCCACAGTTACCTAGTCATGCAGAGAGTGGTGAGGATATGGGATGGGTTACCTAGCCATGCAGAGAGTGGGGAGGGTATGGAATGGGTTACCTAGTCATGTTGTTGATGCTGAATTATTGGGATCCTTTAAGACTCAACCTCAAGTTTTGAGATAATTCAGCTACTAGGAACTGGACGAAAACTGATGGGCCAAATGTCCTTCTCTCGTTCGCAATTTTTCTTATGTTCTTATGAAGCACCATCAAAACTACGTTTGTGATTTACTGTCATTACAGACTGCAGGTTAGGCTTAGGGTTACAGACTGCAGGTTAGGTGAGATCACAACCTATATAACTGCTTGTGCATACAAGCCTGGTTCTTGTGTGTGTGAGCCGTGTCTAGGGGAAGCCGCTGGAAAGAAGCCACTAAAGGGGTGAAGGCAGGTGAACAGACGCAGGAAGTGCAACACAGTCTAAAAGCATGGCTTTAATCTAATGGAGTCCCATATATCATGTTTTAACAGGAAAAGACATGTTTGCTAGAACATATGTTCCTTTTAAAACTAATTTGAGAACAATATAATGAATGGATGTGCATGATGGAGAAAATGTATTTTGTGAGCTACAGATACTTTAAGATGCTCTTAAGGGGTCTGTGGTCACTGATTCACACCCAGCCTCCGCAGTTACAACAGCTTCCTGTCACAGCTCTGTAACACCTGAAAAACCCCTGCATGTCTTTGTGATGGCTGACGTGTCTGTAAAAGTTAAACATTGTGTCTGTGTGTATGTGGAGGGGTGGGTGGTTGAAGGGGGTGGGTGAATTCTATTTCTATAAATTGTATGTGTGTATGTGGAGGGGTGGGTGGTTAAAGGGGGAGAATTCTGTTTCTATAAATTGTGTGTGTGTATATGGAGGGGTTGGTGGTTGAAGGAAGGGGGTCAATTCCTAGCAACACCACTGTGTTACGGTATGGCTCTGTGGGTGGGGGAAGCTTTGCAGAACAGCAATGATCAATTCAGTCGGTGTCAACCACACTCAAACACTAATACGGGGGGCCTGAATCAGGGAAGCAATCAAAAAGGCATGCTTGTGAATATAAGTGAATACAAATTAAAGGACACTATGATGATGTTGTATAATGCATTGGTAAGACCGCACTTAGTATACTGTGTTCAGTTCTGGTCACCACAGTAGAGAAGGACGAGTATTTGGAATACGGTATTTACATGCACTAATACTCCACTAATATTCAACAAGATAGCTCCATATTCCACTTATAGAATTCTGATTACTCTAATACCACGTTTCCATGAACCACAGAAATCAGAAACATGCTCGAGTTGCCCCACACCTCCGTTTCCATGTTTTTAAATTACTGGAGTTGGCTCCTCATTCGGAACCGAATTCTCTGGTCCAATTTCACTCCTTGGGCTGGCCTGAATTCTAAAGTCTGAATTCGGACTGGGAGGAAATTACATCATTAAATGTCAATCAAAATTGTTGTAGGGGGCGGAAACATACCGTTTAACGGGACATTTTGGCTGGTATTAAATTCAGTGGATTTGCTACCTTGGGGGATTTTGAATTGTCGTTTTTCACTTCGCACAGTCACAAAGAAAAATGCAACGCAGCTTTGCATTTATACTTTTAAATTTCAAAAAGATTAAAATAAATGTTTACTTAATTAAATCTGTCTGCTAAACCAGTATCTCATTTACAGTAACTATTTATACCAGCATCTACAATGTCTCTGCAGCAAGTTGGAGAACAACGAAGAAGGCCTTCTAATCAGTTAGACTAGCAAGCGCTGGTAAAATCAGCTGTGTTTTATACCGTGCAGAGCTCATTTATTTTAACGCTTTGTTTTGTTTATGGACTTTGCGGTACCTGACACACTATTTCCCTTGCCCAGCGCTTCTTTCCCTGTTCTGCATAGCAGTCTGCCAAAGGTATATTGTGATAAAGTCACCACTCTGTATTTACTGTTCCAGGTGTCCGCTCTTACCAGCCCCGTATTCTGATACAAAATAAAGCAGTTTCACACTTTGTTCTCAGTTAAACAGGACAGTGCCTGTATCTTTATTTGCAAGTACAGCCAAACACAATAAGCAAAACAAAATCTAACTCCTCTCAGGAGTACTTCCTAAACTCAATACAGTCCCTGACTGAGCGTCGGGCAGCTAAGCTGCTTACCGACCCAAACATACAATCCAGTACACACAGTACTCACTTTACCAGACTGCCTTCTCCAACCTGACAGCCCTGAATTAACCAACTGTGAGGTTTATATGCCCCACAGTCATAAGTGTGGGCAGCTGGCTCTAATTTACCCCAATCAGACCCACTGCCAAAACAATTAACAAATAATTTAACCCAATTAGGAGGCCTTTAGCAAAATGGCCTCCTGTTACTTCAGTGTTACCAAGATGGAGTGTCCTCTCCTAATCCCCAGGGTCCTAAAGCCTCTATATCTTTAATAAGAAAGCCCACTCCATTACAATATGTACTGTGTGAAACAAATGTGAAAGAATATCTAGATGGATGTATCTTTTAAATCGTTGACAATTTGACTGTAATACCGTTTACACTCTGCAGCGAATGCACGTCTTGACCTTTAACTCACGTTGGCGGTCACGGAAACGAGGTATTATTTGGAATGCTGCTTACCTTGTTCTGAATATGCTCTTTACATTATTCAGAATAGTAATGGAATAGTAGCCTGCATGTAAATGTACACTGAACCATGAGCTATACAAAGAGTCAAAGAACTGAATCTATTTTGCCTAAAGCAAGAAGAATTAGGGGATGACTTGATTTTAAAATCTTAAAAGGTGTTGACAAAGTTGAAAGTAGTAGCTCTTTATACTGCGATGAATCAGAAACACTGCAACAAAACCAAACGGCAGTCACAGGAACAATGTTGATTTTATGGGTTCTCATTCAGAAAATGGTGACCCTTGTGCACTGATCGTGTCCGTCTGTCTGTCTAACTGTTTGTCTGTTTGTCACACTCTATATTGTGAACACAATAGTTGTCATGATCTTCACAAAACTTTTACACTCCTAGCCTCCTGTAGACATTTCGGATTGCATTTGGCTGGAATCCGATAAACTGTACAGTAGCGGCACATACTGTAAATAGCAGTACTGTTCAAAGGCACAGAGGATTACCATGGTACATTCCTTTCTAAAATTATTACAAATGATGGAGCTAACAATATAACAATTTTGTATTTGAAAAACAAAACAAAAACGGTGAGTAAATCTAAATGAACTATGCAATATAGAAAAGGGTTCCAATAATACTACCTGCAGGGTCCTGTTTTGATAGTGTTGAATGATCCAGCTACCTGAGAGGAGATTTAAAATTAACGTCATGGTAATGCCCTTTTAAATGCCTTTGAAAAATCCTAAATACTTATTACTACAATGCTGATTTGTAGGGATCCTGAGTTTAGGGATACAGCCACATTTCTATTCCCAGTTGTTTTTAAAGGGCTTGAGCACAATTTATACCCGAAAATGGTGTCAAAAAATGATGATGGGACAGATGCTTTCATTGGCTTATGTACTGTAGAGCTCTGTTAAAAAGTGTGACATACAGATGTACCAGTGGTGTCATTAGGGACATGCAACCCATGAAATCACATGGGGCCCCAAGGCAGGAAGGGGGCCCCCAGCCGACCGTGGTGACAGGTTATTTTTTTATTATTTTACATTTTATTAACAATATGCACACATTTAAAACATGACAATACAACAAAGGTGACAGTTACGTGTCACTGGTGACTAGGTAAAGCCAAAGCGCATTGCATATCGCTTTTCAACAAGTTCAGACCAGGGGAGGGACTCTGCCAGTGCTGAGTGCTGCTGACTAGTGCACAACACACATAACTATTAGAGGAAAAAATACATTACTAATACTGACAGCCGCATGACCCGACAAGACTACTACGAAAAATCAGAGGGGTGTATGCTGGAGATTGTAAATGTATTTAAGGTTAACAAATAATCAATCAATCAATCAATCAATAAAGGTATACCTTTTTTACACGTGATTACATAGACCGGTTAAATTGTGTCATCATTTTTGTAATGGAATAGGCCTATTCAATTTCATGGTGCATTTAATTGTATTAGTCTAAAAAACAACCCCCATACGTAACAAGGAGATTAACCCATCTTCTAGTGTGGACTGTTGCTTACTCTTTAGGAGTGTGAAAAAGAAAAATGAAGCCGAATTATCCGTGGTGCTGAAAAGCGAAAACACTCACAAGAAAAAGCAAAGCGAATGGTAACTTACAATAAACTGACATAATTCTCTGCATCACAGCAAGTGGCATGCGATAAAGAAGATGCTAGTAATACAGAAGTCCCTCGTCGGCTGCAGCTTCTGAGTATGTTACTGCACCACGAGCTGAAACACCTGCAGATGATGTGAAAACCGAGGAGGGCCCTGTCTGCATAGCAGATATCAGCATGTTATCTAATGACCCGGCGCTTTAGCCAGATCATAAAAGCAATGATCAACGATGCGAAATTGTGAAGAGGTCCGAAGCGGATTATGGAAATGACATTCTTCTTCTTCTTCTTTTTCTTCGGATACAGTGTTTTGTTTTTGCTGTGCACTCTTCATTACAGCAGTATTTCCAAGGAGGGCTTCAAGGCCTGGCAGCGCTTTTCACACACTCTTGAAGAGTATGAACATTCAAAGCCACACACACACACACAACATGGAAAAATGGCGCAACCTACAGGTAGGAATGAGCACTAATACTACTATTGAGCTGGCCAACATGGAATTAATTTAGCTGGAACAGAAGTACTGGAAATCTATTCTGACTAGACTTTGTCACTTGGCAGAACGAAATCGCTTTTCATGGATACAATGAATCTGCACGATCCGCAAAACGGAAACTTTCTTGGTCATTGTATTTTGATGCTTGGAAACCCTAAATACGTCAAATGAATGCATATGTTTGTTTCATAAGCAGAAAAACATGTCTTGTTTGTATGGATGCTGTTATGCTGTATGCATAGCCATTACACAAATCACGAGTGCAATCAATGTACCTGTGTTTGCCAGTTATCAGATAGTGTGGAGTTATTATCATGCTTATTATTGCTAAGATTCAAGGTGGGGGAGAGGCAGAGATTTGTAACACACACTGTGTTTTAAAGTGAGTTGAAAGCTGCAATAAACAAACTTCCTTCGTTCAAAGTTTAAAATCAGTTGTTTGTCCATTTACTCAAAATAACCAGATGCAGTATGCAACACAAGCTTTTCTATACCTAATAAACAGTGTGTTTATTTTGCATAACCGCTAATTACTGTTATACTACATCTTGGAATTGTTTCATACTGGTCTGGCAGCCCTGCCCTGGTAGGGGCCCCGGAATCAAGTACTGCATGGGGACCCCAGGGGGCAAACGCTGCCTATGAGATGTACGGATGTGCAGACAGAGAGACGCCTCAATCTGCTTATATTAAAGCAGATGCACAGAGAGAGAGACGCCTCAATCTGCCTATATTAAAGCAGATGCGCAGACAGAGAGAGACGCCTCAATCTGCTTATATTAAAGCAGATGCACAGACAGAGAGAGACGCCTCAATCTGCTTATATTAAAGCAGATGCACAGACAGAGAGAGACGCCTCAATCTGCTTATATTAAAGCAGATGCACAGAGAGAGACGCCTCAATCTGCTTATATTAAAGCAGATGCGCAGACAGAGAGAGACGCCTCAATCTGCTTATATTAAAGCAGATGCACAGACAGAGAGAGACGCCTCAATCTGCTTATATTAAAGCAGATGCACAGACAGAGAGAGACGCCTCAATCTGCTTATATTAAAGCAGATGCACAGAGAGAGACGCCTCAATCTGCTTATATTAAAGCAGATGCGCAGACAGAGAGAGACGCCTCAATCTGCTTATATTAAAGCAGATGCGCAGACAGAGAGAGAGACGCCTCAATCTGCTTATATTAAAGCAGATGCACAGACAGAGAGAGATGCCTCAATCTGCTTATATTAAAGCAGATGCACAGAGAGAGACGCCTCAATCTGCTTATATTAAAGCAGATGCACAGAGAGAGAGAGACGCCTCAATCTGCTTATATTAAAGCAGATGCACAGAGAGAGAGACGCCTCAATCTGCTTATATTAAAGCAGATGCACAGAGAGAGACGCCTCAATCTTCTTATATTAAAGCAGATGCACAGACAGAGAGAGACGCCTCAATCTGCTTATATTAAAGCAGATGCACAGAGAGAGAGAGAGACGCCTCAATCTGCTTATATTAAAGCAGATGCACAGAGAGAGACGCCTCAATCTGCTTATATTAAAGCAGATGCACAGAGAGAGAGATGCCTCAATCTGCTTATATTAAAGCAGATGCACAGAGAGACGCCTCAATCTGCTTATATTAAAACAGATGCACAGACAGAGAGAGACGCCTCAATCTGCTTATATTAAAGCAGATGCACAGAGAGAGACGCCTCAATCTGCTTATATTAAAGCAGATGCGCAGAGAGAGACGCCTCAATCTGCTTATATTAAAGCAGATGCACAGAGACGCCTCAATCTGCTTATATTAAAGCAGATGCACAGAGAGAGAGAGACGCCTCAATCTGCTTATATTAAAGCAGATGCATAGAGAGACTCCTCAATCTGCTTATATTAAAGCAGATGCACAGAGAGAGAGACGCCTCAATCTGCTTATATTAAAGTAGATGCGCAGAGAGAGAGACGCCTCAATCTGCTTATATTAAAGCAGATGCGCAGAGAGAGACGCCTCAATCTGCTTATATTAAAGCAGATGCGCAGAGAGAGAGACGCCTCAATCTGCTTATATTAAAGCAGATGCACAGACAGAGAGACGCCTCAATCTGCTTATATTAAAGCAGATGTGCAGAGAGAGAGACGCCTCAATCTGCTTATATTAAAGCAGATGCGCAGAGAGACGCCTCAATCTGCTTATATTAAAGCAGATGCACAGAGAGAGAGACGCCTCAATCTGCTTATATTAAAGCAGATGCGCAGACAGAGAGAGACGCCTCAATCTGCTTATATTAAAGCAGATGCACAGACAGAGAGAGACGCCTCAATCTGCTTATATTAAAGCAGATGCACAGAGAGAGACGCCTCAATCTGCTTATATTAAAGCAGATGCACAGAGAGAGAGACGCCTCAATCTGCTTATATTAAAGCAGATGCACAGAGAGACTCCTCAATCTGCTTATATTAAAGCAGATGCACAGAGAGAGAGACGCCTCAATCTGCTTATATTAAAGCAGATGCACAGACAGAGAGACGCCTCAATCTGCTTATATTAAAGCAGATGCACAGAGAGAGAGAGAGAGACGCCTCAATCTGCTTATATTAAAGCAGATGCACAGAGAGAGAGACGCCTCAATCTGCTTATATTAAAGCAGATGTGCAGACAGAGAGACTTTACCATGATACTATTTGCTTAAATAATGCAGATCTTAAATAACACTTATCTGATTTTCAGAAGCAAACCTCAGGCCCCCCGGAACTCAGCACCTAACCACAAGAGAGCAGAGTGCAGCAGCAAGGTGCATAGAAGCTGCACAGCACTGACAGAGCCACAGCCTGGCTGGCAACCACATACACTGTGAGTCTGCCTGCTATCATGTACTGTAGTTACAGCTAACAAAATAACTTATGCACAATTCAGTCTGAAACATGCAGTTTTAAAAGACACACATAGCAAACATACCTAATATATATTGTATATTGCTAACATTTCACTGGTTTCAGATTTTCCTATATGAAAGATGCACACATTAAGGTGAATTCGATTTTTGAATCGTAATTTATTTGAAGCTGTTATAGATGAATAATTATCGAATGCTCCTTGCAGATGCATCAGTGCTACAATTTCGGTCAACTTCCTGAAGTGGCATGAAGTAATTAAGTTGCCATTGAAAACACGTGACAGTAAAGAAGCAGTGGCTGGTACTCAGAGGAGAGCCAAAACGTCTGGCTCTGAGAGTCCCGGTTCTTTTAAAGACAGTACATGGCAAACATTTAGAATGCATAGTTTGTATTTCTTTTATTTGTTTTCCAGAGAAATATACATTTAAAAAATTTGCTCAGTAAGAGTCATTGTCTAAAAAACGATACTCCTACAAGGACTCAACACTTCCAGTAGCATTCCAGCACAGCAAAGAGTGCAAGATACATTCCAATACCATTCAAAAAATCAAATACACATTTCACATAATACCTGCCTCTTTCATATAAGAAAATATGAGATCTGTGAAGTGATGGGAATACATATTAAATATGATTTACTGGAATGATGCTGTTATTTTGTTAGCTATGTGTACTTTAAGCAACATCTGGTACTAAACAATATTAAATAAAGTTGCAAGGAAGTGCAAAACCGTCTCCAAGGAAGTGCAAAACCGTCTGCAATCAAGTGCAAAACCGTCTGCAATCAAGTGCAAAACCCTCTACAATCAAGTGTAAAACCGTCTCCAAGGAAGTGCAAAACCGTCTGCAATCAAGTGCAAAACCCTCTACAATCAAGTGTAAAACCGTCTCTAAGGAAGTGCAAAACCGTCTCCAAGGAAGTGCAAAACCGTCTACAATCAAGTGCAAAACCCTCTACAATCAAGTGCAAAACCGTCTCCAAGGAAGTACAAAACCGTCTCCAAGGAAGTGCAAAACCGTCTCCAAGGAAGTGCAAAACCGTCTTGGCTCGCAGCCAGATTCAGATGTCCTGTTTGGTTCCCGCTCGGCTCGACAAATAGGCAGTGAAGAACCACCTGTACCTGTACCGTGCCGAGCCCTCACGGGTCGGATGTGCCAGTGGTGAAGGGGTATTAGATACCATCTAGTGTTCCAGAATCCCCTGCCATTTCTACAAGAAACTCATGACTTTACCTTGGCTGTATCCCAAGTTGTCCATACTGCAGCAATACAGATTCTTACTTCTAAACATTACAGTGTAGCCACAGTCCCTCCCACAACAATGCTAATGCTGTGATTGAAATGAGCGCCGTAGTGTGCATACAGAAAACCAGCTTTGTTGCAGGAGGGAGCTGCTGTGTCTGTTCTTAATAGACTAGGTTAAATGTTTGCCAATCAGTTATTGCTTAAATATTACCTTTGATAGTAATATGTTATTACACCTTTAAATACCAAAGCATGCTGGGAGTAAGTTAGTTGTTCTTGAACTAGCCAGTGAGCGCCAGAGCTGTATATGTTCAAAAAAAAGAAATAAAAACGCACTGCGGCTGTAAAGAATAAAGTACTTCAGCAGTTACTTAACACTGGGTGTGTGCCTCAGTTATATACATAACAGGTGATCTGGATACACAGGGATCCTTAGAAGAGACATTCTCTTTCTCCTGGTGAACACTCCTGAGTAAATGTTCCAAAATGTATTGCCCAGTTGATTCATGACCAAGGGCCCAAATTCACTTGGTAAAACAATTGTCAAACATAGTTGCTGTTGATATTCCTGTGAACTGTAAGTAGAGCTTTTACTGTGTAGGCTCCCTGTAGGGTTATGGTAAGCACAAGACAACATTTTATTGAGCAAGATTGGAAAATATTGATGTATTATCAGCTAAAAATTATCACGATTAATGGAACTACTATAGGGTATATTTGAAGAAATGAACTGAGCTAAACAATATACTGAAGATTAATCAGATTTGATACACATGGAAAAAATGGCAATGTGGCAATAGACAAGTTCTGCAAATACACCCTGTGGAAGCAAAATGGGAAACAACTTCCATATTTAAAAACTGTAATAAAAAATAGCTTGTTACTGTAATTCAATAACATCCATGGTCAATACCAAGGTCTGTAGAATGAAACCAGAGACAGTAAAACCTGTCTAATCCGGCATTGCATGGGGCTGGAAAATTGTGCCAGATTATACAGTGTGCTGGTTTACAGAATACTATAAAATCCAATACCGTACCTGAAAAGCAATAAAGGTATAATACTATTTGAACACTTTAAAATACTCACAGTGAAAGTACTGTCCAGGTACACCCTGTAACTCAATGACTGGTTTCATTTGTATTTTACTTTCTCCATTATGAAACCAAGCGGTTTACTGAAAAGCCACAGCCACGGGTGTATTTACTTCATTATTCCAAACTTAGAAAAGAAAAATCATACGACTTGGTGCCAGCCTGCAGTCAGATTTAGGAATTTTAGGCACTTACAAATCATGCCAGATTCCAGAATAGACAATTTGGTCTGGATGTTGGCTGGATTCCACTGTACTGGATATCCTTTCCTGGCATTATTTGTGGGGGTGTCCAGCAAACTAAATGTACATTTGTCATTTCAGACGGGTCATTTTAGTAGTAATGCAGAGAATTCCACACCCCTAGAGTGTAAAGACTGCACATGGTGCCATTTTCATTGTGTCTGGTGACTGTGGGTAAGTGTGTGTTGGGCAGGAAGTGCCCTCCTTCTTGATAAGGCTACACAGGGAGTGGGCGGAGAGACCAAGGCTGGCTTTTTCTGCCACATCTCAGTTTTAAAGCTTGCTTCTATTAAGACACTGGTTAAACAAAATCTATGTTACATCTATCACAGGCAACTAGAAATGAAGAGCAGTTCCTGAACTCCTTAACATAGTTATCTAAAAATAAAATGCACAACATCTGAGTATTTGTAACAGCTATGACATCTACCATCTGTCTGTAAGTCTCTCTGTCTGTCTGTTCACTACATGGTGAACACAATCACTGCCTTGATTGTGAATTTTCATCAAACTTTTATCACACTCCTAGCCTATATACGTCTCGGATTGCATTTTGGGCAGGCACTTGTTTATTATGAGGGCCTGTGTATGGGCAGGCACTTGTTTATTATGAGGGCCTGTGTATGGGCAGGCACTTGTTTATTATGAGGGCTTGTGTATGGGCAGGCACTTGTTTATTATGAGGGCCTGTGTATGGGCAGGCACTTGTTTATTATGAGGGCCTGTGTATGGGCAGGCACTTGTTTATTATGAGGGCCTGTGTATGGGCAGGCACTTGTTTATTATGAGGGCCTGTGTATGGGCAGGCACTTGTTTATTATGAGGGCCCTAGTGGTTAGGGCTCTGGCAGCAGTGTGGAGTAGTGGTCAGGGCTCTGGCAGCAGTGTGGAGTAGTGATTAGGGCTCTGGCAGCAGTGTGGAGTAGTAGTCAGGGCTCTGGACTCTTGACTGGAGGGTCGTGGGTTCAATCCCAGGTGGGGGACATTGCTGCTGTAACCTTGAGCAAGATTGCTCCAGTAAAAACCCAACTGTATAAATGGGTAATTGTATGTAAAAATAATGTGTAAAAAATAATGTAATTGGGTATGTAAAAATAATGTGATATCTTGTAACAATTGTAAGTCGCCCTGGATAAGGGCGTCTGCTAAGAAATAAATAATAATCGGGATACTGATAATCGGGATTGCTGCTTAAATGGGACCCAACTCTGGGAGACAGTTCTTCCCAATGTTATTTATTTATTTAATTGGGACGTCACTTCATTTAATTGGGATACAGTATTTTCAAATGATGAATGGAGATCACTTTTCAGAACAAGACAGGTTTGCGTAGTGCAGTGAGTATGTGATTACACTGTGACTTGCATAAACCACATTAAACTCTTGAAGGAGCTGGAGTCCCCTGTGGTTTATCAGGCTGTTGTTGCGAAGATGTGATTTCATTCTTTTTCGTTTCATGTAGAAATAAAAAACAGTGATTCATTTTGTTTAAGAATAAAAAAATATATATATATGTATTTAACATTTAATCATAATGTGATGTGATGTGATTTAATTATTTTTCTTTTCATTTAGAAACAAAAAAGTGTGACAAAGTCGTCTCAACTGCCTCTCGTTTAATTGGAACAGCCACTTATTCAGGATATTTTTACTTTTCCCAAAGCGTCCCAATAAAGCGTCCCGCCTGTAATATATATAAAATAATATACTGTGATCATAATAAACCATAAGGAACTGAATCTGTTTAGCCTAGAACAAAGAAGAATTAGGGGGGGGGACTTGATTAATCTCTGGCATCTTAAAAGGAAGTTAACCAGAATCAATACTTTAAGCGCAGTACAGAAACCAGGACCAGAGGACACAGCTGGTAATTAAGTGGAGACAGACCTAGGACAGAGGGAAGGAGACACTTCTTCACACAGAGTGATGAGGGTATGGAATGGGTTTCCTAGTCATGTTGTTGAAGGAGACACTTCTTCACACAGAGTGATGAGGGTATGGAATGGGTTTCCTAGTCATGTTGTTGAAGGAGACACTTCTTCACACAGAGAGCGGTGAGGGTATGGAATGGGTTTCCTAGGCATGTTGTGAGGCTGAATCACTGGGATCCTTTAAGACCCAGCTTGACAAAGTTCTGAGATCAATCAGCTGCTTGGAACCGGACAAGCTTAAATGGGCCAAATGGCCTTCTTTCGCTCGTACATTTTCTACTTAATGGACAACCTGCTAACCATTTATAAATAAATAAGTATTATTTAAGTATTATTTATAAATACTCAGTTACTAACTTTAGGAAATGTATGGGATTTTGTTTTAAATGTAAAGACATCAATGAAACATAACCACACTAGAAATTAACAAAAACATAGCAACAAAGTGTAATAATGAGCTGAGGGGTCCTGGAACTCCCCTGAGTATTTCAGAGAAACACTGATCCGTGATTCTCTTTTAGTTGAGAAACACTGATCGGCGATGCTCTTTCAGTTGAGAAACACTGATCCGCGATGCTCTTTCAGTTGAGAAACACTGATCCGCGATGCTCTTTCAGTTGAGAAACACTGATCCGCGATGCTCTTTAGTTGAGAAACACTGATCCGCGATGCTCTTTCAGTTGTCTGCTTACCTTGCATTTTCAGTACAGTGTTTATTGTGTGACTTACCAACGCGCTCCTGCTTCTCCTGACAGCTTGCCGACAGCAGCTCCAGCTCCTGGTATTTGCCAGCGAGCTGCAGTTTGCCGTTGTCCAGCCGCGGGCGGAGTGAGAGAGACTCTTCAGCTAGGCTACGGTTGGTAGTCAGCATGGTGTCCCTCTCCAGCTGCAGCTCCTGGAACTACACAAGCCAGGACAGTGAGGGGGGGTGGGGATGGGGAATTTAATTGAATGGAGAATTCTAGTCAAAATATTTGTCATTTAATTCAATTTTTATTGAAAAAGACTTCTAGCTGAAACATTTGTCATTTCTTTTAGCATTTCTTAATTATGGTGATGTCAGTATTATAATCGACAAACATTTCGGTTAATGTTATGATAATTCCATCGAGGGGTTCTCTTATATTATAAACCGCAAGAGCTAAAAAAAAAAAAAAAAAGTCACTGAGATTATTTTTTTTTAGCTTTATTTAACAGGGTGGAAGCTAGGTGTGAAACGGCGACCCAGCACACCGCAAGGAGGCATCTCAACCACAATGCAAAAGAGCCGGGCTCATTCATGGTTTTAGAGCTTTTAACATCATCTCATCTCACCGACGGGGGACAGAATCTGTAACGGCAGAGTATAACACAACACTGCCCCTTAAACTCCTTCCCATTTAATCACAGCGATCGACTGCAGCCAATCCATGAGATCTGAGTGACACAACCAGGGTCGGATTAACCTATCACAGGGCCCTAGGCAAACATACACTTCTGGGGCCCTACCTTCCTATATGAATAACAACAAATAGACGATTATATATATTAGAGAACTGAGAATTGTGGGAGTCTGGAACCAACTCCCCAGAAATGTTGTTGAAGCTGACACCCTGGGATCCTTCAAGAAGCTGCTTGATGAGATTCTGGGATCAATAAGCTACTAACAACCAAACGAGCAAGATGGGCCGAATAGCCTCCTCTAGTTTGTAAATTGTCTTATGTTCTTATGTTCTTAAGTGTACCGTACCTGCGGTTTATTTCCATTTGCTTCAAATCGTCAGAAATTCTGGCATAAACTTTCTCATTTCTGATGCATGACTCCAGAACTTGTTTGTAGACTTTCTTATGCTCTCATATATATATATATATTAGCTTAACTCACGCTCCACCAATTTGCAAAAGGTATCGTTTTCAGAAACGTCAGTTATGCCAAATTCTAGTTATGACGAAAGTTTTACGCACTGCTCTAAACTGAACGACTGACCAAATCTGACAGAAATAGTTTAATTGAAGGTGGTGTGCTAAATACATTTCAAAATAAATTCAGAAACTCCTGAAGCCTGCGTCAAATCCCATAGCGCAGCTTGATAACACTGTGTAACAATTTTTTTTTTTTTTGTTCCTGGGTAGTAAGTGTTATTTCCTAATTGCTTATGCCTCAAAAGTATAGAAAATGGCTATCATTCCCCACAAACTTTGCTTTTGTGACCAGGACAGTGATATTTTGAAATTTACCTATTTTCCAGAACATTCCAGATAGATTCAGTGCTGAGTAAACTTGGAGTAACTTCTAGAACTTTCTAGAACTTTCCAGTAATATAAATAGTAGTATAAATACAGGGGCCTTAAGCCCACCAGTTCAATTTAGTTCCAGCTGCCTAAGTGGATACATATCTGCATTTTTCTGAGATGGCATCAAGAGGCTTGAAGTATGATGAGTACGGCTGGGAGGTCATAGGAGACTTCAAAATGGTGGCACTACTGATGGGTCTCCAAGGCGGTTTTACCAAGTTTCCCTGCTATCTTTGCCTTTGGGACAGTAGGGACACCAAGGCACACTACCACAGGCGGGACTGGCCACAGCGGACAGAGTTCTCTGTGGGGAGGAACAACGTCAAGTGGGAGCCACTGGTGGACCCCCGGAAGGTGCTGATGCCACCACTGCACATCAAATTGGGCCTTATGAAACAATTTGTCAGAGCTCTAGATAAGGAGTCGGCAGCCTTCAAGTACCTTCAAGACTTCTTCCCTAAGCTGTCTGAGGCAAAGGTCAAAGCCGGTGTCTTCGTCGGACCACAGATAAAGAAGATCCTGGAGTGCAATGAATTCCCCAAGAAGCTCACTAGTAAGGAGAAAGCGGCTTGGAACAGCTTTGTCGCAGTGGTTCGGGGCTTCCTGGGCAATCACAAGGCCGAAAACTATGTGGAGCTGGTTGAGACTCTGGTGAAGAACTACGGCACAATGGGCTGTAGGATGTCCCTCAAAGTCCATATCCTTGATGCTCATCTTGATAAATTCAAGGAGAACATGGGAGCGAACTCGGAGGAGCAAGGCGAGCGCTTCCACCAGGATATACTGGACTTTGAACGCCGCTACCAAGGACAGTATAACGAGAACATGATGGGAGACTACATTTGGGGGCTGATTCGTGAAAGTGATTTACAGTATAATCGTAAATCTCGAAAAACTACTCACTTCTAAATCTTTTGTAGTCATTTTTGTATTACTTTAGTATAAATACATGTTAATTTGGATTCATATGTTGTTTTTTTCTGACTTTATGTGAACGAAAAGACACAAATTCGCCCGTTTTCTCATTGGAAATAGGTAAATTTCAAAATATCACTGTCTGGTCACAAAAGCAAAGTTTGTGGGGAATAATAGCCATTTTCTATACTTTTGAGGCATAAGCAATTAGGAAGTAACACTTACTACCCAGGAACAAAAATTGTGTTACATAGTGTAATCACTGTATGGACAAGAACACCATATGTTGATTGTTATCCAATTTAAAAAACAAGATACTTCTATAAAGGAGGATCTCAAACTTTTGTCCACTAATTGTAGGTCCCCTATAGTTAGGGACCTACCTAATTCGCGATTTCGCGGAAATCGTGAAATTGAGGGGTCACCGCGAAATTCACCTCTTAGGGGCCAATGCATACAAACAAGTACGGAGAGGAAAAAACTTGTTTAAATTACTGCACAATGCAAGTGACGCAAACTACGTATCTTCCTTCTGTAGATAGCCAATTTTTATTCCTTCGCCGTCCCGTGTGCACTGCACTTAAGCAAAAAACAAACAAACAATGTCCACAAGTAACATTTACAAAATAAATTCTCCAAAGCATTTGTACAGCGGTATCGGCGCTATGCTTCAGTGCGAGAGGACCCGGGTTCGCGCCCGCCCTCCGCCTGTGTGTGGATTTCCTCGCCCTGTGTGATGCGCCTGCCTGCGGGAACCGAGATCGCTACAATACGATCGATCGCTATTTAGCTTCAGAATCGCACATTAAACAAAAGGCTACTACAGAGGCTACTTACTGAACATAACGTAAAATAAACAGCTTTCAGAAACCAAACTGGAAAGTCAGCCCAGACAAAAAGTATTCCTGTCTGCAAGTTAAATCAGTACAAAACGATCCAGCACAGCCACCTCGCTTCAACCTGCTGCTTACAGTTAGAATTTTAGACCCGAATAGCCACGTCTTCTTTGTTTTGACTCGGTACTAATAAAATAAATTATTGGATGGGACAAATAACATGACAACGAACATGCTGCATACATTGACTTTATTAAAGTATGCCAGATGCCCTTGTGTAACCGAGTTTTTGGGCTGTTTCTAATCGATTTCCACATCTGTATAACTTGGCAAAGCTTTGCCTTAACTTCCAACCAATTCAGTGGATGCAGACGTGCAGTCTCAATGTATGGGCAAGTCAACTGCAGGGGGATTTGCATACTTGCCTTTAACAAATGCCAGCACTCTGTTTTAGTAAGGAAGCAAGTACCACTATTTTTAAGCTTTATAGTGTTCTGAAATACTGTCTACTTAGGTTTATTTAATGTTTAAACATGTCCGCGAAATCCTAATTTTATTCCGCAACATATCCGTGAAAAATACGTAAATTTACCGCGATTTAAGTAGACCCCTACCTATAGTCCACAAAAATATATATTAAAAACAAACATAGTCATGTAGTCAGGGTTGCCAACCTTTTGTTAATTTTGTTTTTACTGACATACAGATTTACAGATTTTTTACTGACACTATATATTTTTTTAATGACATCATCAAAAATCAGAAACAATAAACTATAAAATGTGCTAGTTTTGTGTCCTTACATTTCTTTAGGTCTTATTTACTTCTCATACATGTAAACATTTGCAGACTGGATCATTTGCTTCGTTGGTCTGAAGCTGGTGCTGTTTTTAACAGCAGTCTGATGATCAGAATCTCATTCCGAATGTCTGTAGACAATGTATTTCTTACGTCTGTTTTTACAAGGTCCATCTGAGAAAAAACCTGTTCTAATTCTATTGTTAATGGCATTCTTCTTTTGATGCTTTTCACTGGCATCCCATAAGGTGCAGGTATATGGCATTCAAGCTGATTGGGAAAGCTGCAAAGCAATACAAATATATTTATATTTATTTCGATCCAAAATCACAGAAATGTTTTATTAATTTATTTATGTTTTAGTGTTAAAATGTGACTTTTCTTTACCGACTGGCCTAAGTGTATGGACGGTTGGCAACCTTAAGTCAAATGCAGTTTAACATGGCTTACTTCTTTCTCAATCACAAATACAGCAAAGGCAGTGAGCTTTCCTTGTTTTACGGTTGATTGGAGGTGGTTTCTGACCTGCTTCCTTAAAGGAAATGCTCTTTCTCCAGGGTCGGGATGTTTTTGGCAGTTTGGGGCTTATGCTTTGCTGCCCCAGAAAGAGACATTGTTTGCTGTATTCAAATAAAATCAAACTGACTGACCTGGAATTTATTTGTGTCGCTGCGTGCAAGTCAGCGAGAGTAAATTCCGGGTCAGTCAGTTTGGTTTCATGTGAACACAAGTGAGATACACAGCCTCGGTTGAAATGTCAGTGTGTGAAGTTCTTCCAGTTTGCACGCAATTCCGTGTCTGTTTTTACCAAAAAAAATGTTTTTGAATTATTACAGCTTCAATTTCCTTAGCATTTCTGTACGTAGCAATACTAAACATGTTACTGAGTTTCTTTTAGTCTTACTGCAGACACTGCTGTTGAGTGTTTGCTACAGATGAACTGCAATAACAACTTGTTCAAAATGCTGGCATGTCTACACTGGCTTCCTGTCCGATTTAGGATAGATTTTAAGGTGTTGTTATTAACCTATAAGGCTCCAAATGGCCTTGCTCCACCTTATCTTAAAGATCTTTTAACACCACACGTCCTCAACCAGTCACTCCGATCTGAGGATGCCAGGTTACTTTTTATACCCATTATTCAGAAAGAAACTCAGGTACGAGATGCTTCTGCTGTATTGCACTGAAACTATGGAATGAGCTGCCCAGTACGTGGAGTGGGTTACTCGAGTACTCAAAATAATGCAAATAACATCTCTTCATGAATGTAAGTTCAATATATTGTAGCAACCCAGTCAGTTCAGGTTGGCAGGCTTTTGTTTCATCTGGTCCTGTGCATTCACGTTATCTGTATTGTTCCGGGGTGGGACAATACCACTAGTTTCGATAGTGTGGGTGTGTGTGTGTGTGAGCCACTGTTGGGTGCAGACCATGTCATCTAGACGCCCTTGCTCTGCCCCCCCTACCCCAATGACAGTAGTGGTCTGCTCTCGTCTCTGTGTGTGAGGGGACTGATACAGCCAGAGCCTGTGTGTGTATGTGTGTGTGGAATAGAGCGAATGAGAAAGTGGGTTTATAGGATAGACAGGAGGAAGGATTTATTGTTTTTGTGGTGTGGTCCTGACCCAAACACGGACCCTGTTTAATTAATAAAGTAGTTTTGTTAGCGCCTGAATCCCGTCTCCATCTCCTGCTTTGAGCCGCTACAATATTTTATTCATGTATACCACCTTAACACTAGAAATGGAAGACATTTTGATGGGTTGATGTTTTCAAATTTAAATTACTCTGCGTGTCTGAAAGTTATGTGGTTGTCCTTTTAAGACTTTTCCTAAATAAATACCCCGACAGCGTTTGAAAGGCAGCATTACGAAAATAAGGAAATTATAAGCCAGCCCACCTAGCAACAAAGCCGTCATTCTGATGGACTTTAATACATGTTTTTATTGTGAAGAAATTCCCACCCCTACCCAGTACGGTAAGGGAAGCTCCCTCGTTGATGTTTTTAAATCTCGATTAAAAACACATTTTTATAGTCTGGGATATACAGT
Organism: Acipenser ruthenus; assembly: GCF_902713425.1. Classification (NCBI taxonomy): domain Eukaryota; kingdom Metazoa; phylum Chordata; class Actinopteri; order Acipenseriformes; family Acipenseridae; genus Acipenser; species Acipenser ruthenus. The sequence goes on along the minus strand of NC_081212.1, from coordinate 9,780,323 downwards.
TATCTAAAATGATATTCTCTCTTCTCTATGTGGCATAGTTTATTATTTTTATTTGTTAGCATTATTTGACTGTTTTATTTATTTTAAATACTTTGAGCTATTTTATGGATATTCTTGTTATTACAATTACTGTTATTACTTTATTTATTTATTTATTTTTCTTCATGCACAGAGCTTTGTGGCGGCCCTCGTTACAGGCGCTTTACAAAAGTAAAGATTGATTCATTGAACATTTTCTGTATGTAATTATAAACCCATCCTGCACAGTAAGGTTAGTTTTCTCATTCATTACATTAGACTGCAACTCAACAATTAGTTTGCCTTGTTTTTCTCCCCAATTTAGAATGACCAATTACATTCCCTCACTGCAGCAACTCCTCTCAACTTCCTCCGATCCCCAAGCCAATCTCCTCTTTACACCCAGGAAGAGCGTATGTCAGAGGGCTACTGGCCCCTAGATAAATGCCAGCCCTGGTAAATGTCCTCTGAAGCTTTACCGGGCGCCTGACCAGTAGGGGCAGTAGTGAGGTTCTGGAGTGGAAGTTGAACAAATGATACACCTATTAGACTGTTCCAGAATGCTATTAAAAAGCAGTAGTTTGTAACGTATTAAAGTCTATTAGAACTGCAGTCTTGCCCATTCTGACTGAAACTGACAGCTTATTATTATGTCAAAAATTCAATTGACATAACCAATGTATGAGTCATGCTTGGGGCAAACATTTAGTGTGGCATAAGGCAGGTGTTGATATGGTATATACAACCACTTTATATATTAATATGTGTGCTGCTACTGGTTCAAATACTGCAGCTTAATCCTTGTCTACATTGCAAAGGGTAAATCGATGCACACACATTAATACTGTATTAATACATAGTTACCCTTCCAAATCTACCCGGGGATTTTATGGGCGCGTGTACTATGGCATGTTGACTCGAGATTATCACATGAGGTTTCATTTATATTTTTATTTCTAGTCTAACACCCCCCTCCCCCCTCCTCCCTCGCTTTCTTTGACCACAAATTCAGTTTTGTTGAGTAACTGGAATTTTGACGGTGACTAGGGCTAGCTTCCTCTGTCTGCAAACACCCTCTGCGCGTTTACAAAAATGCTGTTACTCCCAATAAACACTTTAGAAAAGTCATATGAAGAGGCCGCCTTTTCAAAGTTCCCTGCAGCACAGTATAGTGTATTAAACAACACTGAAAGCTTGGTATTAAACCGTAATCCTTATATGGTAAAGCATATTGAAAAGCACGGCAGACCATAGTCTATGGTAAATGCATTAGCGTAGACATCGGGAAACTGCAAAACGACCGTGCAAGCTAGAAGGGCCAATTCTAAATAACACCCAGCTTTAATAATAATTTATTAACGACACTTAAACGACAATGAACTATGCCTGACTACCTTAACATAAATCCCAATGATAAACTGAAGGGCCTACAAGACATTTATAACTGCAAATTAGTACTAGCGGAAATTTACCAAGGAAAACTTTTTATGAAGGGTTTCCATAGAAACGTGTTTGAGATCTATTGCACTAATGACCAGCATGTTAATAATTTCCAACTACAAGAAAAATAAACCAACAATGTAAAGTCCATTTTCTATAAAAATTGTCACCGCCTTAAATTATTGGCATTTTCAGCCAGTTTGCGTAGTTATGAATACATATTAAATAAAAATAACTAAATCTGCATCTGCGGTCCACAGAAGAAGCTTCAGGTTGTGTGTTTGTAAAGCGATAAACGGCATACCCATCAATTACTTGCAGTATCTACCTCTGCCCTGAATCCTGGCAATATAGACCACCACGTAGCGTATGATTTTTGACACAAGTATAATGATATATATATATATATATATATATATATATATATATATATATATATATATATATATATATATATACACACACACATATAAATACTATTGTTCACATATTTGCATTTATCAATTCTGCTCAACACGTATTTGACACATTTTTTTTTACATTGGTATTTAAACGTTTCTGTTTTTTGTTTTTTTTCTGGTGTATAAAAATAGCAATATAACCTTCTGACTGAGTCTGACGATTTGGTCCATTGTATCCTCTTCTTGCAAGAGGTCCCGGAGCTGCCCGGTGCTGAGTATCTTAAGCCCGTCCGGCACCGGGTTCTTGCTCCCCCGTGTGAACCGGGACATGCTGTTCTGACACCGATGGCTCAGACAGTCTCGGAGGCGATGCTGTGGTCTGGTCTCATCCTGAATCTGTTACAGATGCACATAGTATTGTATGAACGGCGCCTCATAGTGAAGCGGTAACTCCACACATGACTGCTCTGCCCGAGACAATGCGAGTTACTGCCAGTGGCTAAACCAAAGCTAGTTCTCCTCACAACCACACGGGGCGCACCAGGACTCTTAAAGGGACAGCGAAGTAGCAGATGCTTTGTTTAATTTAACATGTGCTTATTGTATTAGTTTATTTTTTTAGCCAAATGACCATATTTAGTCAAATGCCATGATGGTTTATGCAGCACGCTGTGTGTATGCAGCAAATATACTGTCCCGTGGTTTACACAGGGTTAACAGACGGCACGGTATAGTATGTATGGACGATTGGGACAACAATACTTACATTAAGCTTTCGGACTGCAGGGAAAACAATTTTAAACAGAGGCTGCCTCTCCTCACACTGCGACTGCCACACATCGGGGTAGACGAGAAGGTTACAAAGTATATCAAAGGTTAGCCCCAGGGGACAGTGTGGCGAGAGGCACTGCACTGCCTGTAACACGGAGTTGTTGCAGATTTATTGCCAGAGCAGTTTAACCCTGCATACACCAACAAGTGTAACTGGTTTTAAAGGTGTTTTTATTATTATTATTATTATTATTATTATTATTATTATTATTATTATTATTATTATTATTATTATTGTTCCGATCTTCATTTTCTGTTAGTGTTACTCTGGTAGTTTGCGTAAAAGAGGCAGTGAAAACCAGCCATGGTAGTTCATATATATAATTTTTCAAACTAAAGCAACCCATTCTAGCCACACATGCCCATGTTTTAACAAGGGGTAATTCCATCAAAAAAATGGTATTTTGTGCACTCAATGTCTTTTCTAGTTTTTCACTGTGAAACAACACACTAAACAACTACTGTGTACTTCCTGTCAAGCACAAATTGTGTTACAGTGGATCTTGTATAATAACCTTCACATGCATACAGTGTGTAGCAGCAGGGTCACCTTTTATAAAAGGTCGGTTCATTTGCACGATCATTTCACAGTGTTCCATGCTTTTATAAAAGGTCGGTTCATTTGCATGGTCATTTCACAGTGTTCCTTGCTTTTATAAAGGGTCAGTACATTTGCACGATCATTTCACAGTGTTCCATGCTTTTATAAAGGGTCGGTTCATTTGCATGGTCATTTCACAGTGTTCCTTGCTTTTATAAAGGGTCAGTACATTTGCACGATCATTTCACAGTGTTCCATGCTTTTATAAAGGGTCGGTTCATTTGCATGGTCATTTCACAGTGTTCCTTGCTTTTATAAAGGGTCAGTACATTTGCATGGTCATTTCACAGTGTTCCATGCTTTTATAAAGGGTTGTTTCATTTGCATGGTCATTTCACAGTGTTCCTTGCTTTTATAAAGGGTCAGTACATTTGCATGGTCATTTTGCAGTGTTCCTTGCTTTTATAAAGGGTCAGTACATTTGCATGGTCATTTTGCAGTGTTCCATGGTTGTCCCAATGCATTTACCATAGTTTACCTTTAATATGTTTTACTAGACCTGGGCTGCTTACCTATGCTTTACCATGTTTTCCCTGTACTTTATTGCAATTTACTATGCTTTTACTATGGTAAATAGGCAAACCATGGACAGCTTTTGGTGTTTTACATTCTAAAACACTAAAATATGTTTGCATAGTTTTTCTTGCTACAGAAAAAGATTAGAGACAGTAGCTATGCTTCCATTAAACTTTTTTATGCATTACTAGAGTGGACAAGGATAGTGCATATGACATAATCTACTTAGATTTTCAAAAAGCATTTGACAAAGTACAACACGAAAGATTAAATCAGTAGGAATAAATGGTAAAGTAGCAGCATGGATTCATAACTGGTTACAAGACAGAAAGCAGAGAGTTATAATTAGAGGCCAGGCATCAAACTGGAGTAAAGTAACAAGTGGGGTACCACAGGGGTCAGTATTGGGACCATTGCTATTCTTAATCTATAGAAATGACTTGGACAAAGACATAATCAGTAAACTATGCAGATTTGCAGATGACACAAAACTGTGAGGGGTAGCCAACTCCTAATCAGCAACTTTAATAATACAAAGAGATTTAGACAAGATTCAAGCTTGGGCTGACACATGGCAGATGAAATTGAATGTGAATAAATGCAAAGTCCTGCACATAGGGCACAAAAACATTACAGGCAAGTACAGCGTGGACAGTAACGAAATAGAGGAAGCTATGTACGAAAAGGACCTGGGGGTAGTAGTGGATGAATCTCTTAAGCCAACTAGACAGTGCGCAGAAGCTATGAAAAAGGGGAATAGAACATTAGGTTATATATTCAAGACAGTTGAATTCAAATCAAGAGAAGTAATATTCAAATTATACAATGCACTGGTACAGCCACACCTAGAATAGTGTGTCCAGTTCTGGTCCCAATATCATAAGAAAGACATTGAGGCACTGGAGAGAGTACAGAGGAGAGCAACATGATTAATTCCAGGATTGAAGGGTATGTCATATGAAGATAGACTGAGAGCTGAATCTGTACAGCCTAGAAAGCAGAGCCAGAAGTGACTTAATAGAGGCATTTCAGATTGTCAAGTTTAACAAAGTAACTGCTGAGAATTATTTTTCACAGGTCACAGAAAGCAGAACCAGGGGCCACAGGTGGAAGATGACGAAGGGTTTATTCAGAACTGAGAGGAGAAGGAGCTTTTTCATGGAAAGGGTGGTGAACCATTGGAACAGGCTGCTGGACAAAGTTGTTGAAGCAGAGACTATCGGATCCTTCAGGATCCGTCAGGATGCTGTCCAAAAATTCTGTATAACCCTCTCTGTGACCGTAAAAAGACCTTTAGCTAGCCACCTGGAGGAAGAGCGGTCTGTTTAGCCACGGATCCCCAGAGGTTTCATTTCCCCTAATAACTTTTTTTGTTTTTCCTCTGTTAACGGATCACACTTCCATTAAGCGAGCGAACATACAGTAGGTGGGCCGAATGGCCTTTTCTCATTCTAGAATTTCTTATGTTCTTGTGATAGGGTGTGTGGATGACTCATTAAGGGACACGGGAGTCAGAAAAGTGTAGTTGATAATGCCACACAGGTGCACAAGATTTATTTAAAACACAATTGTAATGTTTGTTTGCTTGTAAAGTTCTTGTATAGCACTCACTGCAA